>NW_026542602.1:96457270-96806346 GCF_028750875.1 Macrosteles quadrilineatus | reverse complement strand
AATTTGTCTGTTTCTAGTGTAACCACTCTATGCGAGTTTACCATCAAACAATATAGATGTATTGTATAAACAACCAATGTGTACAAAATAAAATCCCTTCCTTCAATACTGTTATCTACAATTAATTTTAAAGCAAATTTGCGTTTTTTAGCAAACAATCTTTTACATTATATAAACCTACTGTGAGATATTTATATTAACACTATCACGTAAGCTACAACGTGTCATCAAGAGGTTGTGTACAATCCCTAACAAAATTGTTGACTTGCAAATTGTTTGTTATTTTAAAACCAATTCGGAAAAATATCCTTTTAATTCAAATGAAAACAAAATGAATTGACAAAGCGTGTAGACCAAAACTAATGCGGGTACTGGTAATTTCATTGTTTCAACGGTAGCTTCTCCAGTTAGTGAAGATCCCTGTAACGCCCGCATGTGTTTCAAACGGTTCGTTCTTCGTGATAGAACATAGAACATCTATGCTCATCTATGCAATGTTCCAATCCAGAGAGCTGAAACGTTCAATCACCCCACTGTCATTGAGAAAATACTCTTTACTTGGTTCTTTTACGTCGAAGTAAAAAACATCGCAGCAAGCTAGATCTTTAAAGTTTTGTATTCAGAACGTTTCTATCTGGAACATTATAAAGTAAAACTATTTGACCATTGCAAACATTCATTAGTTAATTGTTAAATAGTGAAAGGATGGTAAAAGTAATATTCTACAGTTAGCCTGTTTGCAGCTAGATTCAGTCGTATATTTCAGTTTGAATATTTCAGCAGTTCTCAAGACATTTCATTATCACAGGTAAATATTAATTGTATATAAATATACATAAGGTATAGTTTGATTCTTTTTAGCTAGAAGCTTGAAGATTAAGGCTGGTTATTATTTATTCTACATAATCTAGAGGTTATTCATATTGCAATGCTAATTTATATTTGAGTAACGAGCATTTCACATGTTTATTTTCTGTAGCTCTATTCCCTCCTACTACGTGAAGGCGATTTCTACGAAACACTAATCCTCTGTTAATAATGAACGAATTTTTTTACAAACGATGTGTCAAAATTAAGCATTTTTTGTTTATGTAGACGCCCTTTTTCACAAATTCCTGTAATAAAAGTTCTCAGGCTTTACCCCACGGGTCATCAAAAAATCTCAATGTATTTCTTATGAAGAAAAGATTATTTTTTACTTAAACAGATGAATAATTCGTAATACTAATTACAGCTGTTCGTAGTAAACACGTGATACACACAAAAACGTATGTTTTCAGTTTTGATAACAACTGTATCCGAGTGATTGATTACAACATTTTTGAGTTGGCTCTTTTAAGTAATTGGAAATTACGACTATTATTCGTTTTAAATTAAGGTTTGGAATACATTGCAATTTCTCGAATTCGGTTTGTTATGACCCCCCCCCCCCCGCATTTCATTGGTTGAGTAGACCACGCCCACACCAATGGGGTGTCGTCTGCGTACTGAAGTGCCCCTCGCATTAATTAGTAAAACCACGCCTACTGTCTATAAAAGAGACTGCGCACGCCATCATCCTTACACAGTTCATTGTTTGATAGTTGAGGTCGAACATCAAAAGGTGAACTGTGTAAAATGTAAGAATTATTGCAATGTCTGACCAACATTGTAATACTTGCTTACTATTTTACTGTTAAGTTTAATCGTAAAATATTTATGGCTAGGTTCTAAATTTAAATAATGGAATTGTACACCAACCATTCTATCTTAAAAGTTTACGTAAACTTTAGAATTCGAAGCATAGGGTTGTTATAATTCATGTGGAAAAGATTTTGCGGAAACGTAGCTCTAGCAGCTTGTACATGACCTACGATCTTTGAAACATGAATAGTTCCAACTTACATCAATAGTTAAATTATTTTTGAACGAAACAGTGTCAATCCTTGTCTAAAACCCAGCGGATCTAAAAAATCCTTAACGATTTTAAGTGACCAGTGGTTTATCAACATGGAGAAACACTAACATATCTTTGAAATTGTTTAACAAAATTAAAAAGTAAAACAGTGTTAATCTTTGTCTAAAACCCAGCGGATCTAAAAAAATCCTTTTAGCGATTTTAAGTGACCAGTGGTTTATCAACATGGAGAAACACTAACATATTTTTGAAATTGTTTAACAAAATTAAAAAGTAAAACAGTGTTAATCTTTGTCTAAAACCCAGCGGATCTAAAAAAATCTTTAGCGATTTTAAGTGACCAGTGGTTTATCAACATGGAGAAACACTAACATATCTTTGAAATTATTTAACAAAATTTAAAAGTAAAACAGTGTTAATCCTTGTCTAAAACCCAGCGGATCTAAAAAAATCCTTGGCGATTTTAAGTGACCAGCGGTTTATCAACATGGAGAAACACTAACATATCTTTGAAATTGTTTAACAAAATTAGAAAGTAAAACAGTGTTAATCCTTGTCTAAAACCCAGCGGATCTAAAAAAATCCTTAGCGATTTTAAGTGACCAGAGGTTTATCAACATGGAGAAATACTAACATATTTTTGAAATTGTTTAACAAAATTAAAAAGTAAAACAGTGTTAATCTTTGTCTAAAACCCAGCGGATCTAAAAAAATCTTTAGCGATTTTAAGTGACCAGTGGTTTATCAACATGGAGAAACACTAACATATCTTTGAAATTATTTAACAAAATTTAAAAGTAAAACAGTGTTAATCCTTGTCTAAAACCCAGCGGATCTAAAAAAATCCTTGGCGATTTTAAGTGACCAGCGGTTTATCAACATGGAGAAACACTAACATATCTTTGAAATTGTTTAACAAAATTAGAAAGTAAAACAGTGTTAATCCTTGTCTAAAACCCAGCGGATCTAAAAAAATCCTTAGCGATTTTAAGTGACCAGAGGTTTATCAACATGGAGAAATACTAACATATCTTTGAAATTGTTTAACAAAATTAAAAAGTAAAACAGTGTTAATCCTTGTCTAAAACCCAGCGGATCTAAAAAAATCCTTAGCGATTTTAAGTGACCAGTGGTTTATCAACATGGAGAAATACTAACATATCTTTGAAATTGTTTAACAAAATTAAAAAGTAAAACAGTGTTAATCCTTGTCTAAAACCCAGCGGATCTAAAAAAAATCCTTAGCGATTTTAAGTGACCAGTGGTTTATCAACATGGAGAAACACTAACATATCTTTGAAATTGTTTAACAAAATTAAAAAGTAAAACAGTGTTAATCCTTGTCTAAAACCCAGCGGATCTAAAAAAAAAAATCCTTAGCGATTTTAAGTGACCTGTGGTTTATCAACATGGAGAAATACTAACATATCTTTGAAATTAAAATTCTTGCAATGTTTCAAACTAATTTACCTGTATAAGTAAAATTTCAAATTCTGTTTAAAAAAATCATAATGTTTGATCATTCTTACGTATATCTCAGAGGATTAGAAACCTTAGCGTTTTCAATGGCCAGTGGATTGTTGCAAGACAATTTAAAATAAATTAAAATTCCATATACCAACCATACCAACCTCTCATCCTGTCTTATTCTTTGCATGATAGAGCAATTGATTTTTGTAGTAGGCTATCATAGTTTGTTTTTCCTTTATTACTTTCACGCATGTTAAAAGAATACAGTTGTGCACTTGGCTTTTTAGTACTTGGCTTTAGTAGTTTGTTTCTTTACTCCGTGTTTTTTTCATGCATGGTAAAACAAAATAGTTATGCACTAGGCTTTGGGGTTTTTTTTAATTTACTTATGACCTTGACCTAGATTCGTTTTATAGACAAAAGAAACACATAATGTTAAACTAAACTATTACATAAGTTAATAAGTTAAGTTAATTCTAATGTTTTGATAAACAATGATTTCTGAAAAATGTGAGTTTTAATCCTTACATTGTATAAAAAACACTTTGTGTTGTCGGTGGGGGAAGTGAGGGAATCATATATAAGACAGCTGTGGTCATAAGTGGGAAACATTTGTAGAATACACTTAAAACCAGATCAGCTTTGAAATATGATAAACTATTTACAAGAAATATTTATGATATGTAACTGTTAGGTACGTAATCTATGAGTTGAGTCTTTTAAACTCATGGGAAATTATGACTTTTAATCGTTTTTAAATAAGTTATTTGTTTTTAAATAACTACTTTACTTCTTTGCAATTGTTCGATTTCGAGCAACATGTACACGTTCGGCCGCTTAGAAAGCGACCTCCTTTAGCATTGGTTTATCATTAGCGCACAGGTCGTTTTCTAAGCGGCCGAACTATAGTTCATTATTACTTTAGTGATATCAGGAGTAAGTACACATGCAACCCTGGATGAGGAAACTCTCATTCGTATTAGAGACCCTCCTCATTCTAAGTTTTTATTTTTATTATTATTGGTTTAACCCTGTCATACATCCCAGCTCCAAGAGAGATGGGGAAGGGAGGGGGAAGTTACTTACATTGAACATACTTTTTTTATATGATAAATAGTAAAAAGTAGTGGAGAGTGGCTATATAAGAGAGAGATTCTTCAACGTATGTCAATCGCACTTCCATTTCAACTCGAAACGAGTGTTCCAAGATGAGGAAAGAGGCAAGGAATGCTAGAGAGAGGAAAAGAAATGAAATACTTAATATTGCATATGAACAATTGCGAAGTAAACTACCTTTTGTAAAAAGAAGTGATTCCAAATTTAAAACTCTACAACTAACCATAAAATACATTAGAATCCTAGAATTGCAATTGGAGCAAGCTGTATCACTTGGATTGTCTGAAACTCCACTTACAATAATGGGAATATAAAAAAATGTGTTTTAACTTCTTACCACACTAAAAACCGAGTGAAACAGTTGTAATGAGAACAATAATGTAGTATATAAATATATCTCATAGCAAAATGATCAATCTTTTATACTTTCACCTCTTACTCCAACCTTCCTTCTCCCACCCTTTTTAATGGATATATAAGGAGGTCCGTCACACTATAAGTCATTCACATTCTTACCATCAGTCACTATTAACCTTCGACCATGGCACCCAAAGAGAATATCTTTCCTAACGTACTGAATATGTTATTTAATATTTCTCAAGAAAACGATAGTGAAGAAGATGAAGAAATTGAAGACGAATTTGAATTGGATGTTTCATATGAAGAAGATGCTAATGAACAAAATAATGCAGAAAACACATTTGAGGAAGAAATTGAGTTGAGTAATTCTAAACTAATGAATGGAAATCCAGACTCTTTGGACATTTACAAAAATGTATGCTTAGAAGAAATGGAAAGTTTTAACCACCAAGAAACTCCAAGATGTAGCAATATAGAAGAACTAATTTCGAATGCTGCGAGAGGGGTTTATCCTGTTTGCCGTAGATTATTTCCTTCAGATTCTGATGATGAATCTGAATAAATTGTATTAAAGACTAGACTTAAAAAATACAAAAAAAATTAGAATAGTTCATTTTATGGTTATTATAGTGAATCATTTAATGATGTATTCTTGTTAAAAAAAAAATTATCATTTGACCTTGACCTACTTACAAGCTATTGAAGATAATTGGTTTGATTTTGAAAGTCACACTTTAAAACATAAAATATCCTAGTTTATCCCCTTCCACTTAGAGATATTATACCCCCTCCCCTACCTCCCTCCACCTTATTTGGTATAAAAGAGAGACGATTTCGTAGGGTGTCATTATTAACGGATGAACTATTGTCGAGTTAATACCCATACCATGTTCCGTTGCAATACTTGTGAAGCATTATTTAAAGATGAACTGCTTTTAAACATTCATGAAGAAATCGAACATAATATAGACGTAATAGAAATTGATAGGAATGAAGAACAACTGGAAGCAATAGATCATATATTAGCTCAACACGAATTTTCAAGAACTATTGGTAAAGATCCTACCTACAACATGTTTCGATGCAATACTTGTGCAGCATTATTTAAAGATGCGTTGCTTTTGGCCATTCATGAAGAAATTGAACATAATAGAGTTGGAATTGAAATAGATCAAAATGAAGAAGAACAACTGGAAGCAATAGATCAAATGTTAGCTCACCACCAAGTTTCAAGACCAAGTGTAATTCATTATGCACCAGCTCCACCAGTTGAGGTAGAATTACACGCCCATGCACTACCTGGTAGTGTTGTAACACACTTTAAGATTGATAATGCGAAATTGAAACTTGAAGAATTTATGAAAAGTGCAAAAAGGTTGGTAGTAAATACTTTGCAGAGTGAATTAAAAAGATTAAATTTTATAAAGTTTGGGCTGTTACTAGATGCTACGTTTACAAACACGCAAAATGAAATTTCTCCAAGAGGCTTCCTTACAAAAAATAGAACCGCTATGTTTTCAACAGACATTGAACAAGTTGTATCTGAATGTTTTGAGGAACTCTTGACTAAATTACAAGAACATGAAGGAAGAGGTTCTGGATGGGGTTTGTTAGACATAACAGGACTAGACATCAGAGTACACAAACATGGGTATGGAATTCGAGGAAGCAGCTACATCCCTCTACCAAAGAAAATAAGCTCAACCAAATCTTGTATCAACGTGCAAAACGAAGATAACGAATGTTTTAAATATGCGATGCTTGCAAAATATGTTAAGAATACTCCAAAAAATCCTAGCCGACACTATCACAATGTTCAGCATAAATACAACTTCCAAGGGGTAACCTACCCCGTTTCTTTATCATGTATCTCCAAGTTTGAAAAACAAAACCCAAATGCATCCGTAAACGTTTTTGCTTTAGATTCGTCTAACAACGTGTACCCTCTGCGAATTACAACGTCTGAACGTGTAGATCATACGGACTTGCTCCTTATAAATAAAGGAGATATAAACCATTATGTATATATCAAAGACTTTGCAGCTCTTGTATCTAAACAGTTGTCTAAATATAAAGGAAGAAAAACAATATGTAAAAGGTGTTTTTGTTATGTAAATAAATCTTTGGAAAGAGGAGGTTCACGATGGCTATTGGAACATCAACTTCTATGCACTCAAAAAGATACTGTAAAAATCAAATTACCAGATCCTAGTAAATCAAACATTGTCTTTAACAATACTGTTCAACAATATCGCATACCTTTAGTAATCTACGCAGATTTTGAATCGACATTGATTCCCATCGAGCTTTCAGATTGCGAAGCTAATAGACGAACCAAGTACCAAGCACATAAACCAAATAGTTTTTGCTTACTTATAAAATCAACATTGAATGAAGAACATCTACAACGCTTTGGTTTGACATCGCAGCCGCAATTGTATCGAGGTGAAGACGCCGCTAAGTTGTTTATGGATACCCTCTACGATATCGCTAAAAAAGTCGAAAAGTTGTATAATGGTATAATACCAATGAAGGTACTTGAAGAAGAACAGCTCGTACAACACGAATCAGCAGCATTATGTTACCTTTGTAAGAAAGAATTTACTGAGGATAATGTGAGAGTCCATGACCACGATCATCTCAGTGGCGATTATAGAGGACCTGCTTGCAATAGTTGCAATCTAAACTATAAGATACCACGGTTCATCCCTGTAGTTTTACACAATCTTAGTGGGTACGATGCACATTTCATAGTTCCAGAACTAGGAAGAGATGATGGGCCTATCGATGTTTTAGCTACCAGCACGGAAAAATTCATTAGTTTCTCTAAAAAGATTGGAAAAATGAAACTTCGATTTATTGATTCTTTCAGGTTTATGCCATCAAGTCTTATGAAATTATCGGAAAACCTAAAAAGAGATAATCTAGTAGAAACACTTAAGATTGTTCCTCCTGAGAAGATTAATTTAGTGCTGCGTAAAGGAGTGTTCCCGTACGATTATGTTGATGGGTTACATAGATTCAATGAGACTTCACTTCCTGCTCGTCATCATTTCTACAATAAGCTCAACGAATGTGAAGTTACATCGGAGGATTATGAGCACGCTTGTAGGGTATGGAACGAACTGAATATGAGGACCCTTGGAGAGTACTCTGATTTCTACGTAAAACTAGATGTAACCCTTCTATGCGACGTAATGGAAGAATTTCGAAACACTTGTTTGAATGCATATGGGTTAGACCCACTCCATTCTTACACGTCTCCAGGTTTAGCTTGGCAAGCCATGTTAAAAGAGACACAATGCAATCTAGAACTGCTTACAGACATTGACATGTTGTTAATGATTGAATCCGGCGTTAGAGGTGGTTTAACTCAAAGCGTAACCAGACACGTTAAAGCTAACAACAAACATCTTCCTAACTATGATGAAAAAAAAGACTCAGTATACTTAGGGTACTTTGACGCGAATAATCTTTATGGATGGGCTATGTCCAAACCGTTACCATATGGCGATTTCAAGTGGGTTGATCCAGACTCCATCGGCGATATATCCCTCATTTCAAAGTATGGCGATACCGGATATATTTTGGACTGTGACTTTGAATATCCAGAAGTCCTGCACGATCTTCATTACGACCTTCCGCTCCTAGCAAGGACCGAGGTACCTTCAAATGGAAAATTTCCTAAATTAATGATGACACTTTTTAACAAACAACGTTATGTTGCTCACTTCTGGGTGGTTCAACAAGCTATCGAACTCGGTCTTCATCTTACAAAAGTCCATCGAGCCATTCAGTTTTCTCAATCCTGTTGGTTAAAACCATATATTGATTCCAATACAACACGAAGAACAGCAGCCACGTCGACCTTTCAAAAGGATTTTTTTAAACTAATGAATAATGCAATTTTTGGCAAAACCTTGGAAAACAAAAGAAAACATAAAAATGTAAAACTAGTTACAAATGCACGGAAATTACAAAAACTAGTTCAACAACCTAATTTTAAAACGTCAATTATTATAAACGAAAGCCTTGTTGCGGTGTGTATGAATAAAACAACTGTAAAGATGGATCGTCCTCTGTATGTAGGTATGTCTATACTTGACATTTCTAAAACGCATATGTATGACTTCCATTACAACAAAATGGTTGCTTACTACGGAAGGGACAACATTGGTATTACATACATGGATACCGACGCATTCAACTATTGGATAAAAACCCTGGATATGTATGAAGATTTAAGAACCTTTCCACACAAGAATGACTTTGATTTTTCCGATTACCCAAAGAATCATTCCAACTACGACGAGAAAAATAAGAAAGTATTAGGCAAGTTTAAGGATGAAACGAATGGTATACCTATGGAAGAACATGTTTCTCTCATGTCAAAATTATACGCATTTAAACTATTTAATCCTAACATTGTTGAGGACGATAGGATTGTCAAGAAAGCAAAGGGAATCAATAAGCTTTATTTAAAGAAGAAATTGAGCTTTGAACAGTACAAGAAATGTTTGTTTGAAAATAAAAGCGTCACTGCAACCTTCAACACCATCAGAAGCTTAAACCATAATCTGTACAGTGTCACAGAAGTGAAGAGAGCATTGTCTGCAAATGACGACAAAAGAGTGATTCTCGCTGACGGTATTCACACTTTACCATATGGTCACTATTCCCTTATGCCTATTACCAGATAATGTTTTCCTAATGATTAATATCAAACAGGCATGACATAAATAGTTTGACGACAGGTAATCTTCAGTTGCACTTTGGACCTAAGGGAGTAAACATAGAACATGGATCTAAAAAGCAAGATTGTAAATGAGCTGCATAAACCCGCAAGAATAAACTTTCCAAGAAGAAATACTGTGGTTAAGGGAATAAATGATTTGTATCAAGCAGATTTAATCGAAGTTAGACCGTATAGCAAAATAAATAAAGGATTCAATTATATATTGACAGTTATAAACTGTTTTAGCAAGAAAGCCGATGCCTTTCCGCTAAAAGACAAATCGGGCTCAACAGTTGCCAAAGCCATGGAAACTATCATTCAAAGAGATAAAAACACAATAAAGCATCTACAAACTGACGATGGTAAAGAGTACTTCAATAAACACTTTCAACAAATAATGAAAAAACATAACATAAACCACTACTCTACAAAGTCTGAGAAAAAATCGGCAATTATTGAAAGATTTAATAGAACCCTTAAAGGAGCGATGTACAAGATGTTTTCAAACAGAGGTTCGCATATTTGGTATGATGTTTTAACAAAGCTAATAAATGATTATAATAACAACTACCACAGAACGATTGGTATGACACCGAATGAGGTAAACGAGGACAATGAAAAACTCGTTTTACAAAACATTACTCACAATACTAGACCGAAGATAGAAAAAAGAAAGCCTGCAAAGTTTTATGTCGGTGACAAAGTCAGAATAAGTAAATACAAAGGAGTGTTTAGCAAAAAATACTTACCGAATTGGACGAATGAAGTATTTACTGTCTATAAAGTGCAGCCAACTCTACCCGAAACATATATTTTGAAAGATAATAGAGGACAATTACTGCAAGGTGGGTTCTACGGTCATGAAATGTTAAAGTCCACAGTCGGGGATGTTTATCTCGTTGAGAAGGTGTTAAAACGAAGTAAAGACAGAGTCTTAGTGCGTTGGTTGGGTTTTAAAGAAAGTGAAGACTCATGGATACCCAAAAAGGACTTGATCTAGACCAATCAACCAGTCAATCTTGAACCATCAAAGAGGAACATGGAGATAATACATCATAAGGAGCATTTCGACATAGACAATGTAGACCGATTGACTGTTGATAATGTTAATAACAACGAGGGTAGACATGGTCTGTTGTTTCCTAATACGGTTCGTTGCATTGTGACAGGTCCATCAAACTGTGGAAAAACAAATGTGGTGTTTAACATGATTACCAATCCAAAAGGATTAAGGTTCAATAACATATATATATTTTCAAAGTCTTTACAACAACCAAAGTATCAACTTTTAGATAAAATCCTATCCGAAGTACCAGATGTCAAATTTTTCAAATTTAATGCAAGCGAGAATATAATGCACCCGAACGAAGCTAAACCATACTCTATCTTTATATTTGATGACGTATCCTGCGAAAATCAGGACGCAGTTAGAAATTACTTTGCTATGGGTAGACATAATAATATAGACTGTATATATATAGGCCAGACGTATAGTAAAATTCCAAAGCAATTGATCAGAGATAACGCTAACTTTATAGTTATATTCAAGCAAGATGATACAAACCTAAAACACATTTATAACGATCATGTTGGTGCAGATATGAGGTTTGAACAATTCAAAGAGCTTTGTGGGAAGGCTTGGGCAGATAAATATGGGTTTTTAGTTATTGACAAAGACGAACCTGTGAAAAACGGTCGATATCGAATCGGATTTGATAAATTTGTTTTAATACACTGAAAAAAATTGAGATGGACATTATTATACCTGTGTTCAAGGTGCGAACATGGTTAAGCAAGAAAATTTGTTAAAAGAGATTAAATCTCTCAGTGATGCTATTAGGCGAAAAAATAGAGCATTGAGGTTGGGTATAAATGAAAGGGATGCATTTTTAGAATCAACATTTAAACCTGTTATCGAACCCATAAAAGAGATGACGCAAAAGCTGAGAAAACTTGGACCTTCTACAGAAGGAGAAATTATTCTTCCGTTATCTAAATATGAAGAGGAACAACATGAAATAGATCGTTATGAGGATACTGAATTATCCGAAGAGTCCGACGCATCTGAACCGATGGAAGATGTTAGGGATAAAGACATAACGGAAGAGGACGAAGAAGTCTCAGAGGTCGAAAGAAAAGAGGAGGAAATAACCAATCCATCAAACATAAGCAAGTTGGGCACAGAAATAGCATCCAAAGGTGAACTTGGAAGGAAGTATGTATTGAAAATGTTACACTCAACACCAGCTAACAGGAATTATCATGTTTACGGAGCGAGGCTAGAAAGAAAAGGAATGATGATCGGTAACAGTCTACTCGATGTGGATGAGGATGATAACATTTTAATTGGTGATAAGAAGTATAAAGGTACTCTGGGATTGTTTGAATTAATATTTAGAAGCAAACCGAGTAGATACAGTGCAAGAGACTTGAAACATTTCAAAACTATTTGTCACGATACAAACACTCATAGAAAAGGATATTTACCAGACAACCCGATATATAGAAATCGATCGGAAAAGTATAGAAACGTAATATCTGACCTGTTTCCGTCTAAAAAAAATCCATTAAAAAGAAGAGCTATTTCTTCAGCTGAAATAAACATACAACACAAGAAAATAAAAGTGAATAGTCCAACACCTTCAGGCGAAGGACTGTTAAAAAACACTTACAGCACAAACATAATCTATTACAATGATGCAAATAAATTAGTAGATCGTATGAGATTAATACATGAAGCAATAGAAGCAGGCCACACGGGTCTAGAAAACGAATGGGTGGCTTTAATTGATGAACTACGAAACAGACAAATAATAGTATAGAAGGAATGTATAAACACATTTGGTCAAGCAAATAATTAGCAGTTTAATTATGAGTGTGGATAAGTTTGGACGATATTCCGATCAAGGCATTAGATCGAGGTCTAATGCTAAAGGAGACAGGTTACCTGTAACACCGAATGGTGACTACGATATCGGTAATAAACGTTTACAATTTGTAAACGACCCTATTGAGAGTAAAGATGCTGTCAATCTACAAACATTACTACTGGAAACCTCAAACAGTCTTAAACTTAACGATGGTAAGGATTACAACTGTGGAAGTAGAAAATTAACAGAAGTCGGTCCTCCGGAACATTTTGATGACGCTGTTAACGTAAACTATATTGTAAGAGTTTTAAGTGAAATATTCTTTGATTTTTATAACCTTTTGGTAGTAAACAAACCGAAGATTGAAAAAAACAAAAAAGAAGAGTGGATCAACACGTATATTGTGCAAAAGTACTTTATTGATCATAAAACGGTGAAATTCCGAACCTCTCTTTAAAATATAAAACAACCAGAGATCACCAAGAGTTAAACATTCCTTACAAAGAACCCGTATAGTACACTGTACTTGATATATCGCTATTGTGCTATAAATACCGATGATAGAGGTTACTCGTACCAGTCATCATCCAGAGCTATATAAGGAAGGAGGAGGAGTTGTGTCTTCAGCACTATCTCTACTGACGAAGCCTTTACGACATATCCCTTTCGGATCAATAGTTAATAAATCAATTGATTTACTGCCTGTTGAATTGCACATTCCTGGTTATCAATATTGCGGCCCGGGTACTAAACTGAAGAAACGCTTGGCAAGAGGTGATCCTGGAATAAACAAGTTAGATCAAGCGTGTAAACAGCACGATATATCGTATTCGAAGTTTACGGATTCCACAAACAGATCGATAGCTGATAGAGTACTTGCTGAAAAAGCTTGGCAAAGAGTAAAATCGAGTGACGCCAGTGTTGGTGAAAGAGCAACAGCGTTAGCGGTCGCAGCAGCAATGAGGGGAAAAACAGCAATAGGAGGTGGAAGAAGAAGAAGAAGAAGAAAAACATCTACAAAAAAACGTGGAGGTAATATAAGAAGGAAGCGAAGATCTAACACTGGCAAGAGAAAATCTAAGCAATCACTATGGTCAATGTTAAAAAAAGGTCAAGGACTGTATCTAAGACCGTATCGTGCGTATTAAATAAAAAGAACCAATTAATCATTCCTAATAAAGCGTTGACTAATAAAGACTTATTTCAATATGCATCTTGTTTAAAGATTCCTTTCTTCAGAGGAGTTTTTATGAAGGACGGGCTACCTAATAAAATGTGGAAAAATGAAACCGGAATAGTAAATTTGGATAATAGCGATGGACCCGGTACACATTGGGTTTGTTACAAGAAACTCAATAAATCCGTCTATTATTTCGATAGTTTTGGAAATTTACCTCCACCAAATGAATTGCAGCGATATTTTCGAACAGCAACGAATGTATTTTACAATTATGAAAGAGAACAACCTGATGATACATCGATTTGTGGGCATTTATGTTTGGAGTTTTTAGCAAAAAGTGTTAGTAACACTTAAGATGTCGTCCTATACCGTCTCGATAACGAGTAACTCATCTATAATGCGTAGTATACTTTTTCCTGCGTTACGATTGCAGAAGGATAAAATATGGGAAGCGGCTTTGTTAGATCTTACTACGTATAACTCTATTCCTAACATTGTTGAGGGGATAAACAACAAATTGCATTACTACAAAACGAAGGACAGTAAAAATGAATATTACGACCTTGAAGAGTATTCCCTCCCTACAGGATCCTACGAAATCGATGATATAAACGACTTAATACAGAAGAATTTGGGGAAAGATAATATTGCGATATTAGGAAACAACAACACAATGAAAACGGACATTACTTCAAAATATTTTTTAGATTTCAGTAAGGAGCAGACAATAGGTGAATTATTAGGGTTTACTAAATCAAGAGGTATATTAGAAGCTAACAAGCCACATACTGGAGATTCAACTGTAAATATCTTAAAAGTGACCACAATAGATATTACTTGTAATATTATACAGGGATCATACAGAAACGGAGAAAATAGTCATATATTACATACGTTCTACCCGTCTGTTCCTCCAGGGTTCAAGTTAATTGAAAGGCCTAATAATCTGGTGTACCTACCGTTAAACACCAGTTATATATCAGACATCGTTCTGAACATATTGGATCAAGACGGAAATATCGTAGACTTTAGAGGGGAACCTATAACTGTAAGGTTACACATAAGATCTACATCTTAAAAATGGGGTTGTCTTTTAAAAAGAATCCGCATCGCCAGGAACACATCAGTAGTTCAAGAGCAGTAGAAGAGTTAACAAGTGATAACCTACGCTTTCTGCAGAAGCTTGGATTTAAAGTTGTCAACCATGGACATACTGGATATAACTCACGGTCCGACATTCGACGAGACCTTATGGGAAAAGGAATATCACACTCACAACCCTTACGCTTCATCGAAATTAAATAATAATGATGAAATCCGGATTCCTATACAACAGCAAGATGTTTACACGCTGCCGAACGAAAGCTATTTGTATATAGAAGGAAAGGTTACAAAAAAGGATGGATCCGAAGGAACGACAGTACCTTTTATCAATAATGCAATAGCATTTCTCTTTGAGGAAATAAGATATGAAATTTCAGGTGTTACAGTGGACTCTACAAAAAAACTGGGAATCGCTACTACAATGAAGGGGTTAGTGTCTTTTACTCCAAACGAGAAGAATATTCTACTAACTGCTGGATGGGTCGCACCCGAAAGTGATACGATAACGCCTGACTCAAAGGGAAATTTTGACTTTTACATACCTTTAAAAATGTTTTTAGGATTCGCCGAAGATTATAGAAGAATCATAATCAATGTAAAACAAGAATTGGTGTTGTTACGATCTTCAACTGACAAAGATGTCATTAAAGCTGCTGCCGGAACGACTGAAGCAAATTTAGATTGGCGGTTGACTTTAAACAAGATTGTTTGGAGAGTACCGCATTTAAGGTTGGCCGATCAACATAGAATAACATTGTTAAAACAATTGAAATCTGATCGAGACATAGTCATACCATTTAGAAGCTGGGAACTACATGAATATCCAGAGTTTCCTGTTACAAATCGACACACCTGGACTGTAAAGACTTCAACTCATTTAGAAAAACCAAGGTACGTAATATTCGGGTTGCAGACTAAAAAAAGAAACGTGATAACTGGAAACGCCGCCACATTTGATCATTGTAAACTAACAAATTGCAAATTATTTTTAAACTCCCAGTTTTTCCCTTACGATAATTTGAATATTTCGTTTGGTATGAAAAGATACAGCGTACTTTATGATATGTATGCTCGATTTCAAACATCATATTATGGAAAAATAAACACTCCTCTAATATCACCGGAACAATTCGCCTCGAAAGCTCCAATTGTGGTTATAGATTGTTCTAAACAAAATGAATCTGTAAAATCTTCAAGCGTGGATATAAAGTTGGAATTGGAATTTGATGAAAATATACCCGAAGGAACATCCGCTTATTGTTTGATTCTGCATGATAAGATTGTAACATACACCCCTCTGACAGGAATTGTAAAAGTAGTGTTGTAGATGTAAACACTCGTTGTGGGAGGGTATAAATAGAACTCAGAGTAAACGGACAACTTCAGTTTATCCATACTCTCAGTCTAGGAAACATCGCTTTCCCAGATGGGATCATCGCAGTGTGCAACGGAAACAACAACAGCAATGTTATTAAAAGATAAAGAAAACAAAAACCAATGTAAAGAAGCAGTATCTGAATTTTTATCTTTTAACGAAGAAGAATCACGTACAGAAAATGATGAAAACACCAACATCGTAACTAAGGTAATCGGAAAAAGGAAGAGGAAACAAGAAGAGGAAATGCCACTACACAAGTTGATAGAAGTATTTCTTCGTATATCATATCCAGTTTCAAGATGTATGACAAAAATTATATCCATCGGTATGTACAAACCGTTGGATTATTCTCCTACTGTCCTATTAAATCATGGAAATAAAACTTTGTTGTTTTCAGAAAATGCTTGGGAATCGTTTATTAGACATTTGCATTTGATAGAATGTTATTTGGAGAATAATCTGTTTGGAAGAAAAACTGCAATCAGGCTCTCAGACTGCGACATAGAGATAGATGTTGTTAAACAACGAGGCGAGCAGCAAGTTAGATTTAGAGAGCTAACCAAACATGATGAAAAAATTTTACTTACCAATTCTGAATTTTATTTATTGAGTTGTGCTACATCATCGATAACTAGATACATGAGGCAGCTAGTTTTTTCTTCCCCTGTCGTAAAAGATTACTTAGTAGAAACGATGGAAAAACAACCAGACGTTCAGATATTGCATGGACCTGTAGATACATCGATTTTCAACCGGATACCTGAGGAGGTGGAAATGTGGAGACAAGTTAACGCATTGGAACAGAAGGAAAACATTGACGAAGAAAAGATAGATGGTTCTAGTTCTGTCAGTGTAACGGAGGAACAAGTGACAAAGGAAAACCACGAAACAATTTCAACAGAAGCAGAACAGACGAGTGATGTTCAAGGTGTAATGAATTTACAAGACGGAGAAAAATAGAAGGAATAAAAAAGAAACAACAGATAAGTTGTAGCTGATGGCTGATGTAAACAGGACAGCAAATATGTGAACATCACGTGGGGTAGGCCTACTGGGGGAAGGTGCCCACGTTAAATATACACCAACGCGCTGACAACTGTACGGCCTGATCTATAAAAAAGGGATCTACCGTGGTGTGGAAACCAGTTGTTATCTTAAAACGATATGGAGAGGAAGATTTCCTTCGCTGACAGAGTTGAAGAGATTCAAGAAAAACCTTGTGTAGTAGAATTTCAAGCTTTTCGAGGAAACAAAAATGAATATATCATAAAGGAACTAGTATTCCTAGATTTAAATACAGGAATTGTCTTTCCATTTCTATTTGAACCTCCATTCGCATTTAATAATCTCAACAGCAAAACGAAAGAACCAATAAATAAATTACGAGATACTTCCATTGTATCGATTGGTGTGAAGGGTTTACAAATTACAATTGTGTGTATTTTAAATTTTCAATAAAGAATTTAAAAAAAAAAATCAGCATATCGGTATTCATCCCACTACCGATATGCTGATTTTTTTTAAACCCAAACAACGACCTTGAAAATATCGATCCACCCTAGCTCTGACACGTCACCATGACGTAACCCACTACACCATGTCCTAGGTCACGTGCTAGGTCATGCACCGATGCTTATATAATATCATCCAGTGTAAAAAGGATCCATATTTAGCAAGGAAGTGATGGATATATTAGAAAGACTGGTTGACGGTGAAAGAAGCCTTACCTAACATTTGAACATATTTAACAGTGAAATTAGTTAAATTGAATAGTTTTCTGTACTACAAATAGCAATAAAAAAACATTTAAACAGTTTCACAAAAGGACAAACGATAAACAGAAATACGTTGGATTACAATACAACCAAGAGTATTTAATGAGAGTTAACATTTGCTTTAAATAAATAGTAAATTACAGGGTAAAGAGTGGGAAATTTGTTTTTATATAGCTTGATCGTTTGTACGTCTAACATTAAGCAATGTGCAATATACCAAATGTTTGTTATTTTAAAAATCATTCAAAAACATAACGATTTGAATGAATAAACAAGTCTTAGAAATATAAGGTACTAGCCCTATGTTGCAAATGTGGCACATGGTTGTAATTAGTGGAACAATGCTCTGCCCGCATGTACCGCCAACTGTTCACGAAGAAGTAGAAACACTGTGTACATTACTTTTCCATACCAGTTAAATAGCTGATACACCTTGCAGGATTAAAGTGATATTTTAGTTTAGTTCTGAATTTATGTTTATAATGGTGACATAATAAAATAGTGGTTTTTAATAAGTTTTCTCACAGAAACATTGCAAACCAAAATCCAAACACTTTTCGTAATATGTACATAATAACAAACTTTTCACTTGACGATCTTATAAAATGCAAAGACAAAAGTGGAAATATTTCAATTGCGAATGTTTGCTGTATACCAGATAGCAATCATAAACAGCATAAAAGAATGTGTATGATGGGTCTCTCATTAGTCTGTAGTGGAACTAGCTAAAGACAACATCTCATTAACAACAAATTATATCGCAAACATTGCAAAGGTAACATGTACAAATAGTTATCTCCAACAGTTTTATGTCGTATATATAGCTAATTTCTCAAATTTAACAAAATTCCTACTATGTTTCCAATAAAAGAAGCAAACTTTGAGTGTATAATATGCATGGACAAAAAATCGTAATTTACTCTTCTTACCAATGCAAACACTGTTTCGCTTGCGACATGTGTGGATGACAATTTGACAACTGTTGTTACTGTAGTAGACCTAACTCTATGATCCAAATGTTTAGTTTAGCTTAGATCTGTATTAGGTTTAAGTTTTCAAAACAATTATATTCCTCGTATGTCAATTTTGATTTTTCAATAAAGAATTTAAAAATCAGCATATCGGTACTTATCCCTTTACCGATATGCTGTTTTTTTTTAAACCACAACAATAACCTTGAAAATATCGATCCACCTAACTTTCACACCTCAGCATGTTGTCATCATGACGTCACCATACCGTAACCCACCACACCACGTGCTAGGTCACGCACCATTACCACCAGATGCTTAACCGTCAATTAAGCACCACATGGCTCTTGTGACGTCACTCCTCAGCAGCCCTATGTATCCACTACTTGAATGCAATAAAACAACCTTTTTCGCAACTAAATGGTGGAAAGCTGGATTTTTTATATGTGATAGAACCACATGAGAGGTGTATTTTCCCAAAAGTCCCCACGTCTACCCCTTGAGCTTTCCCCCCCACCCCCCTCCAAACATAGAAATTGCAGTGATTTACTTAATTGATCATAATTCAAATGTTATGTAAGCTATCGAGCTGCAATTTGTTTTATTTTATTTCTGATTAGTTTTCCTTCAACCTTTGTATTTATAACATTTTTCTAAAACCAATACTTAGGGAGATAGAAAATTTAAACTTCGTTAAAAGCTTTGTTTCAGAGTGCAAAATCTTGTTTTTCTCTATGTATACTTTCAAATATGAACAATACGCAAATATGGTACAAACAAAAGTTTTAGTACGTTTTTCAAGGTTTACAAATATATTATTGGTTAGTCATCTAGGTGACCGGGTGAAGAGCTGAGCGTCGGCAAAGTGAGCGCGTGCGCGCTAGTTGAACACCTCTGCGCTGCGTCATCGCATCTATCCCAGCCAATAAACGCACCAACTGCCTTTTTTCGTAGCTAAATAGTGGAAAGCTGAGATTGTTATATGTGATGGAACCACTTAAGACGTGTATTTTGCTAAAAGTTCCTGATTCTCCCCCCCCCCAACCCCCCCCCCCCCAAACCCCCTCCAAACCTGGAAATTACAGTCGCTCACTGTACTGGTTATAATTCAAATTCTACGCATGCCATCGTAGTGAAATTTGATTTGTATTTTTTATAATTAGTTTATCTACAACTGTTGTAGTAAAGATTTTCTTATAAAACTATATCCACAGAGATAAAACATTTAAACTTTTTTTACAATGTTTATGTTTAAGAGTACACAATTTTGTTTTACCCTCTATATATGTCTTCCCAAATAAAATATGCAAAATGTTTCAAACAAAAACTTAAGTATGTTTCTTAAGGTTTATAAATATATATTGGATTAGTCATCTGAAAAAAACTGATGTATCAGCGCAGCACCGCCCGTCGATGCGTCGCGTCATAGGCACCGGCATCGCTAAGTTCTCAAAGGTTTTATACAAATGCTATGGCCTTGTACTTTTTAGTTTACTACCAAAACAATCTGTATCCAAGCTTAACCGTTAACAGTAAAAACAATTATTATTTAGATGGAACCCAATAATTTTTTTATAACCAGTTTTGGTTCAGGTAAATTAATCTCTACCTACTTACTTGTTATACTTGCAATACTTTTAATACTTGATTTCTTCATATTTGACCAACGGAAGCTTGATAGATTGAGGTATAGAACACTAGGCCTAATAAACACTTTAAAAATCACTATAAACATACTCTTTGCTCTTCCTTACGTTACAATGTGCTTTCCATTATCTACCACCAATGGGACTCGCTTTGTTCCCCGCAAGATTTATACTAACTGCGCCTCGCGGTCAGTAAAGATCTAAATAGTAAACTGAAAAAAATACTAATTAGATGAAACCTAATCATTTGTACATTTCTTAAATTTATTGTTGGTTTTAACTCGTTTATCATTTAAAATAATAATTTATTTAATTATTTCTGTCAATGGCTAAACCTATTGACAATAATATACATGGATACATATATTACATTACATAAAGCTGGGTAAGAAACATACTGAACCTAATGATGAGATGATCCAATTCGCCTATGGGTCTGAGGATGATTGGAGTGTCGAATCGAAATCGACGACCACTTACCATCTTTTATGTATATTTACAGTATTGTCAGTAACATTATAAGTGTAAATTTATGTTTTAAGTGTTAGACTATTAGACGTATTTTCTTTTATTTACTTTCCAATTAATTAATGTAATAAGGCATATATCCAAAATGTATAAATAAGTAAGTAAAAAACTATTCGTGTCCCTATACATGCAGGCAAGACTATTTACGGGATACATACAGGCAGATTATTCAAATTTCTTAACATATTGTGTAGATGTGTCAATCAAATTGAGGTTTTTTTCGTAAAAATTGGCAGCAATGTATTACGAAGCTGCTTTACGGCACTAATACGTGGTCCAGATCAATCATTTTTAGAGACTCTATACTGTGAATCTTGGTGAGGTTCTGTTCTATAATATTTTATTGTTTTCATGTTATCTAAAAAATTAGTCAGCATAATAGTTCTTTATTGGTTTTTGGTAGACATTATGCAAACGTTTAACATCGCTAATAAAGATGAAGGCGCTTCTTAAGTGTTTTAAAATCTCCTCTATATAGACTAAATAAAAAAGTTAGTTTTAACATTGACTGGTTTTAATTTGTGTTCCTTACCATGATTAAAAATGGCTTATAAATACTACCGACAGTTTTCTACGTTGTTCGTGATATTATTTTAACACAGGCTTACAACTCATGGCAGAGCAGCCATATTTTATTTGCTAGCGGGAAGCGTGAAGAGAGGGATATATCAACGATAGGACGCAGTTTGTATCAAGGATTAGTGAGTCGACGAAAAATTTTTACTGACCGTGAGGTGATTCATTTAGTCACGGTTTAGCTTGGAAACAGATTGTTTTGGTAGTAATGTAGGCTACAAATTAGGAAGTCTTAGGATTTATATAAAACAGTTGAGAACTTAGCGGTGCCGGTCCTTATTAGGCTATGTATCGACGGGCAGGGCTGCGCGGATGCTGATGACTAATCAAATATATATTTATAAACCTTAAGAAACATACTAAAATTTTTGTTTGTAACATTTTGCGTATTTTATTTGGAAAAAAACATATAGAGGGTAAAACAAAATTGTGTACTCATAAACATAAACATTATAAAAAAATTTTAAACGTTATATCTCTTTGGATATAGTTTTATAAGAAAATCTTTAGTACAACAGTTGTAGATAAACTAATTATAAATAATACTAAACCAAATTTCACTACATGGCATGCGTAGAATTTGAATTATATCCAGTAAAGTTAACAACTGATATTTCCAGGTTTGGAGGGGTTGGGGGGGGGGGGGAGTATCAGGAACTTTTAGCAAAATACACGTCTTAAGTGGTTCTATCACATATAACAATCTCAGCTTTCCACTATTTAGCTACGAAAAAAGGCAGTTGGTGCGTTTATTGGCTGGGCTAGATGCGATGACGCAGCGCAGAGGTGTTCAACTAGCGCGCACGCGCTCACTTTGCCGACGCTCAGCTCTTCACCCGGTCACCTAGATGACTAACCAATAATATATTTGTAAACCTTGAAAAACGTACTAAAACTTTTGTTTGAACCATATTTACGTATTATTTATATTTAAAATTATACATAGAGAAAAACAAGACTTTGCACTCTGTAACAAAGCTTTTAACGAAGTTTAAATTTTATATCTCCCTAAGTATTGGTTTTAGAAAAATGTTATAAATACAAAAGTTGTAGGAAAACTAATCAGAAATAAAACAAAACAAATTGCAGCTCGATAGCTTACATAACATTCGAATTATGATCAATTAAGTAAATCACTGCAATTTCTATGTTTGGAGGGGGGTGGGGGGGAAAGCTCAAGGGGTAAAAGTGGGGACTTTTGGGAAAATACACCTCTCATGTGGTTCTATCACATATAAAAAATCCAGCTTTCCACCATTTAGTTGCGATAAAAAACATTTATTGACTGGGCTATACGTAGGACGGGCCACCAGCTCGTATACAAGTAAAAACAAAAAATGTATAGAAAGCAATAGCGTACTGAGCTGATGTTAGCGGAGTTGATAGTTGATCGATCTAAAAATGTAATAAATAAGTAAGAGAGATTACTAATTCAGTATTAGTATTTTGTATGTCATCCTATAATCTAAAGCTTACTCTGATATTTATGTAATATTCATGTTGAAATTGGTGGTTTAATATTTCCCCGGTCAATTATTTATGAGAGACTAGCAGAGTACCCGACCTTCGTTCGGGGATGATGTATGTTTAAATGGTGATTTTTGAGATCTGAAATGAAAAACAGTGTAAAATAAGATTCAATTCCAATAAATGTAACTATCAAAAACTTTTAACTTACTAATTACATAAAAAACATTTTCAAACAATGAAACAAATAAAAAAACTCAAAGCTTTTACTTATTTTTAAATGATAAAATCAAACATAGACAAACAATAATTTACAACATCTGGTTAATATTACGGTTTGAATGAAAAGAAACATGTGATTTTGCTTCTAAAAAGCATTGCCCACTTAGCATTGATTATATAAGTATATCATTATACTATGTGAACAATCAAAAACATTAACACTCTTACTACTAAAACAAACAGAAATATACTTAGCCCTAATATTAAAAATAAACTTTATAGCTCCTACTATTCATGCACCAAAGGCAAGTGCATATACAACTTAGTTTTTTATTGTTATTTTTAAATTGAAATATTTGTATATCAGCTTAGAATTAGGAAATTTAACGTCATTCAAACAATGTTTATGTCGAGGGTAGGTTAAGTAAGAGGAACTTGGTTGAAAATATACATGTAATGACCATGAAACGCTTGTAAAAAGTTATTCATTATTAGAATAGAATGTGAAATCTATAGGAAGTGTCAAAAGTTATAATATAGATAGGTAGTAGTCCCTTGTCTGTGGTAGTAGCTACCTCTGGATTAGAAAATATCAAAACTAATCTATGGGTAGTAATATGAAACTATGATTTTAAAATTTGTGAAAAGGCAAATGGTGTGAACAATATTAGTCTCAAAATTACAAAATATACTTACAATTAATTATCTCCTTGAGAAAAATTTTTTCAATTTTTAAGGTGTTTGCCCTACTCTAAACACATGTTAATTGTTCAAAAATTTTGAAATGAAGTAAATGTGAACTTAATAATTTCACTATTTTTTACACCAAAATCTTTTAATACAATTATTTACATTAGCGATTTTTTTAATAATTAATTAGGGTTAGCTACAGCAACAGATATACAATCTCACTTATTTCATGAAATCAATAATCAATGAACCATCAAATATAAGAATAAATAAACATGTCACATGATTGTAGAGAATATTATATGCCTATTTATAAACGAGTTGTGGAATTGTGAATTAATGTTGTTTGGCAGTTCAGCTTGTTTAAATTTGGGTGGCATAGCAAATTGCAAAAATTGTATGTGTTCTCATGGCAGCCATGGAGACCAATCAATATTTACTTTTAAAATCCTCACCTCAGAATTTTTAAAGCCAAAGGGGCAAAGCCCACGGTCAGTATCGAAGTTTGAATAGTCCTATAAAGGTCTTTGGAATGGTAGCTATATTTTTGTATAATTTAGGCCCAGTCAGTTCAGTAGTTTATGCACCTATTAGTAACAAACATACAGACAGACACCACTAGATTTTTATATAATAGTATAGATTTTTATATAATAGTATAGATTTATGATGTTATCGTCAGAAAAATAGTTAAGAATCATTATTTTCCGGCGGATGCACACTGTGACAGCTTCATTGCTTCAAGCATCCAAGTTTAATACTCTTGATAATTAGTTTTTCAAACTTTCGAATGAAAGTATTGAAAGTTTGGATACATAAATTGAACTATTGTTTACAATTGAATGAGTTACGAGGCAGATAAATCGATAACAATTACTAGTGAAAGATATTTGTTTTCCATTTGTTAATGTACGTTTATGAGCCTCTAGGGTATTATAGCATTACTTTATCTGAATTAGAAAGCTCACAATGATTCAAATTTATTATGCTTTAATACAAAAGTGTATACTGTTCAACTCAATTAAAACCAATAATTATTTCAATTAGTTTTTATCTTTGTATATAGTCGGGGGGCAAACTGTATTCCGTGGGATTTTTTGTGAAGGGAATGTGTGACTATGTGGAATCTCTTTATTATATGTCACATAATGGTGTAGTACCGGGTGTTTACCCCCAAATTGCGGGGTTTGGTTTTTATGACGTCGTAAATCCAAGATGGCCGCCATGTGTGACATCTATTCATGAAATTAATAATAACTCTTTTAAGAGTACAATAATCGAATTTTAATTTACACCATTGAATTCAGCTCAAAAAAGCAAACAATTTGGTGTTTTGAATCATTGCTCTATGACCATTGGTTACCATTGGTTATTGAAGGCGGAAAACACAGAACATTGTCCCCATGTTATCCTTATGGGTAAAAAATAAAATTGTATATCTAGCTTATTACTCAGCATATCTTAATAATAATTGGTATGTGGCTTCATTTAGTTGAGATCTACTTGATTATGGCCTAAAATCCCCCATTTTTACATTCCCGTGGCAGCAAACCTGCATACTAACTTCCAATGTTATTCTTATGGACAATTTTTTGTCTACAATACCCCCGTAGGTATTGTAGCTATAAAAAATATCACAAATTATTGGTATGAAATAAAATAAAATTGACTATAGTTCTGGGTCATATGTAATTTCGTGTGATTGTATGATTGGTGGTGATAGATAGGTAGTGACTATGGACAATTTTTTGCATGCTTGTTCATGAACATACTTTGAGAAATGATGATGTGTGGCTCCATTTTAATTATTTATTGAAGCATTTGTCCGTTGAGTATACAGGTCTGCTGCTACGGGTAGGTCTGCTATAAACAAATTACAGGTATTAGAAAATAAAATAAATTAGACTATAGTTGTGAGGCATATGTAATTTTGTAGGATTTGAATTAAGCAATTGTATGATTGTTGGCGATTGATAGGTAATGACATGTAGAACCGTGTACTACCGAGTATTTTGTCTGAAAGTGTGGCCAAGCTGGTGTTTTTGGCCACCATCTTGGACGCCATATTGGATGTTAATAACTTTTTTATACAATGCTAGTGTTGTGACACATCATTATGAACTAAATTGTCACGCTGATTTCAATGCTGAAATATGTTTTTAAATATATTTTTTCGTTTGGAAGATATATTCAAATAAAAACTCTCCCCCATACATTTCTTACGGACGTTTCGTACTTTGAACATTTTTAAGATTATTTTTCTTATATCTCCAGTTCCTATTAACGCTTGCAGTTCGTTCTAGTCTTAAGATATTCAGTGATGTATGAGCTTTCATTTGAGCTATTGATCATTAATCTATTGATCGGTTGAGTTAGAGCGTTAGAGTCGAGCTACGAACCCTAACACAATATTAAATTTAACTTATTACAAATCTGTTTATTTTATTTTATTTATTTATTTGTTAACGGTTGCACCATTTTTACATGAATAATACAATAATCTTACATACGGAAGAAGCAGGAAAAAATCACAGACCAGTACAAAAGTAGTGAAAAAAAATGGAAAACAAGACTTCAATACAAGACATAAAAAGATAAATAACAACAACTATAAATAACAAACTATAAATAACAAACTATGAATAAAAAACTATAAGTAACAACTATAAATAACAAACGATCTGAACAAGTTTACAAAACGAGATATTCGAAAAACAAAACCAGTATAGGAACAATAACAATGATGCAATGCAGTAGCCGAGTGAAACTTCAGTAAAGAGGCAGAACAAACGAAAAACAGATAAAACTTTCAGAAAAATAACAATATGATAAACTCTGTACAAGAACAAGATATAACAATGCAATAACAACAGGATAGACTATATGAACAAAAATAAATAACAATGCAATAAATAGAAAGTTTGGAAATATGCAAAGATTGATGCAGGAGTTCAGCAAAAAAAAGAAAAAAAGTTCTGTTGTTATTAAAAGATGTATATCTCGGGTTATTAGTACGTCACTAAGTTCTTCCTGGTCTCAAATTACTTGGTTAATGTTTGATTTTACATTTTATTAATCACTAAATGAAATCTGACTAAGTTATTTTAAAATGAGTCATGAACCATCATTTAACATTAAATTATTTTTATGTCCAAAACTTTCTTTGGTTAAAGACATACAGGGCTGGTCATCAGTGTTACAATTTTTAGACGTGGAACCTTTTAGTCTTATATGCCTCATCACACATCATTTACTTTGTACTTACACCAAACAAATGTTGTAACCCTGATGACCAGCCCTGTATGTCTTTAATTGCTTTAACCAAAGAAAAATTTCTAAATAAAAATAATTATTAATGTTAAATAAAGGCCCATGACTCATTTTCAATTCGTCAGATTTCATTTAGTGATTAATAACATTTTAAACCAGACATTTACTGAGTAATTTAAGACTAGAATGAACCTTTTGCCGTATTAACAAACCGAGATATAAATCTTTTAATAAAACTGATTTGGAAAAAGTTAAATTTAATATTGTGTTGTGGTTCATAGCTCAACTCTAACTCGTCCGATTTTAATGATCGATAGCTTAAATAAAATCCCTTACATCACTGAATACTTTAAGACTATAACGAATTGCAAGCGATAATAAGAACTGGATATATAAGAAAAATAATCAAAGTACGAAACGTCCGTAAAAAATGTATGGGGGGAGTTTTCATTTCAATATATCTTCGAAACGAAAGACGATATTTACAAACGGTTTTCGGAATTGAAATTAGCGTAAACATCTATAGTTTATAATGATGAGTCACAACACCAGCATTACATTTAAAAAATTATATTAATATCCAATATGGTGGATCCAAGACGGTGGGCCAAAAACACCAGCTTGGCCACACTTTCAGACAAAACACCCGGTAGTACACGATTCTATAAGTCACTACCTATCTATCACCACCAATCATACAATCACACGAAATTACATATGACCCAGAACTATAGTCAATTTTATTTTATTTCATACCAATAATTTGTGATATTTTTTATAGCTACAATACCTACGGGGGTATTGTAGACAAAAAATTGTCCATAAGAATAACATTGGAAGTTAGTATGCAGGTTTGCCGCCACGGAAATGTTAAAATGGGGGATTTTAGGCTATAATCAAGTAGATCTCAACTAAATGAAGCCACATACCAATTATTATTAAGATATACTGAGTAATAAGCTAGATATACAATTTTATTTTTTCCCCTTAAGGATAACATGGAGACAATGTTCTGTGTTTTCCGCCTTCAATATCTCGGTAACCAATGGTCATAGAGCAATGATTAAAAACACCAAATTGTTTGATTTTTTGAGCTGAATTCAATGGTGTAAATTAAAATTCGATTATTTTACTCTGAAAAGAGTTATTATTAATTTAATGAATAGATGTCACACATGGTGGCCATCTTGGATTTACGACGTCATAAAAACCAAACCCCGCAATTTGAGGGTAAACACCCGGTACTACACCATTATGTGACATATAATAAAGAGATTCCACATAGTCACACATTCCCTTCACAAAAAATCCCACGGAAGCTGGATATTTGCGGTTTGCTCCTGGACTAATATCTATGTCCTTGGAATTTTGTATTGGAATTTTGCGGGAATAGCGCAAATCCTTATCTTGTTAAGAGTTGTTACTAAATAACGTCGACCTTTGGGAAAAGAGCATCTTTCAACTATTATTATAGATTTGTTTGATCACTTTTAGTTTAGTTTATTTCTTTAAAATTTATTAACTTAAGTTATGTGAAACTTTGTTAAAATAAAATGTTTAATAGGCTATCCCAATATAATCTTATATTATCTTACTAATATTATAAATGTGAAAGTTTGTTTGTTTGTTTGAAGTTCAATCACGCATTAACCACTGGACGGATTGGGCTGAAATTTGGCATGATGATAGCTTACATATTCCCGATTAACATATAGGCATATTCTAACTCAAAAATCCTTTCGGGCTCCGCCCCAGTGGCTCTGTAATTCCCTATGTTAACCTTAAGAGTAACTAAAAAAGTTGGCTCTATGATATGGAAAAGCATTAAAAAGTTATAAGAGTTACCAACAGGGTGCAGTACTATATTTTTTGCATTTTATGAAAACAGCTAATTTGAACTAAGCAGCAACAAAAAACTGTGATTCGCAAAGAGAACTGTCAAAGTAGGATTGTTTACAGTTATGTTTATGTTTTTCATTTCATGAATAATTTGTAATATTTTGCGAATTGTTGATAATTTATTTTTCTCTATTGTTTAGGGGAAGTGGTAGAAAATTATGGGTATGGTAGATGTGTAATACTATATATAGAATACTGTAAATTTAAAAAAAGCAAATTTTATCAAACTGTGTCCTCCCTTATTGCAAACGCAAAGCTTGAGGATAACTGCAATAAGCATTTTATATGTACTTATATTCCAACCCCGTACGAAGGACGGGTACTCTGCTAGTTTTCTAATAATTTTATAATTTTTCATAATTTTCAACATAATTTTCTTACAATAATTTTAACATCTCGCAAAAATACTCTAACCAATAATTTAATCTAGTCATTATTTTTATTTAAGAAAATTAACTTAATTTTGTCCGTAAATAATATTGATTCACTGATCAGGTCTTTATTAATTGTACCAATTCCAACTAAAGTGACTCACCTGGACCCTGGATCCTCAATATCTGCTGCAACAGTATCTGGAAAATATCAAATAGTCTTCTATTCTGCAAAAGAGGCTTATTAGTTCCTTGTGCCAGAAGAATATTTCAATATTCAAACAAACTAATTTAGGGTACGGAGGGTATGTCAATCTCCATTTTTGATTAAATATTATCACACCATTAATTTTTAAACGCCAGCATAATTTTACAATACATATTTTTATTGTGGATATAATTTTAATATTGAATTTCACTTACGTTAGCAGTGTCTTGAGTTAGGCAAGAGATTTGTAGAAGATACAGAACGGGAAATTAGACCGTGTGTACAACAGCACAAAGCGATCTCCTGTTCTTTTTTTGTCATAGAAACTGTAGGATTGTCTATACATACGAAATAAAAGAAATTATAGCTAAGCTACAAAATAAAAGTACAACTGAACAGAGGGCTGACAAATAATTACTTCAACTGAGATTAAAACCCTGACAGAGGTTTGGAAGTTTTTAATTACAAAAGTGCTAGACAATTATAAATAATAAAAAAAAAACTTAAAATCAAAAGATTCGTAGTTCAATTCTGAGTGAAATACATTCTGCCTTCAGATGGCATTTATCCTTGGTCTTATCAAATAGTTGTTATGTCTAGAATATTAACGCTGGATAGGAAAATGAATAGGTATTAAAACGTAATTGTTAAACAAAACATTAATGTGCCGATGGAGTTTTTACACTTATAAAAGAAATTAAGTAATTATAAAACAGTGTATTCCTCATAACAAGTTTTTTTTAACTTTGCTCATATGTGAAATGCAATGGAAAATGAAAAAATGTCTCCTACAACAAACTAAATAACTACGTAAATTAGTGTAATACTTTTGCTTTTGAGTTAGTTTGGTTAAACGGAGAACGGATGACGGGAATATGCTTTTAACGATACTTTAAAGTGTTTGGTTATTTCACTTAAAAGTAAAACAGATTTAGTTTTCCCAAAGTAAAGAAGTTTCTACAGTACTACCATTTCGACCTGTTTTGATATCTTTCCAAGATGATTTTATTTTTAGGAATAATCTAAAAACTTGCAGTAATCGTGATAGCGTTATTTTAATCAAATTCTCACCAAGGTGAAATAACTGAATTTATATTACAGATTTTAAACTGTAGTAGACGTGAATCTGCTACTGTTTTCAATATTTATATTGACTGGAGATATATTCTGTTCTTCCCACACAACTGATTAACTGTTTATTTTGGTCCATAACCTCCTTAATATATTACAAACATCAATATTTACTCCCAAAAAAGTTACTGCGTTTCTTTTTATAAATTGATGTTTTGTTTTGTTTTTAAATTAATTGTAGGCTATGTAATTATTATGGGGGAAAATACATCTTTTAGAGTGTCTCTCGCCCCTAAGGAAAAGGACGTTTTCAAATTCTAAAACCTTATTGACAAGCTAAGATTAATTTTTGACACCTTAAACGTTCAAATTAGTCCACAAATAAGGGAGGAGTAGTGTTCAAAAAAATGGCTTCAAGTATTATAGATATAGAATTTATTTCATTTTTAACTGTTATACTTTGTATATGAAAGCTGTGTGTGAAATAACTAGGATTTAAAACAAACTCTGGAAACTATAATGAATTAGTATTATTAACAGTAGTGTAGTATCTTATGAACCATAGTATACTCTAAGCAGTCTAGTATAATAAATGTGTACTACGTCATTTATGAAAGCCTTGTTTTCACATAGCAATGTCATTAATGGTGATAGAGATTTAATTGGTGGTTTTATTTTACCAACGTCCAGCTTGAGAAATTTATGAGTTTATCATCAGGCACAAAGTTAATGGACATTCCCCCTCGTGGATTCAAATTTTTGGCACCGTGCCAGTGCTTCACGACTCAAGTTTAATTGTCTTGAAAATTAGTTTTCTAACCTCTAAATTGAGGGAAAGTTGTAGCATTAAATCTAACAACTTTTCATTATCAAAATGTGTATCTATCTATAGTTAAAAAGTGTTTAAGTGAATGTTAAGGTCAGTTGGATTTGAATATATTGCTATAATATGATACAATTATTTTATTATTTTAAGCAACCCTGTGAATAATATAGCAGTGATTTCAATAATTATTTCGTGTACACTATTTTAAATCCATCAAAACTGTTACGGTATCTAATGCTATGTTTTAACGAAGAATTCTATTCAATGGTAGTCCATTTCAAGATCGTGGAAAAAATGTTTACCATGGGTAATTGTGACATAAAAACGTTTTTTCGGTGATTTAATAGAATTATTTATCACGATAACCATTAGATGCAGTCATACGTGTTTATCTCTAATATGTCACGATTAGCCATGGTAAAACATTTTTGCCACGAAGCTCCTTCAAAGATGATAAAACCACCTTCCTGAGAGGGAGATTCGATTTTGATTAACCGAAAGCCCAGCTTTGCTTCTTCCCATGTATCACCACTAAGACGCAGCCTACAATCTTTTTCTACATAACTAGTGTTTATTTCAACGACATTTATCCTCTTCCTCACTCAAAATATAATGTATTTTATATTATTTATAATGCTTTATCAGTAAAGAAAAATTTATAAATATTTTATTTATTTGCAAATAGTTATTATTGTCTAAAATAGGAATACAGTTTTACTTTTTAAAATCGTATGTTTTCAACAAATCACAAAAAACAATAAACGGTATCAGCAATCTGACACAGACTTTCTCCCATTAGCTTGTCAACAACCTTTACCATGGGTAAGCAGTGTGAGTAACTATGATATTTTATAGGAAACATCACAAAAGTTTCAATAACTTTTCAACCGCAATTTTCGCAAATGAGGGCTTGCACTATTTTGTCTGAACTATAACATACTAATTTTAATCAAAACGTGCTTTTTATGAAAATGCGATTTTCCGTTATTTTATGGGAAACATTAGTTACAATAACTTTAGAACCGTAATGGGGGTTGTACCATTTTGTTCAGAATTGAAAGGGCTGAATGACATACTACATATTTATCAAAACTGTTAGGGTTATTTCCGAGAACAATTTTTGTTGGGAAAATCACCATCAATAAACAATATTTAAAAAAATGACAAAAACAATAATTTCTCTTTATACAGTACGGGGAGAGGAAGTAAAAAATGAAACTCGGACAAAAATTTATAAATGAAATATAATGGCTAGAAAATGTTGGTATTCACTGTAATGCAATAATGAAGATTTCCCTTGTGGAAAAAGATTATTCTACCATTTATTACTTTGATACAATTTAGATCTTAATGTGATTCAAGCTTTTTCCAATCATCAAGAACTATGATTAAATGCTCAATGTACGTAAAAATTATATTATGTCTTATTACATTTATGTTTTTTTATCATTTTTTTATTCATGGTTATTCGCAAATTGCATTCCTCCATTATAAACACGCTTTTGGCTTCTATTTCATATATTTGATTATTTGGTGATATAAATATCCTTTTCGTCATACTGCAGCAAAACAACAATTTTAATGCATGCATTGCTGTTCTAAAGTAGCTTTTTTACTCTCTAAAAATCTTTTTTAGCCCCTAGGGAGTAAAAATGTGCTGTTGTGAAGTAAATTTTGATTGAAAACAAAATTCCATGTATCAAATACAGGGTGTCTCAGACCACCCGGCCGGCTTCTATAGCTCCAATATGAAAGCATCTGAGACACCCGGTATATGTATGGATTGTTTAATCGAGCGTAGTTAATTGTTGCTTGAATGAGGATCCAGCTGGTCTGTAGCTAGGAGGAGCTGGTGTGTTTTAGCAAACAGGGTCTACATTGAGGTTTTCGTTCTTGAGGTTCCACTTGAAACAACGCTGATGAGGGGTCTTAAAATATTCTTGACTCCAACGGCAGCATAGGCTTTGGGTGATGTCTTGAGGTAAATTATCAATAAGAGGTGAGATCTTTGTTGGGTCAGGAAAAGTTGTCAGAGAAGAGTTGATAAGTAAATGGCCAGGAGTTACAGCTGTTAATTTCGAAGGTTTTGAGTTTGCTATTGCTTCTTTTTGTTCTTGGTTGGAGTGATTTCTGTTATCAGCCATAGGCTTAGTAGGCTTCAAAAAATGAAGGAGTGTGTGATGAAGTTTCAAACAGGTCTTACAAGTATTAGTAGACTTGCAGCGTTTAGCAAAGTGATTACCAAGGCAATTTGTGCAGCGTTTTAAGTCGCGTACAACTTTAAGCCGTTCTTGAGGGGTTTTACTATTAAAGACAGGGCAACTGTATATTTTGTGATTTTTATGGCAGCAAAAACATTTCAAATCATTTGAAGTACATATCAAAGCCATAGGAGGATGTTGAAACTGATTTGATTCATCAATTTGACGTGGAACTTGGTGAGGGTTGGATATTTGGAGAGGAGCTGCTTGCTGACTGTGACATAGAGATGCATCTTCACTGTTGTTACAAAAATCTTTGAGGAATTTGATTATTTCACTAGCTTGAGGAAAATCAGAAGAATTTATGCGTTTTGATTCGAAAAGTTGACAGAGGTTGGAATTCATTTTTCGTAAGTTCAACATACTTAGTAGGTAGTTGTCTTCCATGACATTATAGTCAAGAACACTAAGAGCTTGTTCATTTTCATTAAATTCATTTAAAAATGATCTAAGGTTTTTGATAGATTTTTCATTAATATTGGATAAATCGACAATTTTACTGAGGTGGACAGAGATTAGCCTACGCTTCGAGTGGTATCTTTCCCGTAAGGCATTATAGGCTACTGTATAGTTGCCAGACGAGATCGGTAGGGATTTGATTAGGTGTAAGGCTTCGCCTTCAAGTGAACTTATCAAGTACTGGTGTTTTTCAACAAGGGATAAGCTACTGTTGTTGTGGATAGTAGTATCAAAAAGGTTAATGTAGGATATCCATGTTTTAGTGTCACCATTGAAGGACTTCAGTTCTAGCTTAGGCAATTTTACTATGCTAGTAGTAGGCCTAGAGGTTGGGTTTGATGTTACAGAGTTATTTGACAAGTGTTCATCTTTATAGTTCTGAATAAGAAGAGAAATTTCAGTTTGAATGTTAATTGAGAGTTCTGATATGTCGTCCTGGAGCTTTAAAATAGCTTCTTCATTGTCAGAAAAAACGTTAGTATCGTCATCAACATCAAGAAGCTTGTCTAGGTTGGATTCAAAATTGGCAGAAATTGTTTTAGCTTCGTGCAAATAAAGCTTAAGTTTTGCGGTTCGAGCTTCTGTTATTTCTGATGGACACGATTGAATATACTCACTGATCGTATTTAATTTATTTAATTGCAATTTGCATCTATTAGAAAATGTGGAAAATCTCATTTTGAAAGTTAGGCCTTGATCGTTCAATGAGTTAACTTAAGTAAGTAGTCTAGTTATTGTAAATGGATGGAGTAATTTGAGGATAAGGACGACTGAGGAATAAAATCAGGGTTTCTTTATTATTTCAGTGTTGATATTGATAACTTACGATGAGATGCGGTGCGTTGTCTTCGAAGTACAAACATAACCTTACTTTTGAGTTTCTTGACGTTTGAAGCTGAAGTTGTAGACGAAACGAAGTGATGAATGCCGAGCGGAACTAGCAGAACGATGACGATGTTGAACACTTGGAATGAGAGGAGTGTGGACTGTATCGTGACGTAGACGAAAAGTTCAAAATGGCGTGGCGGGATTGTCTTTGGCGGCTTCACGATGGATGAAATACGTTCAACCGAGACATTGAAAATAACTTGAGAAAAAGTCGCACTAATGTTCGTAGATATAATCCGGCTCGAAGGACCAAAAATCCGCGGTGTTATTATAATAAAGAGTAAAAGGTCGAGGGTTTTGGTATAAAAGATTTAATTTATGAGAGAAATAATGAGAACATGTTGATATGAGAGGTGATTCGCGATGAATGAATCCAACAATGGATAATGGTCATATGATGGGATGTTAAATACAAAGACATTTAAATTAATAGATGAAACAAAGACACTTGACGGAACACAGTGTGTCCAGTTCGGTATGAGATCTACTGCAGGTACACAATGGGAATTTAGACTGTAAGTTAACTCATTGAATATATAACACTCTATATATTAGTGTTATATATTCAATGGTTAACTTGATTGGATAGAATAGTACTATTCAATCTCCTGTTGTTCCTCATAAAATTGTACAGTGGGGTGAGATCACCGCATATTCCACCACAAATGGCCTTAAGTATAACAGTTATTTAAATTTACTCTGTTACTGGTTTAGAAAGAAAGTGGCAATCATCTTATTGTTTTACAAACTAAATTAGATTATACAAGCAGTTAATTTTTAAGCTTCCCACTATGGCGTCTTGCAGAAACATCGTTGGTTGTAATTAGTACTGGAATATATTATTTATTTATTTTTTCTTTTATTTTACATTTCAACGGAACACTCCATTTTTACAGTGTTCAACAAAATATGAATGAATTCATGACAATGATGAACATGCATAAATGTATAAACCAAAACTGATACGTGAGGTATTGATGGCAATGACAAATGACAAATGAATTTTAGTGTAACATACATTTTGTAAGTGTAAATTGTGTCCCCTTCTACCCTTTTCCTTAGCTTTTTTTTAAATTTTGTTGTTTTTATAGCAATATTTAGGGCAGATTATATTATCTGTAATTCACAGTTCAAATGTTTGTACCTGTACCTGTGCAGTTCAAAGGTACAGTTCTGTACTCATTTTAATGTGAAAATCCTAACCAACGATTATTTTTAAATCCGCTCAATCAATTGATCATAAATTCGGGTATAATCAGTGAATGGCCGTTTCGGCATCAGAAATCGTGTAGATACAATATAATTACCATTTGACCCCAGGTTAAATCTTACGGTCATTTACAAGATAAAAAGTGGTAATTCTGTAGAACCTACATTTTAACAACCCTGAAATCGTTAGTAGTGAATAGGAGCCTCATTACAATTTTAAAGTGTAATAATAGCCTACAATGTGCGGTCATTTACTGGTGCAATGATTCATGTCCAAGAAATTGTATTTTTGACGCTTTGTTTGAAAAAATTAAATTAAGTTGTATCATTAGGAAGTACATGATGATACGGGCAATACGTTTAAACTATTTCTTACACTGTAGCTTAAAGTCTTAAAATTGCATCTAGATTCTATAAAGACCATAACATACATATTGATATAAAAAAAACATTGATTCCATTGTTTCAAAAATGGCCACCATTTTCAAAAATGGTAGGCCAAATTTAAAAATTGGAAAAATTAAAGTTTTTACTAATTTTCTCTTTAACCATCAGGCTTCCAACTTAGTTTTAAAATACAAAACTATTTGGGGTTTTAAGCACTGGTTTAAAAAAAACTGCAAAACTTTATGTTTTGAGTGTAGAAAATAATTTTTTACATCTAGGCCTATATTCTGAATAAAAACTCGAGCTAATACATCGTACAATTTTCAACGTTATTGGCAACATAGTTTTGTCCAATATGGTATTTATAAAAATAATAATTTATTTTTACGGCAGTTAAAAAGAATAACGATATAAAAATTGTAAATACGTACAATTTATTTTCACAATGTTAAAAATAGCATTTAATTCTCACAACCATATTGATATAAGATTTTAAATTTACAAATGGTTATGATGTTTTCAAGCCGACTTTCGTTACGGTTTTGTTCAAATAACCACATAAACACTCATGATAGTAACCAAGCAAGTGCATCCGCTGCAAACCATGTTTACCCTACTAGTTGTCGTGGTTACCCAGGTAAATCCGATTTCCCTCCGACGATGTTTCTTGATGGATGATAAAAGCGTACTCGTTTCAAGAGGAGATTCGATTTTGTTTCGTCGAAAGCTTATCATAGCGTCTTCTCAGTATTGAATACAGCACCAAGATTAAACATACTCCCACAGTACCAACAATGGACGAGCATTTCCTAGATGACTTGGCTTAAAGTCAGCTTTCTTGTGTCTTTTCCTAGTTTCATAATGTCACTTAATGATTGAAAACTATTTTGTTGATTTGATATAAGAAGCCACTTATTGTTTTTTTTATTTATTAAAAACGTTAAAACTATTCAGTGTTCTTGAGTGTAATGTTTCCGTAATATTACAGTTAACTAGAACAGTTTCTACAAAAATTGAATAAAACAAAAAAATATAAATAACTTTTTGATCATTTGCCTATTGAGTCTGATGATGGTTGGGGTGTCCAATCAAAATCTATCACCACTACCATCTTTTATATACATTTACCGTCTTGCGAGTAAACAAAACACAGCATATTATTATGAGCGTTATTTGACGTATTTTTGTACTTTCAGGTAAAACAAATCATAAACCATAATTAGATTATAAGAATGCATAATACGTTTAATATTGTCCACACTCTAGTTTGATGTTGATTGTTGTACTGTGGCAATAACTCAGACTAAAGCAATCACAGCTGCAAGAGAACGGTTATTAATTATTGCCTTTGAATCGTTTCATGATTCAAACATAATGTGACTAAGTAATCTTGAACTGTATTATTTTGCTGGATAAGTAAAAGCTCTAAAAATCCTGAGCAGGCCTACTTTAATCGGAGAACTAATAATTAGGCTACTTCAATTGGATAATGGAGAGAAAAATGGAGTTCAACCAACACCAAGCTTCAACAAAATACAAAGGCTTAGGCCCATACAACTTTTAGTTTTTTTTTTTTTTTTTTTTTTTTTTTTTTAATAGTAGGCCTTTTTTATTGTTTTGGTTAATTTGATGGATTACAAGGTTTCGTACTAAAGACTTTAGTGACTGTGGCAAATACTTACATGGAATATTACACTACTTCTATTATAAAAAAAAACGGGATGATGATTCAACTGAGCGAATTTTAACCAAAAATGAGTGAAAAAAGATTCTCAAATGGAATAGAGTTAATCGAGTCGAATGGAGCTAATATTTGACATTTATCCAATGACGTTTCTTTCAAAATCAAAATATTCGAGGACAGCTGAGTCCATTTTAGAGCGATCAGAATATGTCAATTTTTAGGATTGAACCGGCAAAATTTTTACATATATTCCATGTCATTCTTATGTAGAATAAGTCAAATTTGTAGTTAGTTTGTTTATTTAATTTTTAAAATTTTCATTTAATATTTTAAAATTAATTTGGCACAAACTTTTTTATTTCATAAAGCCATTAACATGTCACTTAAATCGCACCTTATTACTTTCCCTGTACCAAGACATACATGACGATACTATTTTCACTGTAGGCTACTAGTTTAACATAACATTTTTGTGGATATAATTTTAATTAATTATTCTGCAGGTTTGTTCCGGTGTGGTTACTTTATTGTTAGATTAACACTACAACTACTCAGTTAACCAGTACAGTATAAGCTTCGTTACATCTCTCGAATCTTCAACTGAATCTTCAAAAGTTTAAAGTATTTTTCTTTTAATTAGGACAAGAACATCCCCTAACTCCAAGGTCAACAAATTATAAAAATCTTAAATGCCAACCAATCATTGCCAAAATATATTACAGCTTCCACCAAGTTTTAAGATGAAACAAAAACATATATCAGAGTCATCACGAAGGTATTTATGAAGAAAGCTGTCATAAAATATGGACACTCAATAACATAACTAATAACATAGACCAACCAACACTAAGGGAGTAAGTTTTATATGTAATAACTATGATCGTAATAAAATCATGTGTTTAATGTTTACTGTAACCACTACAGCAACTTGTAAACCACAGAATGACGATTTTGGACCGCTTCCCTGCGGTTTAATCGGAGGCAATCACATTCTCTACTCTAATATTGACACCTGACCTAGCGCCACCACCAATCACGCCTAGCATTCAGTTTCTAACAAGATAAAATAAAACACGATACAAATAGAGATTAAAATAGCTATAGATGTTGGAAATGAGTCTAATTAGAATTTCTAGAATTGTAAATGCAATTTTAAGGAGCTTTATTGGTTCACCTTTGAGATGGGGTTTATGTTTGAAGAGTGGATATACACATTTCAAAATGGTAACCTGAGCAAAAAATGATAAGAGCGAATTCAAGGGCACCCTTTTGTTAGGTTAACTATACTTTTCATGATGAGACATCTTTATTCTGTGTCATAGGTTTTCGTAATACAAGGATAGGTTGAGTCCATTTCTGATTATAATTAACCTATTTCACTGCTAGCTAGTAAAAAAAGCTGGTTTGGAAATATTTTTAAAAACCACTAGTATATAAAGTGAACGGAAAAACTAATTTTCTTGGTATTGAAGTCAACACCGTCAATTTGTTGTGTCTATTTCATGAGATCTTTAAAGATGTTTTGCACTTGGATCAAACACCAAAAACTCGAATGCCAGCGAAGGATAAAATCTACACTACTTTAGTCTCGTCTGCCTTAGTACTTCTTTAAATAATTCTCTTGAGTACAACGGGATTCAAGTAAATCCAGGATGAGATTACGGGGACTAACTAATAAAGCTTGCCAAAGAAGATCCCATTTTGTTCATAATTAGATTGCCTGCTCTCTTTAATGTCTAGTAACCGTTCACTTGTCAGAGGTCTTGCTCTATTACCTCATTTGTTCCATTCATGTCGTAGCCACTGTAGAGATACTTAAAAATTAGTAATTACCTACGATTAGACCAAACGCAAAGATAATTTTGTTACAGTTTACCTATCTACCGATTATAAAGGTAAATACCCTCGCCGCAGCAAATCTACTGACTACGCGAATTTCCATTTGCCTGATTGGATTTTCAATTAAATCTAATTCAATAACATAATGTTTATCAAGTACCTAGGTTTTCTGCTACAGGGAGAATATTAAAGTGGGTTTTTAGTAAAATATTAATAGCTTGGTATAAAATAACTAAATATGCCAAGTGTTATGAAAATATAACCATAAACAAGGAAACTACAACATTTTACTTATTCTCCATAAAAATAACATGGGAACGTTAAATTTTTTATGTTTTAAATTTAACCTGCAACCAATAATCGTAAAAAGATTTCAATGAGTAAATTATTTATTTTCAAGCTATTTCAAATGGTTTAAAGATCGATTGGGAAATCTTGTGTTACAAAAATTAGGGGAAAGCTATTTTTACTTCATTAAACCCCTACCCCTCCCAGAGAACTCCGTTCCCTTGGTACGGTCATGCTGATTTGCAAACTGTTTTTTATCATACTGCAGAAAAAAGATCCGTATTTTATGCATGCGTTGCGGGTCTAAAGTAGCTCTTTTTCTCTCTAGAAAGTAAATATTTCATCACTAGGGCCTAAAATTACTCTTTTCGATCCGAGCTTCAGTTTTATGATCCAGTCGAAGCCGAGGTCGGAAAATGAGCTAGGGTTGAAAAGACACAAAGAAATTGTCCGTTTAATGAACAATTTTTTTGCCATATAGCTCCATTATTTGAACAAATTATGTTATGAAACTAAAATAGTTTTCATTTATAGATGACCTCTCAAAACTATTTGCAACTGGTTTTTAATTGAATTTGCTAATAGAAACAAGGAGCTGTTTAGTAAGTGATTCAATCGTTTCGTCTATGACGATTGTGTTAAAGTACATTATACTTCTGTGTCAATGATTCTGTGTGTCAATGATTCTGTGTATAGTCATCGATATGGCGAACTATTTACAATAAGGCAACAATAATCTACAATAAATTAAACAACCAATACATACTTTCGATACTTGCTATAATTATTGTTTATAAACGAAATTTACAACTGAGTTGACATCAGCTGATTTTTACTTCCTAGGGACTAAAACGGGTTCTACTCCCCAGAGAGTAAATTTTTAGTCCCTAGAGATTAAAATTCAGCCGTTGTAAATTTCTATTATAGCAATCACATGGATCGAAATTATTGATTGATTGATTTGTTAGGTAAGGTTATAGCTTCCTTAACTTCATTCTTGTCTATATCTCGACATATCATACAGTAACACAATAATAATAGACGAAATGATTGATTCGCTTATTAAACAGCTGCTTCTTTGCATTAGCAAAATTTAAAACAAGTTGGAAAACGTTTTAAAGGTTTTCATTTCATGAAAAGTATTTTCGTTTCCTAACTTAGTTTTTGATTAAAATGATGCAATATGACGAAAATATTGTTCATCGTACGGGGAAAAAGTGTCTTTTCAACCCTCGCTCCTGACATCGGCTTCGCTTTAGCTGTAATCTGAGCTAACAACCTAAAAATCTTACCTGGTAAATATCATAATGGGATCGTAAACCTTATAGTTCAAATGTTTATTTTATTAGATTAGCTTATAAAAGGTTTATTTATCCTTGAAATCCTGTGTATATTTATATTTATAGTAAGTCTCGAGAAATAAATAGATGAACTGTAAAAAACTACCCTTCTATCAATACTTTATGTACGTACTTTATGTACGTCCTTAAATCCACCCCAATAACCCTGGGAACTTGCCAAGCGCCTCACATCAACACTAGGCTTAGACCGATTATGAAACTTATGTACAAGCGATTGAACAAGACCCGGTCCGATGCAATGCAATGTTGTTATATTTCAAGTATGATAATTGAGCCCAGTTTCTTGCACTGTTAGAATGTTTTCAAAATGTACTATGCTTAAAAATGTGTTGTCTTACAAAAATAAATTTAGATTGATCCATGCATTTTTTAAATTGCCTGGAATTAAATTGACTTTATGAAGCTTATGTAAAACTTTATGCAAGACGTATTGTTAACATTACGATAATGAAAGGTAATCTTAATATTAAAACGTGGAAGGATTTCATTATTCGTAGAACTGTAATCAACCACTTGATAGATTTTCATGCTTCTTCTGTTGACAGAAGATCTGTTTGTAAGTTTGTGAACCAAGTCAATAATATTTAAGAAAATCGCCATCGTATTTTTATATTTGAGACTGATGGGAAATTCCCGTTGCTGAAGTATTAAATAAAAATCGACTTTCGGTTCGAAGTATCCTTGTGTACATTCTTGTGTACTTTTAAAAAGTGTAAATACAATTTTCAAGGTGCAGCTTTTACATTTACTTCCATCCTGATTACAGCAACGCTAGTTAAGAAATTGTACAATTGAAAAGTACAATTTATTAATTAGCTATGATATTAGATCGAGGTTATCTGAGATATATACGTAAACGTACTGAGTACACACAATTACTTAGGGATTTAGATATTTTAAATTCTTTCTAAGGTACGTAATTCAAAGTTCATTCCATGAAGAGGATTTAGTGTTGTTTATAATATAGATTGGAAAGGATTCAGGATTTCTTGGGGAATAGCCCCTACTTGATAATGCAAAGGTTTACACTATCCCGTCATAAGTTTCAATATTGACGCTCTAAATTGGTTTATTGAAAGCCTTACTCTAAGGGTGGTGATTAAAACTACGGCATGGTTATACGGCAATATGTTTGTGTATATTTGTTCACTGTATAATACAGGTTGTTATAAAATGCCTGAGTACTTATCGCCTTCAATATACACGCAATGGACTCTTCATAATATCACGGACGATTTTAGTACTGAAATTCAGTCAATGACTACATTTTCCTAAAATGTGTAATTTCATATATTGCTTAACACTCGCGTACGTTTTTACGTAAAGGTACCGATAAGGTACTGGAAATATTTTATTCATTGAATAATCAAACCATATTTTTAACTTGCGCAATAGTGGTTATTATTTTTACACTTACTTTGGCCCATTAGTCACTAAACAAAGCTAAATGTTAAAGTGTTGATGATTTCATTATATTTATCGCAGTTAGATTCATTGACGTAAGCCTTGAAAGTAACCGTCGATTTCGACGGGCTTCACTTCACCTAGTGTTCATAAAAAGGAGATTTTATTTTAAAGAACTTTAGTAAACTTCTTAATGTAAAACACGTGATTATAGATAAGAGACTTATATAAAGTTATGTCTTTGTTTTCTTTCGTGTTAATGAAACTTCGGGCTGTTCTCCTTCCAGCTTCCTAACACAGTCAGCTCAGGTAACTTCTTGTATTACCTGAAGTTACCAATACGCTATTCAAACAACCGTAATCCTCTTAACTTAGCATTTGTAGGTTTTCAACTTGACTAGAGTTAAGTACCTTACTCTGGAATAGTTTTCTAGGCTAATGTTACAACTTTAAATTATAATTGTTCGTTGTTAACAATAAATTGTTCTCCGCACGTAAAAGTGGCAGCTCAACATAAAATACTGTAATCAACCCTATATTTTATTTGCAAAATTAAGAATATGTTTATTTCTTCACATCTAGCCTGAATACGATTTAAACATAATTCTAGTCAAGGCAAAGAGATGATAAATGGTGGCATGATCACTTTGATTATAGGGATTTTAGCCTGGAATCAAAGTTCCGAACTCTACCACTAGACCAGCTCGCTTCCCGATTATTTACCTGAAAATACAACAAATTACCATATAAAAACTACAGTAAAACTTTAACATTAAATTTACTGTTTGGCGTACATTGTGAGAGGTTGGGATGTTTGGCCAATATTTAGTTAAAGATGATGCCCGTCATAATGTTACCATGAATGGAGAGTGCTATAGTGCTATGATTAAAAAATGTTCATTCCTCGCTTAAATGGTTATGTGGAAATTTCAGTGATTTCAACATGTTGGCGCTACTTGCCATATAGCACGTGAAACACGTATAAACATTCGGCGATCGCATCATTTTATGTAATGGACTTGTAATCTGGCCTCTACAATCATGCGATCAACCAATGGAACATTTTTGAGGGGTTACGTAAGACATCTAAGCTATGCTGATACAAACGTTGGGTCTTGAGGTCTCTAATTATTGCTGATTTGTGGTTTTTATCTAAGTAGGCCTGTGCTTTCTATTTTTGAAGTAGTATTTTAGGCATACCTTTATCATTCACTATTCTTATGAATAATTGCATTAGGCTTTGCAATTTGTGTCTCAAAATCGGATGTCCTGACCCTGTCATTTTTCAACACAAACCCAGTCAGCTAAGAGATCTTTAAATCTTCCCGAATGTAATATTTCTTGTGTAAACCATGTTTTTGATTCTTATGGATATATTACGAACCAAATGTGTTTAGGATGCAAGCAAATAATACAATAACCTACATAAGCATTTTAAGTCCATTAAATTGTTCCTTGTCATTTACAATCCTGGAACAGCAACATAAATAGTTAACGCAGTATAAACAGTTATCTGTTGTACATTCGAGTTTATAATCCAATTTACCATCCAAAGGGGATGTTATGATCGAGATAGTTTACCCTCCAGCTGTGACTTGGTTTTACATTCTATCCCTACAAGTTATTTTAAATCAACTATACACGAACTTGTCGTGTTCTTTGAGATAAAATTGTTATTCTTTATTTTCTCAAAGAACACGACAAGTTTGAGTATAGTTAATTTGAAAATAACTTGTAGGGATAGAATGTAAAACCAAGTCACAGCTGGAGGGTAAACTATCTCGATGATAGAATACCTTCGTAGCCTCTGAATCTGTATTTTAAAATCCAAACAAAAGTGACAGACTTCATCAGTAGAATATTTTTATATTATAGGTATTACGGTTAAAAATAAATACATTTATTCCATTGAATATAGATACAATATGCATTGAATATTATGATACAAAATGACGAAAAGTAAAGAGATATCTAATATTGTTTACCAAGGGTAGAATAAGCTTTTAGCTTAAACAACCTCATTCCCAACAGACTTCACTTATCATAAATATAAAATATAATACTTTTCAGCGCACAAAAGCGTCTCTATGTTTGGGAAAATTGGACCACCAGAGTATTGTAATAATGCCTCTATCGACCTTATATTATTTTGCGGAGACCTAGTAGTTAGAAAAAGTTTTGCTTGGAACTAAATCAGCCATTTTATCGATATACAGTATAAACCGATAAATACATTTTATATATATGTTATATAAAATGCCAAATATTTATATTATATATTTAAAACGCCTTCTTAAACAGCTTTGGAAGGCGTTGTTCAATCCTTTTTTCTTAATAAAACTTCGAAACACTAAATATTCATTTAACTAGTGTTTATACCAGGAAGGTTGTGGGATAGTTTAGGTTTTAGCAAATTTCCATTATAGGAAATCTGTAGTATATTGCGCAAAATTGTATTTAAGAAAATAGTCTATAGGTTTACCATGGACACTGCTTAATTATAACGAATAGTGGATCAGTTCTAAAATAATGCACGCTCCAAAACAGTTATTTAAAAGAAATAAAAAAATATATAACTAAATTATAGTTGTTTTTACAATTTACTTATTCTAATTAGTATGTTCCAGGTTATCTTTTTTACAGTAGTAAAAAATGCGCACAACTAAACCAATATATTTTACAAAAAGATCTTGCGTGTTTGTCAATAAAACTCAAATAAAGCAGACTCACTTGAGATGCTCAACCGAGGCATTTCTTAAGACACTTTTGAATCTTGAATCTTTTATAACATTTCTATTCCCTCAAACTTCAAAGATAGCAAATTCAAATAATAAACTTTGTAAAGACGCTTTCCAACTTTGGCGGAAACCTTCTAAGCTCTATATTGTAAATTCACACGTCAGCAGCATAAATAATTGACGTTTTGTTGTTGTAGTTTTTATTTTTTTTTTATTGAATAAATTCCATTTCGAGAATTGTGGGCATGTTGTTTTGGATTTTTGTGTATTTACTTTGACCAATGTTTAACAAGTAATGGTTTTTGTTATTTTATATGAAAATTATGGTACGAATTTTTAATATTAAAAACAAGTCACTTAATCGGTGTGTTTTAATGTGTTTGGTTATTTATTAACACTGCACCATTGTAGGGACATATTAGAGAACCTAATCCTTTAAATGACGGTCCGTTATGGCACCATTTTCAGATAATGCATTTAGATACCGTTTAAGTGAGATAATAAAGGAGGATTATTTAACTATACAAGTTAAATACACCACAATTCAAAACAACATGCACACTAATTTTTTTTCTTTTTTAGTCCTTAGTTGAGTCGGAATAATTTTGTTGCCGTAGTTTGTAAATCGTTTGTTAAACAAACACAGATACAGATATTGTTGTTAATTAGGGCAGTTAATTGAAACTTTATTCCAGTTCATTCCTTCACGGCTGGTCTTAAGCACCATTCTCTGACGATTTCAAATGTATCGACGGAAAGGTTTTTATGCTATTAAACGATTTCTGACTTTCCAACAACGTATGTAACAAAATAAGAAAACCCATTACGTAACGTGTAAATTTAGTTCAGGAAACATATTTACAAACATTTTTAACAAGTACTGCTAAAAATAAGTTGATTTTGAAACAAATATCAAGTTACCAGTTATAATGTTGTATCTTCTACCCACCTATTCTGACAATAAATTGAGGCCCGAAATTAAAAAAATTAAATAATACAAATTTTTGTAATGTAATTCAGATATTAAAACATACCACGCACACATTTTTTTTTAAGTATAACAGTTCAACAATTATAAATTGTACTCTTCAGCCTCTCAAGTAACACATCTACGATTTTATATTATTCTAATAGTTTGCATAATTGTTCTCATTCTACGAAATAGTTTTGCACAAAAAAATAATTATAACCTACTTTATTCATACAACGTTGGAAAAGAAAATTGAAAATATTGTTTTCGCCCCTAGAATGTTTTAGATAGTGAAAGTAAAGTCTAAAGTCTAACCTTCCATTTATAGAACTTACCTATTAAACATTTTGTTACGAAAGACTCTTATGGAACTAAAGGACTGCATTATTCAAATTAGTTCTTAAGTTTTATTCATCCTTGGCTTAAGTGGTTTCTTACTGAAAACAAACTAAAGATTGAGTCTCTAAAGCCCTCACTATAACTTAGTATAAGCATTGGTTTTACAGAAAAGTTTCTTGGCAGAAAAGTGACTTAAATAGGTCTAATGTGAGAAAATACATTGAAAACATTGTTTCATTAAACCTTTATCAATATTAAACAACCAAAGATGGAATCAATCAACAATCAAAACTTTATAGCTTAAAACCCCGATAACTGTAAGGTTTAGTTATTAAAACAATTAAAAGTTTTATCTTAACATCGCCTGTTCACTACAAGATTAACGACATATCTCATATTATATGGTAAAGAATTTCCGAAAATGCTTAATGTATGACTTTTACTCATAAATATAACTCTTCCTATGAACTTAAATATTGCTATAAATAAAATAAATACTTCTCAGTAGAAACCTCACTTATCTCCGTTAAAAGGGTCCAAACAGCAGATATTTCCCTTAATTGCCCCTTCGAGTCCCATTTTGCCGCGTGGGGATTCTTATCCAGTGATTCTTTCTTGTCGTTATAACTTAAACAGCTAAAGAGAAAATATTATTGGAGGGAAAATTTTGGAGTTTCTAGCGAAAAGCTGCTATATTTTGTTGTTTTTTATGACAAAATTTTAAAATAGGAATTTTAAACTGAAACACTAAGCCAGACTAAATAGACTGAAAGGTTTTCTTTATTATACCTAAAAATATATCCAAACGCCCATATTTTTGGTTTATCAGTAATAACAACAATGTAATTTCTTACAACTATTGAAACACTGTTGAACAGCTGGTTATGATAAAATATAGAATTAGTATATTTCATCACTAGGGTGTAATGTGGCTCTTTTCTACCCGAGCTCAAGTTTTACGAATTAAGCGAAGCCAAGGTCCAAAATGAGCGAGGGATGAAAAGACACTTTTTTCCTACAGTTACCTAACAATGTACATGTTCTCTCACTGATTTGAGAAAGCAAAGTGGCCAATTCGCTCATCAGTGAGACAATGTTAACATTGTCTCACTCTAATTACTTTGTCTCACTCCAGATTTGCGACGAGAAGGCACGAAATAGTGAGCGCGTAACATGCAGGCAACGTCTGTATGCGCGCGAAATACGTTGGCTGCACTGGCTGTAAATCAGCTGGTCAGCTGTTGTACTGTTGTATTTGTCACTTCACATTAAATGTTATATTAAAAGTTCACTTCTGTGTAAAAATAGGTTATGTTTCTTAACCAATTTATTTGTTTTATGGTAACTGTAGGAAAAGTATAATGTGCAACTCGAGTTCAAAGTACAATTGCCTCACTCGAGAAACCATTCCTCACTCGCCTACGGCTCTTGAGTAAGGATTTCTCTCGAGTGAGTCAATTGCTCACTTTTCTCACTAGTTGCACAAATAACTATTGCCCGTGTGATGAACTATATTTTTCGTCATCCTTTTCATATAAAGATAACCTCTCAAATGACTTCCAGCTGTTTTCAATTCTGCTAATGTAAATAAGCAGCTTTTGTGCGATTGTGTTACTACACATTATACCATCGATATGTATAATCAATTTATAAAACAGTTTGATCCATGCGATTGCTACAATTGATATTTACAACTGTTTGAAACAGCAGATTTTTATTCTCTAGAGACTAAAATGGCTTTTTACTTCCTAGGGAGTAAAAGTCAGCTGTTTTAAACACAGTTGTAAACTTAGATTGTAAGCCATCGCATGTATAGAAATTGTGTATAGATTGATTACATCGGTTGGAGCTTTATTGTTGTATTCTTGTTAAAAGTTCATCATATCGATTGTATAATGTACTCTTCACAATCATAATTATTTAGAAACGTTTTATTACCTACTAAACAACTGGTTATTTGCATTAGCTAAATTGAAATAATTGGAGGTTAAAATGTTTTGTCAGGTTATCTTTTAATGAAAGGTATTATCGTTTTACAATTTATTTTGCTTAAACATTGGTGCAATATGACAAAAAATATAGTTAATCCCACGAACAATTAATATTTTGTTCAACCCTTGCTCATTTTCCAACCTAGGCTTCTCACCGATCGTAAAACTTGAGCTCGGGTCGAAAAGAGTCACTTTACCGTACGCCCTAGTGTTGAAATATATTATTAATCTAATGTTAATATACCAGAACCAGATTTGATTTGTTCATCAAATTAAAGAAGTAATGTATACATTACATTGTCTTGTACATGATCATAAGCAGAGTTTTACTATTTCTTTGAAGAACCAAAAAAATCTAACCTAAACTCACTATCCATAGAAAGTAATTAGAAAAAACCTTATTTGACAAATTTGGGAAATGTATTAATTTTATTTTATACTATACTATTAACATTTAACCATAAAAACACTGTATTACCTTCTCTGTAGCAGCAAACCTAGTACTCGTTAAACAAATGTTATCTAAATAAGGAAAATGTGACATTTTTAAGGAGATACGTTAGTCAAAATCAAATCAGGCAAATTTAAATTCGCCTGGTCTGCAGGTTTGCTGTTTCGGGGTATTATTCCGCGTTATTCTTGTTCAAATATTCTGACCCTTCAATATTATATAAATGATTTAAATTCTTCCTTGGTACTAATATTGAGTTGTTCATATAATTTTAGCTGATAAATAACATATAACCCTAAGTCAATTAACTTAAACGTCTTTTAAACTCCTAAAATTGATTTGGTGTGTCCAAATTAAACATTTGACACGTCACGCAATATCAGGTTCTTAAACCAACCGTTCTAAAATTACTTTTGGAATTCGGGGTTGAGTAAGGAATAAGATAGCCTATTATTTTATAAAGGAAAGAAATGTGAATTTTAAGTCTTCTAAAAACAAAATCTTTGTAAAATGCCTAATGCATGGATACAAATGAAAATATAACTCGACGATACTTTGAGATATACACAAAGCCCCACATCATTTACCATAATCACATCGTTAAACCTAATTTAACGTCAGTCCCACACGACAAACAAACCCATAACTTTATTTATTACTCCTTTATTAGGTCTAAACTGCAGTTACTTTGAGCCTAAACAACCATTGTCCTTATATATTAGTATTGTTATATGCCTAATGTTGTGTGACTTGAATCATTCACAACATATCCAGTAATACTCGAATTATACTCCAGTAATGTTAATCTTCTGAATTCATGTTTTTAGTTAGGATAATCATGGAAATGCATTAAACATATAAAAATGGTGAGTATGTTTTCATTAGTTTTACCTAATTTATTTACTAATTTATTATTATTATTTATTTATTATTATTATTATTATTTATTATTTATATTATTATTATTATTTAACATTATTATTATTTATATACTAATAATACTAAATTATTTACTAATAATTTAATTATTTACCCTTAAGGTAAGGTAAAATTTAACATATTTCTTTGTATTTTAAAATGTTAGGTAACTAAATTTCGAATTGTAAATTCCCACGATATAATGTTTACGTATTCAGATTATTTTCTTCTCAATGGTAAAATTTGTGCATTTTATTTTCAATGCTTAGAAACATAAAAAGTTGTATCTTTAAAGTAAACATAAAGTTTCCAAGCGTGATATATGAGTTTAATCAGGAACGAAAAGCAGTGAAACTTCTGCTGAGTGAAGAATAACAGTTTTAAGAATTCAGAATAAGCTCCTGAACACTTTTACGTTTGTAGATCTCTTCCAGTCCTATTTTAATTACATTTTGTTTATTATCGTCCATATTTTAGAGAGAGTAAATTAAATATACTATTCCTCAATTTTCTCTTTTAGCGAATACATAATGTGACTATTTAAATTTAAGGGAATAGTGGAATTCAAACCAGGTAAATTAACATTTGCTTAGTCTGCAGGTTTGCTTTGGCGGGGGTATTAAAGAAGTTTGTCAGCTATTCCAAAACTACGAAAACTACAAATTGATAAATCTTGATTGGGTCACAATACAAATTGTCAAACAAATCCACTGATCCTCAAATAACGATCCAACATTGTATGGGTGACAGACTTTACAATCCTGACCGAGATTGTTTACCTTGAATTTCCCAAAACCTAGCTTTGTCAACACCCAAAATATATCACTTCTCTAGCAATCTTTTAACCATTTATAAAAGATTCGGCTTGAGTTTGAGTGGGAGTTTAACCAGAATTCATTGTCCTACTTCTGGATATTGCTTTATATTAATTAAATTATTATTGTTACCTTACAATATTCGTTTGGTGTAGGTAGATAAACAACTACATGTTTCGTGGCGACTGCCACATCCTCAGGTATCCTCTTCTCAGATTCGTCATCAATTTAAAATATAAAACATAGAACACACGTAGAAAAACACATAACATTTACTTTGGTACCGTCACGGTGCGTGCACGCGTTTGGTCGCCGCCGGCCCGACCAAACGCATGCACGCACCGTGACGGTACCAAAGTAAATGTTATGTGTTTTTCTACGTGTGTTCTATGTTTTATATTTTAAATTGATGACGAATCTGAGAAGAGGATACCTGAGGATGTGGCAGTCGCCACGAAACATGTAGTTGTTTATCTACCAACACCAAACGGGAGTTTAACATTTAATCAAATTACAAAATAAGATTTCCAAGTAATTTATTTAATTAAACGCCTAATCTAAGGTAAAATCAAGATAAATCACATCAATACTCAAGACAAAACAATAACGATATTTCAAATCGACTTTCCTAAATCTTTTTCAACTAAACTATTTATTTGTTTATCTAAACTGTTTTTTCTATCACTGACTCGTTTATGTTAAAACTACTGTATACTTTACTTACAGTATTATTTTATTACTTTTGATTTCTAGTTTTTGTCCAATTGTTTTCAGGGTCTTAGGTTTTCTCAGCGATTTTCAAAGCCTTGATTTATATGAGGTCAAATTATATTTCACCGAAGCACGTAGAAAAATTCGAAAGATATATATATTTTTAACCATTAAAGACTTTATTATTTGGAGATTCAGTTTTTTTTTGTTTAGAGGTTATTTGTAATTAATACTCTGTTTTAGCGAATTTCCCAATAAGCTATTACCGTAGGTCTCATAGTAAGACCTAGGCCCGGGACCGATTTACTTTTTCGTATTGAGGTCCCCAGAGGCCAAAAACACCATCCGTATGTATATATATATATTTATATTTATATATATATATTTATATATATATATATTTATATATATATGAACGTCAATTTATATATATGTGTGTCCGTTAGCGCGATAACTTGAGCAAAAATGATCCGATTTTGATGAAATTTGGTACAAACGTGTAAACCTCTAGTTCGCGAACCAGCAGAATCGGACTATGGTGAGGGGGGTTTATGGAGGGTTTTATGGGGTAAAAATAGATGTTTCCCATTTTTGACACTAAAAACACAAATTTTCATAATTTCTCTTCAGACCATTTTCTAGAGCCTACACAAAAAGAAATAATTTTGTATATTGAATCGTTGTTGTATGTCCAACGGTTACGGAGATAATTTGAAATATTGTAAAGTTAAAATTACGGGAATGTTGCTGGAAGTCAACAGTCCCGGAAGATCAAATAATTTATACCTGTGCCGCTAGGTCAAAAACTACAATGTTTGCAGTGTCTGTAGATCAAAAGTCCCAGTAAGTCAAATAATACAGTCCGAGCTAAAAACGTGGTCTACGTTAAAGCAATTGACTTATCGGGAATTTGACCTAATGCAACAGCAGTTTTAATATAACGAAATACGGTAAAATACAAGTTCAGTTTCGCTGAGTCAACAGTGCCGGAAGATCAAAAGCAATAAAAGTGAACGTCGATTCAGTGTAAAGTAGACCTCCTGCAACGCTTACTACACCAACAAAACTCGCTTTTAGTTACTTCGTGTTTTGTCATAATTAGAATTGAGCTAAAATTATCATATTTGGTACATAGCTTATCTATTAATGCTTCTTGCCAACTGTTTGGTCAACACTGTAAATAGGTATAGTTTATGTAATGAAAAACCTTTCGTCAAAATTTGTGGCATGAAATACACGCAAGGACGATCTGAAAATTTATGGTTATTATATACGTTTGTAAAAGGAGACCCATTTAATTTTAGAACTACAGTATTTTATGAGATATAATGTAGTATACACATCAACTGTGTAAATGTATTACGCCTCGGAAGGGTTGAAACCTGTCCAAACTATCATATATATTATTAAAACGTAAATGGGGGTTTTTCACATTCTGAATCAACCAGTCGACGGATTTTCATTATTTTTGTGTTGAAAGAAAGATAATTTTGAGAACTAGGGAATGTCAAAGCCATAATTATAATTAAGGGTCCCAGTTTTTTTAGAAATTAAGTTTTAATTTTTAAAAAGTCTAGCAGACGACGCTAACCTTCTTAAGCTAGCTTTTAGTACAATATAATTTGCTTAACATAACAGCTGTAAACATTCAGCATTAGTGAAACAAATTCAGCATTTGGAAACAAATGTAAAGGCATATTTAGAGTTGACCTATTTATACTATGTGTAATGCTGACCATTGATACATTCAATTCTTAGGTATGAGGATGGCAGATTAATTAAATATGCATAGTAAAATAGTAGGATGTTCAAATGATTTTTTAAAGGAATCTTTGTTCTCATTGATTTGTTTTAGTCCCATATAATTTTTTTTACTAACAGCTGGTTGAATGTAATATTGTTCTATATAACTATTAGGTTTTTGGCGAATTTCCCATATAGGGAATAAGCTATTACCGTAGTACTTATGGTAACACCTGGACCCGGGACCGATTAAATTTTTCGTTTTGAGGTCCCTAGAGGCCAAAAACACCATCCGTTCAAATTCATATATACAGGGTGATCAACTCAAGGAGGCCACCATTGGGAAATCGGAAACGGTAAGAATTAGAGAAAACTTTAAATGGGGGACATTCCTTTATTTTTTGTGGCAGTTAAAAATATGATTTTAGTTTTTTTTATCATGTTTTTGGATAGAATATGCAATTTAAAAACTTTTTTAGCCTTGACACTTTTTCGATAAACCCACTCGTTTAGGAGTACAGCCTATGGAAAAATTACTTCCGTTGTACATTTTACATCATGTAGCTCCTAAACGAGTAAGTTTAGAGCAAAATTGCAAAAAGTAAATTAGTCTTAGAATTGTATCTACATTCCTTAAAGACTAAAAAACAACAAGTTTTCCACTTTTCAAGTTTGCCGCCATTTGTTAAATAATATAATTCATATTTTTAATGAATTTTATGGTCTTTTTGGAATGTGGATGCAATTGTAAGACTTTTTTACTCTTCGCATTTTTGCTATAAACTTACTTGTTTAGGAGCTACATGATGTAAAATGTACACCGGAAGTCATTTTTCCATATGCTGTATCTCCTAAACGAGAGGGTTTATCGAAAAAATGTCAAGGATAAAAAAGTGTTTAAATTGCCTATTCTATCCGAAAACATTATAAAATATATGGTGTTAAAATCATATTTTTAACTACCACAAAAATAAAGGAATGTCCCCCATTTTAAGTTTTCTATAATTCTTAACGTTTCCGATATCCCAATGGTGGCCTCCTTGAGTTGATCACCCTTTAACTTATAGCCTATATTTATTTATATATATATTTTTCCCGGGGGAAACCCCAGGACCCCCTCCTTTTTGGGGGGTATTCCATACCCCCAGGCCCCCAGTGACCCCCCCCCCCCAAAATATATGTCTAGGACCGTCCTTGTCTTCTTAACCTATAAAACACGTGGGATACAGCCTTTCTTCACTGATCACGTAATGCGTGATTTTCTATAACGTCTTGGGAAAATAAAAGGTAAAATAGATAGAATACAGGTGTACTGTATGTGGTTTACAGTTTACACACAAATATTCATCAATCTGTGTGATATTTTGTTATTGCAAAGAACAATTTGGGAGTATCGTATTGTTTAAGTCGATGGAAAATCTCTGTTGATCCTGTTTTACAAGACAACCAAAAAGATACAGTAGTCACCACTCTATGCGACATATTCTAACCAGAAAATTGTAATCGTATGATTCTATAAGCATTGGTAGGATTGCAAAGTACTACACAAACATTATTTCAAGGGTAATAACAGTCACAATTTCCGCTGACTTTAAAAGAGTCAACTAAAATATTATACTAATGGACACACAACTAAATGGAACAACTAATGGAAATACACACGATGTACATATAACAGTTCGATATAAGCATTGAGTATACACGTCAGTAGATACGTGTATACCCAATGATATAAGCAACGGTTCTTGCAATTTATTGTTTATTGTTTTTTAGAGTTGTTTCGGACTTACTCACACTCGTATAAGGTTGTCCACGTTTGTCAATGATAATGTAGACATGTTACACCCGTTGTCACGAATATGTTTACAAGTTTTCCGTCTGTTTTTGAATAGCGATACATTTTTTCACATACTTAAGAACCACCTGATTTCGTGCATTACATGTTCGTCTCAATTTTATTTGCTTTAGTAGGCATTCTTTTGGTTGATGAGGACTTCAATAGGTCCTTTGCTCATGAAATATATTACTTAATTAATTTTTATTGTTTGGTAAAATGGATTAAATTATCCAGCAACCCCAAATAGAAATAGTAAATATAGTATTTCAAAAAAATCAGTAACATGTTAATAATGTAGCCTACATTATTTCCTTGAATTGCATAACAGCAATTAATTGAGCTGATCCTTATATAAATAAATCAATATGTTCTTCATAGGCATAACATGGGTTCTTTAAGAGCCACTGGGGCTGAGCCCAAGGGATTTTAAAACGTAAGGTTGGTTTGCAAATGTACGTGACACGCTCTTTCTAATGGGACATGAATGGTCAAAATCGCCTAAGAAATGCGGAAGAGTTCAACGGAAAAATTTCGTGTTGGCGTTACAGTATGGTTGAAAAGTCCTGGATTGGCTATATTTTTTTAACAATATAGATAAAGTAGTGAGACTTGGTATATCAATAATAGCCATAAATATCTACTGTCTTAAGCTATTATCACTTTTTTATCCTTTAAGGGGGGTGGACCACAAAGACTAAGACAAAATTTTTATATAATTTTAATACTATTTTACCTGTTTTTGAAATGGCGACCATACAAATGTATGCATTTTAAGCCAAGTATGAATGGAGATGAGTGTGTGATGAGTGGGCTGTAGGCGGAAAAATACGAACAAACTAAACTATTTATTAACAAAACTTTTTTTGTGTTGAAATTTGAAGACAATGGTCTCAAACTCTACACCGAATAATGCTAATTCATAATGGTTATTATATCTATGATCGATAATGTAGCCATGTTGCTTTGAAATGGCGACCATACAAATGTATGCATTTTAAGCCAAGTATGAATGGAGATGAGTGTGGGATGAGTGGAGCGATCTTGTTGTCCTGTTTGTGACTAAGGCGGACATAATCCTTAGACACAGCTGTTAATTAATAGTGCATACAGTCAATTAATAGCAGCAGAGGTCAAGTTTGGTATCAAATTAAAGGTTTTATTCATAAAAATACATTGCCGCAAACCCAAACTCAAACGATGATGATGATAAGTCGCTAAAACGTATCGTTTGAAATTTAACCGCTGAAAATAAGTGAAATAAAAAAGGTTTTGGTTAAATCCATCAAATTGTAATTGGACACTAGTAAATACTAGTGAACTTGTTGCTACCTCCCCCCTTCGGTTTCATGTATTCCTCTCAATCAGTTCAAACCTAGGAGGATTAAACATTAATGTTAATTAATGTTAAATCCTCCTAGATTCAAACCTGAAACACCCAGATCGAAACTCGCCTGTTGTTATTTTACCATCGCCTTTTTTAAATATATTTTTCAAAAAAGAAATATTATATTGATTTACTTTGGATTTTAAAAATGTTAACGTTTTATTTTGTTAAAGATTTATGTTGATACGTAAATATTGTGGTGTAGTAAAGTATATTATAATGTAGTTAAGTGTTAAATTTTGAAATTTTAGTGTGAATCGAGATGAATCTTTGTTTATAACATGCGTCTCTCCTACCTTAACATACATACCAAGTTTCATAAACATCGGTTGGAAAAGTGCAAAGATAAATATTTGTATGTAAAAAATAGAAAATGGTGGATATCTGGTTAACAAAATGATTTTGGAAAAAACGTTAGCCTTGATTTTCTGTTTATTTTGACCCAAGGAATTACTAGGTAAAGTATCTCCCCGCTTATTTTAACACCCTGTTTATGATGTATTCTTATAAGTGAAAAATGTAAGCTGGTAATAAAGAAAGATGTTTTATAAATAATATGAATGTACTGGTGATCTGTATATTCATCTTTTTCTTGTCCTTAACTATAAATTAAAAGTCCACTCAGCAGTCGCATCGTACGATGTAGTTCTTTCCATGCGTTGCGAAATGCTAAATTTGCCGTCCTCTTCAACCCAAGTTATCTACTGAACCACTGATTGTAAAAAATTCAAAGAAATATATTTTACGCATCACACTTTTGGCTACAACTTTGCCACAGACAAAACCTCTCTAACCCAAAACAAACAAAAATCTCGCATGCTAACTTTTTCATGTTAGAAATCACGATTTAAAACTATTTCACCATACATATCAATTTTTATTAATTAGATCGGTAAATAGTTTAAAGTTCCAACAAAATAGTCATTGAGTAGGACTAACCAAGAAGCTCTGTGCTAATTTTCAAAATCTTAGCACAACTTTAAGTACACCAAAACACGAAATTATTGAAGTCATGCGTCGAGAGGACTATCGTTGTTTTTAACAGATTATACTTTTGACCTTCCGGCACTGTTGACTCAGCGAAACTGAACTTATATTTTATCTTATTTCGTTTTATTAAAACTGCTGTTGCATTAGGTCAAATTCCCAATAAGTCAATTGCTTTAACATAGACTATGTTTTTAGCCCGGACTGTACTATTTGACTTACTGGGATTTTTGATCTACAGACACTGCAAACATTGTAGTTTTTGACCTAGTGGCACAGGTATAAATTATTTGACCTTCCGGGACTGTTGACTTTCTGCAACGCGTCCAAAATTACCATGTTATTCTTATGGAGAATAAATAAACTGTTGTAGTTTGCTTGTATTTTTTTATATTTTTATCAAATTTGGCAATTGTGTTTATTTCATACTGAGCTATCGATATTTTGATAAAAACACCCCTCAATATCTTCCCCGTAGCAGCAAACCTAAGTACTTACTAAAATTAATATTATTTAAATAAGAAATAAATCTGACAATTTGTATGGAATATTTTAGTAAAAATCAAGCCGGGTAAATGGAAATTCGCTAAGTCTACAGGTTTGCTGTGGTGGGGGTATTTTATAATATATTGTGACCATGCAGAAATTGAACATTTCATGCAGTCGGTGTTCATGAAAATGCAATGTCATGTAAATAGACTTGATTGCCACTACAGGTCCAACAGGTCTGAAAAATACATTATTTATTCGTCAGTGTATACTTTACCGAGTGATGGACTTATGAGCAAATTCAAATACAATTTATGTTTTGAAAACTTTCTACTGTATCTCCAATTAGATTCATATGCATTACGTAATGTGGAGTGTTTGTATTTTTAACAGGTTAATTTACTGTGAATTTAATCGTTGGAAAAGATTCATAATCGAATTTATGGCACTACTTTTCATCTTCCTCTTTGATTAGGATATGTAGGATATGTTAGATATGTTATATACAATGGTTTTTCCTTTCTCATTGTCTTTATCTTAACAATCGTCATCTACTTCGTCTTAGTCGTCTTTAGGGTTTTAATCATGATGAACAAGAACAGACTGGAAATAATACAAATTGAACCCTGTTCCCAACAACGCGAGATATTGGTGTGTGACCAAATTTAAACTAAAATGGTATCAGCAAACTAACTTAATGCTTTCTCCCATTAGCTCGTCAACAACCTTTATGGGTAAGTGTGGGAGTAACTATGATATTTTATAGGTAGAATGTTTAAAAAATTGCAATAACTTTCAAACTGTAATTTTAACAGTATTAGGAGCTCTAGCATTTCTTTAGAGTTAAAAGGTCCATAACATACTATATTTTAAACATAGTCGTTTGAGCCGTTGAGCCAAAAGACCTGAAGGTACCCATGTAAAACATGTAGATATGGATTAATACCCACATGCCAATTTCATAAAAAAAACAATTGGAGCATAGGTGTGGTCTGTAGCTCTGTACACATCCATACACACACAGACATCACTTAGAAAACCACTGGTTTTGGGTTCAAGAGTGGACCCAAAACGTACATTTACACCCAAAACTTAAACTGGAAAATTTTTGCAATAACAATACTTTCTCCATATCCTATACACAGGGGGAGAAATTAACAATTGTATTGCCAATTATCAATAAACTAACAACTTAAGTTTAGATTCGCGAGGCTAAAAATTATTACATTTTGTGAAGTTTATGGCGCATCATTATTGTCAAATATTTTGAGAGTCACTCATCAAGTGTTGTCAAATCTTCACTCATATAAAACAGACACACTTGAAGTGCTTTTCAGAAGTCGTTTATGAAAAGTCAGGACATTTATGAAGAGACATTTCCATTCCTATGTTCACTTCACAAACTCAAATGACGAGATTTGAAACTTTTAACTCCCGCTGAAACATGTTTAGTCAAAAGTTTTCGCATCAACAATCTAATATGTGATGCGAAAACACTCCAACATGTGGTTTTATATACAATTTGAATATTTACTTCACTTGGATGGGACACGATGGGGCTTATAGATTATTTTCCCTGCCTAAAGTTAAATGACTTTTAAAATCCGAGTTGTAAATAATCTTTTATTAATAACTTAGGCACTCTACTAGTACGTTTGAAAATAATATTATGATTTTAAAGATGGTGATGTTCGTGAACACATATTGCAATTTTCTTGCAAATTTATTATCTATTGCAACGTTTTGCTTATTTACCAAATTATAATTTCACATTTTCTGTGCACGAACACGATTAAATTTGTTTCATGCCATGTTTCTTGGTAGTTTAATACTATATGTATATTGAATAATACAGAGTGTCCAGGAACTCTCTACCAAAATTTAGATCATTGTTCCTGAGTAAGAAACGTATCTAAATACCATATTTAAATCGTCCGGAAGTCCTCATTTACTCACACAGCCACCATTATGTTTGTTTTTTTTACATGTGCATTTTTTCTAAAGAATGGTTAAACATGAAATTGAAACTTTGCACAAACGTTTATGACAACTGGACAAAGCTACTAAAAAAATATGACAATTTTTCAAATTCATAAAACAAAATGGCGGCCATTTAAAATTATGTTTCTTAAATAACTCAAAAACCGTTGATTTTACAACACTTTTACATGGATAACTTTTTTAAGGTGAATTTATTACAAATCGATTGATATCTTATTTTTAAGATTGGAAAAATATTAACTGAAATATGACAGCTTTAGTGATATGTGACAGCTGGAGGTTTATAATAGTATATTTCGTACCTAGGGCCGAAAATGAGGTTTTGCCGGCTCGAGATAGTTTTTAAGTTCGAGACGAAGTCGAGAACTTAAATCGATCGAGAGCTGCAAAACCATTTCGGTCCGTGGTACGAACTATTTTTCACCACACTTTACCCTATTAACACTATTCACCACTATACTAATGGACACTGATAGTCATCACAACTACAACTTTAAGGTTATGTGAAGAAATAATTTGAGGAATCAGCAAAAATAAAAATAAATAGTTGCTAGGCAACGGTGACAATAACACAATTCTATTGCAATGCTATGGATTTTGATTGTGTATTTAAAATGCATTCATGTTTTAAGTAAGTTAGTGGACAGCTGATTTTGCGGCCCCGGCCTGTAAAAACCTGCTCGGTCCCCAAATTACGATGACAGCTGGCATGGCCAGCAAAACGTAACTTTCAGCCACCAATTAACGTATGTAATACAGCCAAAAACATCGAAAAAAACTGTTGACTTGACTTGTGTTTTGAACTCATGTTCACAAAGATTCTTCCTCCTTCAATATTGTTCACACGTTGTTTGAGCTTGTTTTTATTAAACTGGAGCCATACGAGTTCATTATAATTCATACACTTTTTAAAATGAGGTTATTAATGTTATTTCTACCATACAGCAAATAAATAGGCTTATATGAAAGTATTTTTATTTTATAATTTCGAAAAAAACAAGTACAATATATTTGAAATAAGAAGTAGACGCCTTTAAGAAGAGCTCAATGACGGTAGCCAATACTACAGGGTGTATTATATATATATCCATAAGTTTTAATGTACTGGCAAAATGAAGTCAATGTTATCAGGCTATTGTTTAAGCAAAACAAACAAAAATGTTTTATTTGACTATAAAAAGTTAAAGTATCGTAATTCAAAACAATGAGCTCTATGTCTTTGTTTTGAAAGAAGGCTAAAGTTGGTAAAGGTAGTTAAGAACTTATCCGGGTAAAACGAGCATTACAGTTTAAACAAATAATATTAAACCATTAAGAAGGTTTGTCTGGTTAATAATTAAACTATTATACGATTCGTTTATAGTATTAAAGCACAATATTAATATAGGCCGCATTTTATTAAAATGTGACAATGATTTAGTCCATTTAATATAACTATATTGTACGTTGCAATAGTTTAATGATCTTAATTACAGAGAAATTAAATATTAACCTCGCAAATGGAGTATCTATACCTGAACAAGTATATAGCCTACCTTGTAATATTCCATACTGTCAAAAACTTGATACCATTTACACAATATTACTATATTGTTTACTGTTCCTTTTTTTTCATTTACAGTATTGTTTATAGACATGACGCATTTACTAATGATTAAATGACCCCAGAACCTATTATATATGTCTTAATCACCGCTAATGTATTTGCTTCACCTACTAACCAGGTTTATAACTATTAACAGACTGTAAATATTTGTTCATTAAAGGGATAGTTTTCTGTTAAATTGGTTTGGTTAGCTAATTAATTAAACTCACCTTTTGTTTTAATGCTACAGTTGTTGATTGAAAGTCAGCATTATTAATATAGCTAGAAAGTTAAACACAAAACTGACAATTTTGGACAATGGGAATGGCGTTAATGGGTTTTTTGTAAAAATTTGGTTTTCTAATTTACTACCCACAAAACATAGAATTTCCCAAAATCTTCTCAACCCGTATTTAGAGATTACGAGGTGTTAGCCCGTCCTAAGTACGGGAATTCAGTAGTCAGTTAAAACTGTGTACAATTCAGATCAGCTAATTTACACAAATAAAGGCAAAGTTTCTTACAGTTTTAATGTGAAAAATCATCTTGTAAACAAATGTTGTGTGACCAAATATGTTTTTATTCCATCATAGGCCTATACGATATGCATTTTAAATCCGATAATTTTACAATAAAACAGCAATTCTGCAATTTTTACGATGTGAAAAGCGTTGAAGTGAGATTTGCAGCCGATTCGCACACACGCACACTGATTATAAGTATGGTAGAGAGAGTAATAGTCAATTGAGAAGTGTATAGACCTTGTCAACGATACCACCTTCCATAGCATACCTGCCTCTTCCATAATTATTATCACCAAAATACAGCTACTATACACAATTTCCAGTAGGTCTGAATAGAAACGACCTAAAATAAAACGATAATATCCAATAAAATCCACAGTACACATAATTTAACTTTGATGTCCTAACATTAAAACTAATCGTCACACCTATCCTTTATATAAATTTCACTGCATTAATTGCCAAATAAATAAGTGTAAACAAAGAAAAGTAAAAACAATAATAGTTTGTTTTGAAACAGCTGTTTGGTTCAAATAACATTCATTTGAAAAAAAAGAACTGGCCACATGTAGCAGGAATATAAAAAGTAAACACGCTAGTAAAGCTAATGACGTAATTGTCAATGTTTATTATCCATACCGTTATCAGTTCTATCCTTGATAATTACCCACCCTCATTGAATAAACGTACATCGTAATTTCCCATATTAGTTAATTTAAACTACAATATATTCATAGTTGAAATAAAAGTTATATTTTCACGTTTGGGGGCGCTGATATAGGCGCCCCTAAAACGTAACCACAACTGAACACGATTTCATAAAAGGATGGGTTGTATAATTGCAGTATCCTAGGTCAATGTTGACGTTGTGTTCAATCTATGTCATCCATCTGTTTATCTTTGTAAAAAACCCGGCTGAGGTTGTGGCGGTAATTTAAAATCGTGATTCCTGATTATTCTTGATCAACTTTTTATGACATAAATATTTCCGGGCCTAATCCAAACAAAGTTAAAGCAGACAAACATTAATTGTAAACAAAAAGCTACCATGAAGAATTAAAACATGTAAACATTGTTATTTTTCTAATCTTTCCTTGAAAAGTGGAGCAGTAAAATAATTTGCATTTATCCTTTTTTATTAAGACTCGTGTACAGAGCCTCGATTTGTACTGTGGTTTAATTAACTTTGGTCTAAACTATTTTAAACTGTGGTCTAATTATCTCTACTAATCTTACTTATTTCCTATAATCAATGACAAAATAAGAGTAAATAAAATAACTTCATAGTTCCATAGTTTATATTTAACCAGCTGTTAGTTAAAACAAATTATATTGCTCTAAAACAAATCGAAGATTACAAAGATTCTTAAAAAAATAATTTGAACATCCTAGTATTTTACTATGTATAATTTAATTAATCTGTCATCCTCTTACAGAAGAATTGAACGTATCAATGATTTGCATTACACATAGTATAAATAAGTCAACCCTAAGTATGTCTTTACATTTTTATCCAAATGCTGAATTTGTGACACAAAAGCTGAATGTTTACAGCTGTTATGTTAAGCAAATTATTTTATGCAAAAAGCTAGTTTAGAATCTTAGCGTCGGCTGCTAGACTTTTTAAAAATTAAAACTTAATTTCTAAAAAACTGGGACCCTAAACTAAAATTATGGCTTCGACATTCCCTAGTTTTCAAAATTATCTTTCTTTCAACACAAAAATCATGAAAATCCGTCGAGTGGTTGATTCAGAATCGTGAAATAAAAAAACACTGTTTCGTTTTAATATTATAGATAAAAAAATTATTTACTATTTTTATTTGTTTACGGAAAATTTAAATATTGAACATTTAAAATTAACATCTTTTTCTTATAGATAACTAGAAGAGTACCCGTCCTTCGTACGGGGTTGGCAAATAAGTATAAAATAAGTATACTCCATCTTTGCGTTTGCAATGTGATCTAGAAGACAGGGTTTGAGAAAATTTGATTCCTCAAATTTACGGTATGATATAGTATTACACATCTACCATAGCCATAATGTTCTACCACTGTGAAGTACACAATAGAGAAAGGGAGATTGTTAAAAAAATCTTAAAATATCGCAAATTATTCATGAAACTAAAAACATAAACATAACTGTAAACAATCCTACTTTGACAGTTCTCATTGCGTATCGCAGTTTTTTGTTGATGCTTAGTTCAAATTAGCTGTTTTCATAAATAATGAAAAAATAATAGTGCTGCGCCTAAATGTGAATTGCCTAAAATAATTCCATTGTTGGTAAATCTGATAAATTTTTAATGCTTTTGCATATCATAGAACCAACTCTTTTAGTTGATACAGCTTGCTAAATTCTTTAACTCCCTTTAAATATGAATAGTCATAAGGTTAACATGGTGATCTGCAGAGCCACTGGGGCGGAGCCCGAATGGATTTTTGAAATAAGAATATGCCTATATTTTAATCGGGAATTTGAGCTATCATCATGCCAAATTTCAGCCCAATCCGACCAGTATTTTTCGCGTTTACTTGTCACAAACGTACATACATACATACATCCAAACTTTCTCATTTATAATATTAGTAGGATTAATGTGAAAGTTTGATATGTTAAGCTAACTTAGAATTTAGAGGATCGTGATTTATTCTTTGTTTGATTTTGCGTATATTATATAATATTTCTGTTTTATTGCAACTGTAGATTGTTTTCAAATATATTTGAATTCGTTAAAAACGACCTCTACAGTGCACCAGACAGAACTAACAATAAAATTGTCTGTCAGCTGGTCCATAAGTATGAGACATCTAGTAAGAGAGTGCGTTTTATCCATGATAATTCTTAGTTTTCAGGCCAATTATATTTTTAAAATTTCTAAAAATACTTTTATATGCCTACATAACATAATGTTCATAAGCATAAAATCGTCGATTCAATGTCAAAAATAATTCTATTGAAACACACACAGCTAGTTTATACATAAGCAAAATTTAAATCACATGGGAAATCTCACAAGGGAATGGAAGTTTCAAGGTAACGTTTATGTTTTATTTTTCATTTAAATTTTTTGTGTGAAAATAACAGGGAGTACAGAGCGTCAGAGATTAGATTACTGCACCAAAAGAAATTGGATGCAACATTCATGCAAGAACAATCATGCAAAACGTTGCCGACGTCCGACGCTTGAATGATTAATAGGACTCCCTGCAATATGATGATGATAAACTAACCCACAACACAATGGTAATGTTCCTCACTGATAAAAATGGCTTAAATTTTATTATAGACCTGCAACTATTTTAATTAGTTTCATCTTTCAGAAACTATACAAGGAAATCTTATGAAGCATTTAAGTCCCCAGTCTAATATTTCGGTGATGATTAACAATTCAACAAAGTCAAAAAGGGTGAATAAACATAACAACCAACAACATTTTTGACACTACTACAATCAAGGGTGAACATAGACCATATTTAAATGTAATTCACTGCCAATCCACACATATTCTTTAAAATATCTGACGTCCCAAAAAAGTACAACATCACTACGATTATTTAAATATAACATACACTGCTTTAAAATATAGCCTATCTCTGGTAAAAGGTTCCTAAATTGACCCTTTATGTCACAAAGCGCTGCGTAGGGGTTCTAATCTATCTCCGGTAAATCTTATTTGTTATAAAGCAGTAAATAGGAAGCTGAAAAAGAGGGCAATTTTCAAACCTTTTTATGTTTTGATAGCTATCATCAAATGGAATTTCAGTTGCCTTTAAATAAAAACCTTTAAGAATACAACTTCATGGGAACATGCCATATAAGTATGAAAAATGTACCAGATGATAAAGTGTTTAACTCCTTACCTCTCATTTTGGATACTGTAAACAGAATTCTCGCCCTATTTAAAAATGTTGTTACAAATTTATGAGTCTGCTAATTACGTTTAAACGTACTGATATCAACGAAGTAATTCTTATCATATTCTACGGTAGATTTTTCAACAGCTCCCTTTATTACTTTGTTATAAAACAACAAATCAATCAGCGATATAAAAATATAATAGTTTTATGTTATAATATAAATCAATCCATTTTAAACGTAAAAAATCTTAACAATATTGAACTGTATTCTTAAAAAGCTTTCAAATTCTCCAAATCCGGCAGATGTATATGTGCAAGTTTTACACACCTGTACCCATACGTATTTAAACATATTTACCTAATTTACTGCAATGCCTAAACATATGGTTTTCTCAAAACGTAATTGAAATATATGACTAATATTATATGCAGGCATCCCTCCTGGTCGGGAAATAGGTTGGGGACCACTGCCTTGTGGTTGGAGGGGGAACTCCAAAGGCTATGGGAGAAAACCCAAACAGAAAAACCCGCAGTCCAAAGCGGTTAGGAGGCAGCCCTATAATACAGTGTTATGCCCCAACCGAGGTGGCTGACGACCAAAGTAAGGACAATTTTTAAGGACAGTTGAGTGCTACAATTAAAAAGATCAAAAAGAGAGACATAGTTTTCTTGATGGGAGACTTCAACGCAAAGTTAGGAAGTGAAAATGCCGGAAGAGAGTTAGTCATGGGTAGGCATGGAGTTGGAGTCATGAATGTAAATGGAGAGCGTTTTGCAGAGCTATGTACAGACTTTGATTTGATAATAGGAGGGACTTGTTTCCCGCATAAAACGTGTCACAAGGTTTCATGGGTTTCTCCTGACCATCATACGGAGAACCAAATTGATCACTTTGCCATAAGCCGAAAATGGAGACGTTCACTTATGGATGTGAGAAACAAGCGTGGAGCTGATGTGGGGAGCGATCACCTTTTCACGATTGCGACTATTTGTCTCAAGATCTCTGCAATAAAAGTGGGAAAGCTGAGTGGTAGAAGTAGGCGTTATAACACAAACAAATTGAAGAATCTCGAAGGTAAGGAAAGTTTTTCTGTGGAATTGAGGAATAGATTCCAGGAGCTGCAAATACCAGAAGAAGAAGCATACCAGAAGCATTAAAGCAGCTGTTGAAGAAACTTGTGAGGGATTCCTAGGATACCAGGATTTTGGGCGGAAGGAATGGATAACAGAGGAGTCTTGGTCCCTTATAAAGGAAAGGAGGCTGTGTAAAACTGTTGTTAACAATAGCCGCACGAGAGGTCAAAAAGCTGAAGCCTTGGAACGCTACAATGAGGTCAATCAAAGAGTGAAAAGAAGACTGAGGCGTGACAAGAGGGATTTTATCAACAGATTGGCAACAGAAGCTCAAACTGCGGCCGACTGTGGTAATTCCAGAGAGCTATACAGAATCACAAAACAACTAGCAGGCAAACATTTTAGACGTGACAAGCCAATCAAAGATAAAAAGGGAAACATCCTGACCTCAGAACAAGAACAATTCAGGCGATGGTGTGAACATTTCCAGGAAGTGTTGAATGTGACAGGGAATTTAGAGGTAAATAGAAATGAGGGAGCTGAACACCACTTACACAATGAAAGACCCGATCCCAGAATATCAGAAGCACCACCAGGCTTGGATGAAATTGAGGAAGTGGTAGGAGAATTGAAATCCGGTAAGGCTCCTGGCATTGATAATATTCCTGCAGAAGCCTTGAAAGCTGATCCAGGCCTAACAGCTCGTATTCTACATCCTCTTTTAGTAACTATTTGGAAAACAGAAAGGATTCCAGAGGAGTGGAGTAAAGGAGTACTGGTAAAACTACCAAAGAAGGGTGATCTCTCCAACTGTAACAATTGGAGGGGCATAACTTTGCTTCCTGTTTGTAGCAAAATTCTTGCTAGAATTATCTTAAATAGAATTAAAATTCCTGTCAATGAAAAAATCAGGAAAGAACAAGTGGGATTCCGGCAAAATAAATCGACCATCGACCACATAAATACCCTGCGGATAATACTCGAGCAGTTTGCCGAACACCAAGCAGCATTGTATTTAGTATTCGTCGATTTTGAGAAAGCCTTCGACTCAATTAACAGACAAAGCATTTGGAAGGCAATGAAATCTTTTGGTATACCTCCAAAGATTATTAGACTGGTAAAAGCCATGTATGAAGAGTTTTCATGCCAGGTAGTGCACAATAAGTCTTTGTCGGATCCAATAAAAACCAATTCAGGAGTCAAGCAGGGATGCCTATTATCACCTATCCTCTTTCTTATGGTCCTTGATCTCGTTATGAGGGAAGCGATGAATCGAAACAGAGGAATCCAGTGGGGAATTAATTCAAGGCTGGAAGATCTGGATTGCAGACGATCTATGCATCATGGCCCAAAGTTTCAGAGATATTGAAACTAAGCTGAACGATTTAAAAGTGGAAGCGCAACAGGTGGGCTTAAAGATAAATGCAAGGAAAACCACGGAAATGAGGTTGAATAACCGGAATAACACCCCCCTTAGAACTGGAGAGGAAGAGGTAGAAAGAACCAATGAGTTCTGCTATCTGGGTAGCTTGGTGGCCAGGGACGGAGGAGCTGACCAGGACATAACAAACAGGCTCAACAAAGCAAAGGCGGCATTCGCCCAGCTGAGACCAGTTTGGAGGAGCTCCGAGATTAGAAGGAAAACAAAGCTCCGAATCTTCAACTCGAATGTCAAATCTGTCCTTCTCTATGGTTGTGAGACGTGGAAAATAACAGCTGTTGCCACAAGGAAACTCCAAACCTTCCTCAACAAATGCCTTAGAACCATACTAAATATATGGTGGCCCGATGTAATTTCCAATGAAGATTTGTGGACTAGAACCCAGCAAGAGCCTATTATAAGGCAGCTGAAAAGAAGAAAGTGGAGGTGGATCGGGCATATCCTACGACAATCTCAGGATACAGTGGCGAGACAGGCCTTGGACTGGAACCCCCAAGGAAGCAGAAGACGAGGGAGACCAAGAACCACTTGGAGACGGACGGTGGAGAGAGAGTTGGAGGTAGTGATGTGCGATACGTATCGTATCGTATCGGAATATCGCGATACGCGAGGGACGATACGATATTTCGATACGATATTTGACAAACGATACGTATCGTATCGCCTAAAACGATATTTGTATTTATATCGGCACATAGAGCGATACGATTCATGTCAAAACGATATTTTTAAGCTTTTTTTGCACAGGCCAAACAAACTGCAAAATATGTACTCTGTGGATGTGTAGTTTGAAATAGGAGTTTTTGACGTCTGTATTTTTGGTTTTTACTTTATAATGTACCAGTCCCATCCCAATCCAGTCCATTTCCACTAGCGTTCTATCTAGCACTAGAAGTGCAGAGTGTAGGAACTGTCTGTGGCAATTACATTAATGTATCTGCAATCCTAAAATGCTATGGGAACGATAGGAAAACAGGTCCAAGACGTAGGGACATAGACTAAGCAACACAAGGGGAGTGTTGATTTAACTAAGGGAGTATGATTTATCTATGGTAGGGAGTTGTGAAGGAAGTAGTAAAGGCGAGCAGTGTGGAGTAAGGGAATGGATTAATGTATCTGCAATACTAAGACTGTTTTCAGAGTAAACTAATGATTTTCCCCCCAGGTACTTATATAAATTTGCCGTTTCTATGTTAGGTAGGGGAGGGGGAAAACGATACGATACGTATCGTTTTTCGATATTTTTGACGATACGATTCGCGTATCGCGATACAGACGCCCGATTCAATACGGCGATACGATATTTTTTTCCGATACGTATCGTATCGCTGTATCGCGATACGCGTCCGTATCGCCCATCACTAGTTGGAGGGACAAGGCACGACATGGGCTAGAGCAAAGGAACTGGCAAACCATAGAGACCGCTGGAGAGTGTTCGTCGAGGCCCTATGCTCCCCCTAGGAGCTCAAGGAAATAAGTCAAGTAAGTCAAGTTATGTTTTGATAGCTATCATCAAATGGAATTTCAGTTGCCTTTAAATAAAAACCTTTAAGAATACAACTTCATAGGAACATGCCATATAAGTATGAAAAATGTACCAAGATGATAAAGTGTGTAACTGCATACCTCTCATTTTGGATACTGTAAACAGAATTCTCGCCCTATTTAAAAATGTTGTTACAAATTTATGAGTCTGCTAATTACGTTTAAACGTACTGATATCAACGAAGTAATTCTTATCATATTCTACGGTAGATTTTTCAAAAGCTCCCTTTATTACTTTGTTATAAAACAACAAATCAATCAGCGATATAAAAATATAATAGTTTTATGTTATAATATAAATCAATCCATTTTAAACGTAAAAAATCTTAACAATATTGAACTGTATACTTAAAAAGCTTTCAAATTCTCCAAATCCGGCAGATGGATGTGCAAGTTCTTTACACCTGTACCCATACGTACGTAAACATATTCACCTAATTTACTGCAACTAGGGGAAACCCGTCGAAATCGACGGTTACTTTCAAGGCTTACGTTAATTCATCTAACTGCGATGAATTGGGTGAAATATACATATTTTGAGCATTTAACATTGTTTAAAAAGTATTAAGTGTAAAAATGATAACAATATTGCGTTAGTTGCCAAATTTGGTTGTTCATTCAATGATTAAAATATTTCCTATCCTGTACGTCATCGGAGTTATTATTAGTATGTTATATGGTATCTCTTCCTTTGGTAGAACCTTTAAATAGTATTTAAATCGTATTGGTGGATCTTGTGGTTTAACACTTCCGCGACTTCATCAGTGTTTGAGAAAAAATATCTGTTTGTTGAGAAGACTGGTTCTAACTTCAAAGGGAGGTATATCCGTTACAGTGTAAGTTTGGTTTTCCTTCGTCACGTAGCGTAAGTTCATATCGTACTTCTGTGCCAATGAATGCACCCTCTAGCATGGTTTTGAGAAATTGACTGTGGGGTTACTGATAAAGCTGGAATTCCTTGACATGGGGGATGTCAGTTAGTTGTCTCGGCCTTATCAATAACATAAAGTTGTCAAAATAATCTCTCTACGGAAAGTTAGGTGTAGTGGAATACATGAAGTAAAGTTGGCTTTTATTCTTGAACTGTTAGGGGCCTCCTAGTTCATATGGTCTTGGCGGCTTCATTGGCAATAAATAATGCAAATGACATAGCAATGGAACATTTCCAAAAAGCAAAAATACTGTAAAATGGCTGTTAAAATACTTTAATCCCTTAATACGTTTTTTTTATGGCGACCGTTCATAGTAGGTATTTTAAGCCAAGTATGAATGGAGATGAGTGTAGGATGAGTGGCACGATCTTGTAGTCTTGTTAGTGACTAAGGCCGACATTCCTTAGATACAGCTGTTAATTAATAGCCCTTATAGTTAAATTGGAACCAATTTTTTTTGTATTGGTATTTATGAATTGGTATAATTATCAGGATAGCACTGCGGGTAGTCGTAGTACTCACTCGTGTGGACGTTAATCCACACCAGGGAGTATCGCATCCACAGTGCATTCCTATAAATATCCATAATTCGTGACCTCCTAGTAGCTGGATTACAGGACGACGCCACCCGTCCCAGTCAAAGGATGATGTGATCTAGTTTAAAAGGAATATGACCTTTCTGTCATGACAGTAGCTGCTTAAATAGTATTTTTCTCTTTGTACCATATTTTACAGCCAAAATGTCGTGTTATTTTCAATAATGTTACTAATTCAGTGTGCCAAAGTCCGTAATATAGGCAGGTGCAAATAATTTGTCAAGATAGGTACCATTTTAGGCAATGTTTCTAAGTTTGGATTTTATTAGACACAATAAGAGTAGATATTTCTACATAAATATTTGATATTATGTAGAATAATATGATAAAATGTAGGCAAAAGTTGCGAAAAATAAACACACCAACCCGTACAATAGATATAAGATAGTTCAATAAGAAATAATTTAAGAATTGCTGTGATAAAAGGATTTTCCACTGATTTCGTAATGGAACGTTATATTGCAAAACATGGCATGATAAAGAAGAAAATCAATTTTAAAATCAGAAAATAACATTGCAAATACAGTACTTATTTAGTAGAATTCAACTCCCAATAAAAAGTGTTGTTTGAAATACAATTTAAAAATGAACAGCTGTTTCATTAAAATTATTATTCTCATGGCCAAAATGTAAACAACTTTGTGGAGGGATCTTTAAAGGCTTCTGGGGCAGAGTCCTAAGGGATTTTGCTTAGTTTTTCTTTTGATAACTCATCTACAGACCAAGACCTTTCTTTGGACACCTCTACCAAGTTTCTACGCCCAACCGTTCTCTCAAATTAGTGGGGACAAAGTTCCCAATCAAATATTTCGATTCCCCCATGTTAATCTTATGGGAGAAACTCCAACTTTGATGGCCTGTGGGGCAAAGCCTGAGGATTTTTACTACATGAATTGGTGAAAGGGGGCGTCTGCACAAAAAAATACTTTATTTTGACACGTCGTTTGTAAAAATCCGTCCATTATTAACGGAGGAGTAGTGTTTTCTAGAAATCCCCTTCACGTATTATATATAAGGATGCCTAAACATATGGTTTTCTCAAAACGTAATTGAAATATATGACATATATGCAAATCTCAAATACTTCACATAATTCGTATAAGCTATTAAAAATATGTAATATGGTGTATCGTGATGTCCTAAAATGACATAATGCATCAATAGTTAAAAAAGTCCTTAACAAAAAAGATATTACAACATACATTATACTTAACATCATTCTTCATGATCACAGAGTTAAGCCAACATTATTGATAGTGCGAAACAACAAACAGGTCCATAACTTACTGTATTGTCCGGCATTAGGTCTAAACTGTAGTTACTTTGTGTCAAAACAACCATTGTCCTTAAATGTATGTCCTTAATTTTATGTATGACATGTGAGTGATGTAACTTCAACAAACTGTTACATAAAATAAGATGGGTTCGGTAACACTCTATCAACTATATTATTCAATTATAGATGATAATTTACTTACGTATGTTTGCAACTATGCCAGAAGGTGTAATTTTCATGCTGTACCTACATGTTTCGAGCCGTCACAGCTCACCTTCAGCAACATTTGTAATGTTTATTTATGTGTGTAGTTATAGTATTTCTAGGGGACCATAGCAGCAATTGCTGCTTTTAGTTATGTATACAATTGAAATTAAATACACACTTTTACACATTTTTGTCGTGGTATTTCCCTAACATGATACATATCAACACTGCGTTACCATTCTAACCAAAAAACAGAACACTAAAATCAATAAACATACAAATACGCAATGTTTACATCAGCTGGTATATTTAAAACAGCTTAGAAACACGGTATGTATCTGAGTAGGCACTGACATAGATCAAACATACGGAGTATGTTTTACATACGGAGTATGTATGTACTCCGTATGTTTTATCTATGGTACTGAATACTTACTTTAAAACTTGGCTCTTTCATGAGTTAAAATGTTCGTCCTAAAACCGGTGGTAGAACCAAGGCTGAAAATTGTGGGATATTTATCCTTGCTGTTGAGATAAAGCTCTGCTGCTCTGCACCAATTCGCCCTGATTTATTTCACGTGTTTATAGCAAGGTTTGTTATAAGAGCAGGTTTTGTATAATAAAACAGTTTAAGTACTACCTAGGCAAAAAATTAATGTTACATAGTGAACTGTGTGATGAAAAACAGGCAAATAAAAATATAATGAGAATTTTACAATAAATCACAATTTGAGTAAAACGGTTGTCTCAGTAATTTTTTTAAGATGGAATAATCTAACCATGGCAAGACATACACCCGGGACCAATTCACTTTTTCATTTTCTTGTCTACCGAGGCCTAAAATAAATAAGCTAGTTTTAGTCTACCTCGAAGGTTCCCAGTACCAACGTGCTTTCCCCTATCCGCCACCTGGGGAGACGCAGACGCCCGATGGGTAACTCCAGCTTAAATCTTTGACTATGAATACAACCTTAAATCGAACGAAGACTACTTTATTGTTTTATGATTTATTTTTCTTGATTCAAACTTTGTAATCCAAATGCAAACTGAACTCGTGCTATAATAGATCCAGAGTGCAAGGAATTCATAAGTAATAAGTATTAACTTCTTTAGAGTGACTTAAGTATACAGTTGCCATTGTTCTAGACTGTTCTATTTATTTTCACCGTGTACTTGAAAATTTATTTTTACAGTATTAGCTTTTTGTTGGTTACAAAGAAATTTACAATATAATGTTTCAAGATTTTTAAATTGTTAATATTTTTACTTTGTTTATAGTCTAAATTTGTATTCAAGGTTTGATTTTTAATGGGATTTATTCTATTATATTATTATATTATATTATGGGAGTTTATAGTTTTTTATAGTAATTATAGAATGTACAAATATTAGTGTTCCTTTTAGCGAATTTCCCATATAGGGAATAAGCTATTACTGTAGTACTCATGGTAAGACCTGGACGCGGGACCGATTTTTTTTTTATTTTGAGGTCCCTAGAGGCCAAAAACACCATCCGTTCGAATTCATATATATATATATATTTATATATATATATTTCTATATATATATATATATATATATATGTGTGTGTGTGTCCGTTAGCGCGATAACTCGAGCAAAAATGATCCGATTTTGATGAAATTTGGTACAAACGTGTAAACCTACGTTTATTCGAACGCGTTCGCGATCCAGCATAATCGGACCATGGGAACAGGGGTTTATGGTTTTATGGGGTAAAAATGTGTTTTCCCATTTTTTACCCTAAAAACAAAAAATGTTGCAATTTATTTCTAAACCATTTTGTAGAGCTTAAAAAAAGAAATAATTTAGTATATTGAAGCGCTGTTGTATGCCTAACGGTCACGGAGAAAATTCAAAAATAGTTTAATTTTAAATTCCCATGTTATTCTTATGGAGAAAATAAAAATGTTTGTAGTTTACTTGTTTATGGATATATATTGATAAAATTTGGCAAATTTATTTATTTCATCCCATACTATTCACGTATGGTCAAAAACACTTTTTACCTCCCCCGTAGCAGCAAACCTAAGCACTTGTTAAATTTAATGTTATTTAAATAGGGAATAAATATGTCTTATTTATTGAAATATTTGAGTAAAAATGTAATCAGACAAGTTGAAATTCGCTTAGTCTGCAGGTTTGCTGCGGCGGGGGTATTACTTTCTCCCCCTATACATATTATATGGGGACAGTATTGGTTTCGTCAAAGTTTTCAAGTTTGAGTTTTGGGTAGATTTTATCCGTTTTGGATCCCCCAGAACCCAAAAAGTTGTTTTCGAAGTGATGTTTGTAAGAGTGTGTGTGAATATGTACAGAGTTATACAGACCACACCTGCGGTCCGATTTTGATGAAATTTGGAATGTGGCTAATAATCCATGGTATCTAAAGAGGTTTTTGTCTTTTTTATTTTGATTTATATTGGTGATTTTCTCATTAAACAACGGAAAATTGCTCTAACAATTTAATTATGGTATGTTATGTGTGTGTTTGTTATGTTATGTTAATTTAGTTATGTTATGTTATCTGATGTATTATGTTATCACTCTTTTAATCCTAAACAAACAAAATTGTATAACCTCCATTGCTGTAAAAGTTACGATTAAAATGTTTTTCAACTTGTGTGATTTTCCTCGTAAAATATTACAGTTACTTCCATCGCTTACCCTTGACAAGATGTGAGAAATTATATGTTGAAAATATTAAATTTTAAATAATATGTGCTATAATATGTATTCATTTTGTGTTATGGTTATTATCAGTTAAATTTTAATTACTTTTACTTACAAGGTTGTGTTGTCAGTTAAATTTAATAACTTTCTACTACGAACTAAGCATAACTGATGTGTCCTGATGTCCTAATCATGAGAGCCAAACCCAACTGTCATATTTCAGTAGATAGTGATTAATTATATTGCATGGCCGAACTATACTTTGGTTGTTTACAGGAAACAAAATAAGTGACTTATGTGGGCTGTTATAACAATTCCGGTTAGGTTAATCTATTTACAGAAATAAGCCCATGAAACTAATGAATGTTGTTTACATCATTAGTACCCAAGCAATAATTTATGATTATGCAATTTCCTGTTATGCTGTTATTTATTCCATTATTCTGAAAATTATTTGATTCCACCATTAATACATTATATCATAGACTAAGCAACACAAGTATGTTTTATCTATACAGCCTTAACATAAATAAAGCTATAATTTAGCTATAATTTATTTAGTAGCAAATGCACCATGGTTAAAAAATTGTGTTAAAAAAATATATATTTTTAAGATCATATTTCCCATTTGGTCTTCCAAGTTAACAAGAAGCAACAAATTAATGTTAATGTTAATGAATAGGTTTATTAACCTAGGATTAACTGTCTCAAACAAATATAATCTTAGAAAAGTAAATGGTATTGCAGTATTCGGTTTTCTCGGAATCAAACCCTATACAAAGTGCATAGATTCCCTCGTTAATTTTATGTCGTTAGAGATCACTATCTCTATTATCAAAAGAATTTGTGCAGCAAATTGACCCTTTTATTTTTCCTACAGTTACCTAACAATGTACATGTTCTCTTACTGATTTGAGAAAGCAAAGTGGCCAATTCGCTCATCAGTGAGACAATGTTAACATTGTCTCACTCTAATTACTTTGTCTCACTCCAGATTTGCAGCATGAAGGCACAAAATAGTGAGCGCGTAACATGCAGGCAACGTCGTATGCGCGCGAAATACGTTGGCAGCACTGGCTGTAAATCAGCTGGTCAGCTGTTGTACTGTTGTATTTGTCACTTCACATTAAATTTTATATATTAAAAGTTCACTTCTGTGTAAAAATAGGTTATGTTTCTTGTTTCTTCACCAATTTATTTGTTTTATGGTAACTGTAGGAAAAGTATAATGTGCAACTCAACTTCAAAGTACAATTGCCTCACTCGAGAAACCATTCCTCACTCGCCTACGGCTCGTGAGTAAGGATTTCTCTCGAGTGAGTCAATTGCTCACTTTTCTCACTAGTTGCACAAATAACTATTTATATGCATATCTAAATATATAAAAGGCAAAGCCCTCACTGACTCACTCACTCATCACTAATTCTCCCAATTCCCATTTACCTAGGAGGCTGAAATTTGGTACACCGATTCTTTGGGCATTAAATAGGAAAACTAAGTAGTTTTTATTCTGATCGGGCTTTCGGGCTCCTCCCCAGTGGCTCTGGCGTTTCCCATGTTAACCTTATATTATGATTCTTCATATTTAAAAGCAATTAATCTATCTATCTTCTATAATATTAAAACGAAACAGTGTTTTTTTTATTTTACGATTCTGAATCAACCACTCGACGGATTTTCATGATTTTTGTGTTGAAGGAAAGATAATTTTGAAAACTAGGGAATGTCGAAGCCATAATTTTAGTTTTGGGTCCCAGTTTTTTAGAAATTGAGTTTAAATTTTTTTTAAAGTCTAGCAGCCGACGCTAAGATTCTAAACTAGCTTTTGGCATAATATAATTTGTTTAACATAACAGCTGTAAACATTCAGCTTTTGTGTCACAAATTCAGAATTTGGATAAACATGTAAAGACATACTTAGGGTTGACTTATTTATACTATGTGTAATGCTAATCATTGATACGTTCAATTCTTCTGTAGGAGTATGACAGATTAATTAAATATACATAGTAAGATACTAGGGTGTTTAAATTATTTTTTAAAGCAATCTTTGTAATCTTCGATTTGTTTAAGAGCAATATAATTTGTTTTAACCAACAGCTGGTTAGTTATAAAAACGCCCTATAGAACTATGAGGTTATTTACTCTGATTTTGTCATTGATTATAGGAAATAAGTAAGATTAGTAGACCACCGAGATAAGTATCACCATCGATGTGTACAAGTCGAGGCTCTGTACACGAGTTAAATAAAAAAGATATGCAAATTATTTTACTGCTCAACTTTTTTGGAAAGGGTAGGAAAATCACAATTTTTACATGTTTTAATTAATCTTGGCAGCTTTTTGTTTACAATCAATGTTTTTGAATGCTTGAACTTTGTTTGGATTAGGCCCGGAAATATTGATGTCATAAAGATGGAGATCAAGAATCCTCAGGAATACGATTTTAATTTACCACCACAACCTCAGACGGGTGTTATCCAAAGATATACAGATGAATGACACAGATTGAACACAACGCCATCATTGACCTAGGATACTGCAATTAGACTAACCATCCTTTTATGAAATCTAAAAAAGTTGTTTGGCGTGTGTTTAGTTGTGGTTACGTTTGGAGGCGCTGAATATTTTATAGTTTAAATAAATGAATATGGGGAATTACGATGTACATTGATTCAATGAGGGTGGTTTAATTATCAAGGATATTGGAACTGATAACGGAATGGATAATAAACATAGACAATCAATTACGTCACTAGCTCTACTAGCGTTTTTACTTTTTAAATTCCTTCAACATGTGACCAGTTCTTTTGTTCAAATGAATATTATTTTTGACTCAGCTGTTTACAAAACAAACTAATATGTTGTTGTGTTTACTTTTATTTGTTTGCACTTATTTATTTAGCAATTTTTATTTTTTTTATCAGTATTTATTTTTCAATTTGTTCAAATATGAGAACAATAAGTAAAACACATATCAAAACAATGTCAGGAAGCAAGCACCTGTTCATCAACAAGTCTTGCCAAAAATTGGATCAATAATTTAAATATTTACAGAAATCTGTAGCTTAGGTCCAGCACATGCACAACACTTTTTAACCTGGTAATGCACTGACTATTGTCCAGCAGATTAACAGCAAGACTGTTCGGATGATATTCTAATTTTTCTTGATAACTTTTGCTAAGGTCTGTAATTTCTTCTTTCACTGATTTAATTTTGAAGTCATTCCTACGGTAATTGTTGTGTTGGATACGAACCAGGGTGCGCCAATAATTCTTCTCAGTGCCTTAGCCTGAAATCGTTCAAGAATTTCGATGTTGGATTTGCTCGAGGTCCCCCAAAGTTGAATTCCGTATGTCCAAATTGGTTTGATCATAACTTTGTACAGTAAAATTTTGTTAGCCAATGATAATTTTGAATTCGTACCTAGTAGCCAGTTGAGTTTACGAAGTTTTAATTCCATTTGCTGTCTCTTGCACCAGATATGAGATTTCCAATTTAATTTTTTGTCAAGAGTTAGACCTAAATATTTTACACTGTCTGCCTCCGTTAAGGCTACATTATTAATGGCTACTGGAGGATTGTACCCTGTTCTCAGAGTAAAAACAATATTTTTGGACTTGTTTTCGTTGACTTTTATCCTCCACTTTTTAAGCCAATATTGGAGCTCAGTCAAGGCAGCTTGTAGATTTATGTAAGCGACTTGAGGGTCCACATGACTCGACAACAGTGCGGTGTCATCAGCAAACGTAGCAACTGTGACGTTGGGGACAGAGTAAAAACAATATTTTTGGACTTGTTTTCGTTGACTTTTATCCTCCACTTTTTAAGCCAATATTGGAGCTCAGTCAAGGCAGCTTGTAGATTTATGTAAGCGACTTGAGGGTCCACATGACTCGACAACAGTGCGGTGTCATCAGCAAACGTAGCAACTGTGACGTTGGGGACCATAGGGATGTCTGCTGTATATATCAAATAGAGCAAGGGACCAAGAACACTCCTTTATAAGTATTGTAACAATAAACACATAATTTTAAACGTAAATTGTTTCGAAATAAGGCGAAGAAAAGTTTTATTTGGGTGTGGGTTCAATTAACAATGGTGATAGTTCTCAGCAATTGCAGTTCCCTGACACATTTCGTGAAATGTTAAATGACATAGGATAAGTCTTAAACTTGTTGCCTACATCATGCTAATTCTAAGTTAAAATCGACGAAACTCGTCAGTAAATTATTGGACTGTATAACATTAGCCTTCAGTAAAAAATATAAAAATATAATTAGGATTGAGTCAAGACACAAGTAATAAAGAAAACTGGCAAGGAAAATCATTTACAACGATAACGTTAAAACTTTCAAAGCCATCGTTCCTCCATGGACAAAGCTTTTTAGGTGCGATAGTGCAAGGATTTTCATAGGCTAACAGATAATTATAAACAGTAAAAATGTAATCATCACAACCAATGCAATTTTCAAAACAAAATTTATTTTGTTATACTTATTTATTTTACAGGATTCCATTGAAAGTCAGTGACTCTAGATGCAATTAGACTTCTAACAATTTTATGATTTTTGTGCATTTTAAACATTTACAAAACAGTATTGTGTCATTTATATCATTTTAGTTTAACCGAACCAAGTAATTTCAACAACACAGTCATAGCAAAATGTGGTGGTTCAACTTTAAATATAGGTTGTTTATTTTCATCCAAATAATCAGTGTATTTCAATTCGTGAATGACCTCAAATCCCAAAGATTTTAAAAGCTTTGTAGAATAAATTCCTGTGGTATCCCCTTTCAAAATTCTGAAACCATTCTTCTTTGCCATGTCTTCTGAAATACGAATCAACTGTTTGCCTAAGCCCATTTTGCGATAGTTGGAGTCCGTAGACAAGACATTAACATCTAATATTTTGTCAACATCGTATTTTTCAAATAGATGCAAAGGCTCGTTAACTTTATAAAACAGAGTGGCAAGACGTTTAAACTTATCACAGGATACTGTATCGATAAATCTCTTCTTTTCTTCAACCGCGTCTGGTAAGAAGAGACAATTCAGACAGACAGCCGCTATAGTATTTGATGCTTTGTGTACCGCCATCGGTGATAGGTTGTCTTTCAGAACAGAGGAAATCATCGTGTCCAAGTCTTTGTGAGGTTCGCCTTTCTTGAATATGTTTAGACATTTGTTAAGAGGTTCGTCAACATAGAAGTTATTTCTCAGATGAACAATGACATCTTGGTATCGTTCTTCAGGTATTGGAGAAACAAAAGAAAACTCTTTATTGTGAGCGGACATTAGTCTGACCAAAAATGGTTTGAATAAATTGATTTTAGTTTGGAACATAGCTTGAAACTAAATGCCAAATAATATTGAATATTTACAAACATCATATGGGACGAGGTTGTCGAACTGTGATCAGATGTTGATTTAAATAAAGACTTAAAAAAGCCTATTCACTTACCGGTTTAGGAAATTATCAATAACATGTCTCATGGACGAGTAATATATCTTTTTATAATACACCCCACAAAGAATCCACGGCTTCTGGTTGTGCTTAGACTATTAGGCATACTGTACTAAGAAAGATATAGTATTATCTGCAGTAGTCTCTCGAACTAGTGCACAGCTGTACATTGTCCCTTGGAGAGATATCTTCGACCACCTAGCCTCGGTGTAGGTGACTATATGTCTACAGTAGTCTCTCAAACTAGTGTACAGCTGTACATTGTGGCACGTCCCTTGGAGAGTTATCTTCGACCACCTAGTGAATCTTAACAGCTGTTTCAATTAAACAAGTTGGTTCTGTTCTATGATGTTTAATAGCATTAAAGTTACAAGGATTACCAACAGGGTGGAGCACTACTATTTTTACTTTCTCCCCCTATACCATAGTATATGAAGAAAGTATTGTTTTCGTCAAAATTTTCGAGTTTGAGTTTTGAGTGGATATATTCGTTTTGGGTCCCCCTGGACCCAAAAAAGTGGTTTTCGAAGTGATGTCTGTGTGTGTGTGTGTGTGTGTGTGTGTGTGTGGGTGTGTGTGTGTCTGTGAGTTTGTATGGGTGCATGAACGAGGTCCTGATGCCAGCCATACAAGCACGAACGAGGTCTCACCACACAAACGAGGTCTCGCACTCGGGACCTCGGTTGTATCTGGCATGATTTTCGTTAAATATGGACCTAAAATATGTATATTTCGATGTTTTTTTCCAAATCGGGAAGGGACCTCAATAGTGACAATTTGACTACAGAGTGTGTCGGAGTGCTTGTGGTAGTTCAGAGTGCGCCGTCCAGATCGCTCTGAAACTCGCGCAAGCACTCATTTTACAGCTACGCTAATGAATGTCATTACCGAGGTCCTGCGACCGTGCACGGCGAGACTAGCGACTCTGCTGCGATAGAGGCATATCCGTCCGTCATATAAGTTATTATTCCTATGTTAACTGGTTTATCTTCTTTTTTATGAATATAATGCGGCTTCATTGGCGACGAATATTGCAAATGACAAAGCAATGCTGCATTTCCAAAAAGCAAATACAGTAAATTGTTAGGCTACGTAATCCGTTAATAGTGACATTTACATGCATTGTTGTTAATCAACGTATCTTAGGGGGAATGAGGATATCTAGTTCAAATGGAACACGAACTTCATAACACCTTTATGGCACGTTATGAAGTACTTTTTGGGCATAACCGCCACTTGGTGTACATCCCCAAAATGGTGGATTTCGGGGGAAACTCAAAAATTTTAAATTATAAGCCCCATCGAGTGACCCCTAATTTTGAAGGTCCTGGTAAAAGAAAACTAACAACGCAAAGTAGAGGTTTCTATCTCAATACAGGAATCAGAAAAAACTTAAATAAAACATACTGAAATAACTGAAATAACAATTTTATATTCAATTGGCTGCCATATTTTACTGTGTTTAGATAGAGACCTCTAATTTGCGTTTTTAGTTTTATTTTATTATGACCTTCAAAATGGTCACTCGATGTGGCTTAACATTTAAAAATTTTGAGTTTCCCCTAAAATCCCCCATTTTGGGTTTGGGAACCAAGTGGCTATTAGGCTTAAAAAGTACTTCATAACATGCCAAAAAGTTGTGTAGAGTTTAGTTTTCCCATTGTGAGCCGTTACAAACTTTACAGGGGGTCTCCAGACTTGGAAAGCTGTAAGTTAAATTTAATTTTTTGATAATTTGAATTGGCTGTAATTTTTTACTGGATTAAATAGAGACATTTAATTTGCGTTGTTCGTTTTCTTTTACCAGGACCTTCAAAATGAGGGGTCACTCGATGGGTCTTTGTATTTGAATTTTTTTAGTTTCCCCCTCAATCCCCCATTTTGGGGATGTACACCAAGTGGTGGTTGTGCCCAAAAAGTACTTCATAACATGCCATAAAGGTGTGCCGAGTTTAGTTTTTCTAGTATGGGCCGTTAAAAAAAATAACAGGGGGTCTCCACACTTTTTACTAACCCTGTTATATAGGGTCTATTGCATTCACTCCAAGATCATTCACTCCAAAAATTATTTTTACAATTTATTTTCCTGTTCGTTCACTCCAATGTTCATTCGATCCAAAGGGTACAGTCAGTTCCAGAAGTAGACGGGCCTGTGCAAAATACAAATTTTAAAGTGTACTGTACATTGGATCGAATGCACATTGGAGTGAACGAGCAGTATTATTGAAATATGCAATCATAGTAAACTGTTGCATTCACTCCAAGATCGTTCGCTCCAAAAGTGATGGATGTTGCGTTCCCCAATCTGCAGGCTCGCGGCGCATTTACTGTCTGATAGTGGAATCAGACTGACGTATATAAAAATGAAACGAATCTTGACCGAAGAAAAAATCATCAGCGGTACGTTCAAAGGATATATAATCTTAATCCAATCCAAAGAATACCGATGATTTAATCTGAACCACCCTTGGAATTTAAGTGACTACAATTTCCTTTGGTTCTTGTTTTTTAAATTACGATTAATAAGGCACAATGGCATCTCTGAGTATCACAGGTTTAATTTTAGGAAATGTATGATTTTCACACAAAGTACAAATAATAACACATTTAATTATTGTCAATTGGTATCCCTATTGTTGTTATTTATCATAGTAAAAAGATTATCATTTAAATTACTGTAATAGTAGTTAAGTGCAGCAACGCGCGCTGGGTAACTGCTACTACAGTTTTAATATTAACAACTATTTTAGAATAAGATAGTGTAACATAACCATATACTCATAATGTAAACAACTCTTTTCTTTACACTATTAAGGCCTCTGGGGCATTAGCTCATTTCTCTTTTGTTGGCTCATCTACAAACCAACCTTTCTTTGGAGATACAAAAACCAAGTTACTACACCCAACCGTTCTCTCAAATTAGTTGAGACAAGGAAAACTAGTTTCCAATTAGATTAGGAAAATACATATGATATTGTATGATGGCAATATCTATATTCTTGGAAATATAGATGCTATATATTTGCATTACAAAACTACGCAATTATTTATGGTAAGTAATGCACAATGTGCTACTGGAAAATAGGTCGACAATGAATGGTGCACTTATCTTTACTAGCACTAATTTTGAGATTATGGCCTTAGTTTGTAAATGCACAATGTTAAAATAGGCTCAAAATAAAGTTATAAAAAGTTCTCATAACTGAAGAATTGATCAATATTTTCAAAAACGGATTGCAACATCGTATTAAGGGTAGGTAAGGATGTTGTTTGGAACGGTGGGTCACAACCCTACCTTTTCATTTGATAAAATAACTTTGTATCCAATATGGCGGATCCGAGATGGCGACCAAAAATTTTAACCCAGTCAAAATGAAGTACTTACTACTCTACAATGATCTGACGTGGTCCGGAGTTGATATCTTTAGAAATGTAGAAAAAGTTGGGGGGAACTCATTTAAAACTCGCCCTGTATAAAACCAGGGATAACGCTACCTATAATAATTAAGACTTTTGTTACGTTATAGAATGTGGATTATTTTACTGTGAAACTTTTCAAATTTGTGTATTTTTAACGTTTAACATGAAATAACCACAGTGACTAAAGGCCTAATTAACGATTGAAGATTAAATGGAAAACTTCTGCTTTGTTTTTAATTCAAAACATATGTTCTAGATTTATTCATCACTTTCTTTATTTTAAATTTAAGACTAGGTGAACCCGTGCGAATTCGCACGAATAATAAATTAGGATATTATAGCAACGTCGTTAGAAGTTGCGTCGTTGTATCGGCGTTGGTCTTGAGCTCGATCGTAGGCTATATGCAATATGCATGCTAAGGTCTTTTTGCTTAGGAGTATTTTGCAGGACGGAGCTCATCATGCTGAAAACTTGTGCGTATGGATTAATATTAACCAAATTTTGAGTCAAAATGTGCATGAGTTCAGTGCTGAAAGAGCCATTAGCTTTGTTTAGCATTCTTTCTTGAACAGTGGTTTCGACGTCCGTAGATATAAACTTGGGCATATGTGGGATGCTCCCCTTCTGACAGTTGAAAGGTGCCAATTGATTGATAAATTGAATAGGTTCGTACAGGAAATTGTTAATTAAGTAAGTACTATAACAAGTTCCAATTGGAGGAAAATAATATTTTTTGGAGATTTAAACAGGTACTGTCTGTTGCTCGCAAAAAATTAAGAATCAGCCGATGATTAAGCCAAATTTGATAGAATTTCAATCGCACCTTTAACAGGAATACCACCACATAAACTTACACTAGTTATAATTTTTTTTTATGTTGATCAGAAAAAATTTAGGGTTAAGCTTGGTCAATAGGATGCTTTTTTACTCTGCCCTAATGTGTTTAAGCCTTAACAAAAGGAGTATACACTTAAATATTAACTGGGTAGGGATACACACCTTTATTTGCCTTTTCATATTTGACGAAGACAATTTCCAAAATTCCAGTCAGGGAAGTCTTTTTTATCACCATTAACAACAAGACCAAAGCTACCTAAATAAACCAGCATATTAATTCACAAACAATCATATGTTTGCTGCCTTTAGTAGAGTTAAAACGGTTAAACCTAAGTAGTGATTCGATTGATTTAATGAAAAAAAAAAAAAACATCAACAAAGGCAAACAAAGACAAACAACTCTTTTTTACACAAAAGATATGGCGTACATCGATATCTATTATGACACATAGATAATATATTTCTTAGTTTGTTTAAATATTAGAATAATTTTTTCATATTATTATCTTTTTAGGGACTTATGTCCCTATACAAGCCACTAGTTAATATTATATTACACAACGCGTGCCGGGTAACTACTAGTCTTATATATGTATAATAGGAGGGTCTTTATCTTTTTACGATGTTTACAACTGATCAGCTTTACAAGTACCTAAAGCTGACGATGGTGTTTTAACGCCGACTTTTGTCCAAATTTGACACAGTTTAAAAACGTTAGATTAAAGACGTGGCCTGGGTGTAAACTTGAACTTGGTTTTTGTTCTAGAGCTCAGAAGTCAACATTTTGAACATAGATGTAATATGATCTTAACCCATATTTTTTATTCAATTATTTTCTCTTTGATTTTAGTTCGATTATTAAAAGTCTTGACATATGTAATATTCGAAATCACAACGATCATGCTCTTATTTTATACACCATAGCCTTGGACATAGTTGACGTTGAACCTAGTGTTATTGTTTGGAGGAAATTATCAGAGGTGCAGATAAGAAACAGACAGAACGCATCTGTTGGTTAACAGATCAGAGGATTCACGTCCTTATGCCACGAACTGAGTAGAAGCTGTAAATGTTGTTAGAAAGAAATACAGATGGTTCGTACAGGCAATACATATTATTTGGAGATTATAACCAGGTAGGCGTACCTACTGCCTGTTGCTCCAAGGAAAAAAAGGCTGAAATAATATGTAGCCTTATATGCGTAGTAAAGGGAGAATCTATAACAGTAAACCCTAGAGGTAGCTTCCGTTTCTTTACGATTCACTTACCAAAAATATGTACCTATACCAATGCTGATGAAAAGTTTTTTTTTTCGTGATTGGTTTCGTTAACACGATAATGGAACCCTAACCAGTGGCAACAGAGTCCTACGTAGTGTCGGCCCGTCCTACGTACGGGAATCGAGTAGTCCATTAAAAATGTATGTAGTTACATATATCAATATTTCTATTCCTAATTCAAGCATAGTTTAAGCAGCTCAAAATGTATTTTAAAGAAAAAGCTGATAAGATAAATTAAAACATCTGATCATTGTATTTTCCCAACCTTTCCTAAAAAACTTTAGTAGCAAAAGAAATTTTCATAAGCTTTTTTTAAAGCTCGTGAGCATCGATTCGTATAGCAATGGTTATAGAATCTTACTTATTTCCTATAATCAATGACAAAACCACAATGACATTCCTTACTTATCAAAATTATATTTATTTAAACACAAAAATCGTGAAATTCCGTCAAGTAATTCATTCAGAATCACCCTGTCACGTTTTAATATATGACGAGGTGTTAGCCCGTCTTACTTACGGTAATCGAGTAGTCATTTAAAACTGCGTATAATTCAGAACAGCTAGTTTACACGTAATGACTAGATGATGATGATTTCATTTAAATGTAATTTAATATTTTTATTTAACAACCTATACGATGAAGAAAACGTCCAATAATTTGAAGATTCCCACAAAAAATTAACAATGATATGAGCCGAAGTGCGACTATTTTTGTAGGAAACATGGACTTAACTTTGTGATGACTGCAAAGAATGTTATTGCATGTTATAAAATGTTATTGCATATTATAGAAAAATTACTTTCGCCTATTGGGTCTGATGATGATTGGAGTGTCCAATCGAAATCTATCACCGCTTACCATCCTTTTTGTATATTAACCTTCTTGTGAGTAACAGTATTTAAGCGTAAATATATGAGTTAAGTGTTTTAAGACGTTTCTTTTATTTACTTCCCGTAAATTTAATAACACGAACAATGCTGATCAAGAAGTTATTTCTACTATATTCAATAGCATTAACAAGTTATAAGGTTTACCAACAGTAAATCTAAAGTATTACTTCAGTAAAGAATTACTTCACTAATTCTTTTTGCACTAATAACAACAGCTTATTTGAACCAAGCACCAACACAAAGCTGTGTTAACTTTACCTTTTCTATGTTTGGGTGCAGTGGTAGAATATTATGTTAGATGTGCTATACTATATTAAAAGAACCAAATTTACTTAAACCGTATCCTCTCCCATTGCTAACGCAAAGCCTGAGTATAACTGCAATTACTATTTTATACGCCAACTCCGTACGAAGACGGGTACTCGGGTGGTACCAAATATTTTTCATCATTTTAGTGATTTTATAACGTTAACTAATATTTCCGTCATATCGTAGTTGGAAAACGGCGATTGCTGGAAAGCTTCGCACGTAAACTAGCCAGACCTAGTAGTAGTGGGCATGAAGACGATTATTGGACAAACTAAAAAAAAAGAATCTAAAAACTCTAAAAATGTATCTAAAAAACGTGAAACATCTCGGTTATACACTAAGTGAAACCCGTCGAAATCGACGGTTACTGTCAAGGCTTACGGTACGTCCAGAGTGCGCGCCGATTCAGATTCAGATTCAGATTACGATTTTCGGCGGCAACAATAGCACATGCATTTAAATGGATGTGTCCATCCATAGTGGCCGCCGGTTTCCGAGCCGCTGCGCAGGCACCTGCTTACCGGAATGAATTCTTCATTCGGGTTTCAGATTCAGATTCAGATTCTCTTACGCATACTATTTAGTTATATAAATTATACTATTTAGTTAAAGAAATTATGTTTTATAGTAAAATATTTATTTTTTTCATTCTTACTTTTAGGGTTATCACTAAACGGTCTTCAGGATTTTTTTTATGTAGGTTATGCCAGTTTCTTACAAAACTATGTCTAATTTTAATAATACGTTTCAGTGGTTCCCACTCAACGCAATATAGAAAGAAGCTATATAATTTCTAGCTATAGGAAAAGAGATACAGGGTGGCTGAAAAGTAACTTGCACCCCCACTTAACTTTTCAAGCATTTGAGATATTTGAAATCTGTTTGCGGCGACCTTCTTAGATATGAAGGGCTACAATAATTATGGTAAATTTACTAGTATTTAGTATAAGTAGCGGGGGTAGGGGGTAGCTCAAAATTTTCAAATGGCAAGTATAGTCGAGTTTGGTATCATTTTACAGGTCTTGACGAAACATAAACATTGACATAAAGAAAACCAAAATCGGCTCCCTAATAACAAAGTGGCGCCCTAAAACGTTTTAAATCCAAATAACCATGAGGGTGGCAAAAAATTAACTTGCACCCTCTTTAACTTTGTTACTATTTATTTGAGATATTTGAAATCGGTTTGCGGCAACTTGTTTGGATATGAAGGGCTACAATAATCATGGTCAGTGTTGAAAATTTTGCCCATAGGGGTAGTGGGGGTAGGGGGTAGCTCAAAATTTTCAAATAGCAAGTATAGTCGAGTTTGGTATCAATTTACAGGTCTTGACGAAACATAACAAATAACATAAAGAAAATTGAAATCGGACAATTAATAACAAAATGGTAGCTAAAAATGATTGAGACGATGGTTATTTAAAGTAATTTTGAACTGCCATTTTGTTAATAATTGTCCGATTCTGATTTTCTTTATGTTAATTGTTATGTTTTGTCAAGACCTACAAAATGATACCAAAGTCGACGATACTTGCTATTTGAAAATTTTGATTTTGAAAATTTTTGTACAGGAAAGTAACAGCTACGTCTCCTTCAAAACTAATCCCCTGTGTCTATTGTAATCAATTCTACACTAGGAAAATCTTATTTAGGCACAAGAAAATATGTGAAGGAAGAAATAAAACAAATGCTCCTGTTGGAAGGGTGATAAATACGGCACAGTATATGTTACCTACATCCTCAGTAGCCGACTACAGAATACTATTAAGAAGATCAATTATTGCAGGCATGAGAGATGGGCCGGAAAAACATGAAATAGAGAATGATGACACTATAATGCAGTTCGGAGCGGAAATGTTTGAAAAGCTCGTTAGTATGCCTGGCAAGGAAAACCACATCCGCAACAAACTTAGAGAGCTAGGAAGATTTATGGTTTGCGTAAAAAAAAGGAAACCCTTGATAAAGAACTTATCTGAACTCTTGAAGCCAGAAGAATTTAACACAGTTGTTGATGCCACAATGGAGTTGGCTGGCTTTGATTGTAGCACTAACCAATTCCAAATTCCAACATTGGCTAAAAAAATTGGTGAGTCAATTCAAAAATGCGTCGCGATAGAGAGAAAGATCGCCATAATTAGCAGAAATGAAATTAGAAGGAAGGACATCGATGATTTCATGTCAGTATTCGACGTAGATTGGGGAACGAGAATCACGTCTAAAGCTTTAAATACGCTATATACAGCCAAATTCAACAATTCAGATCCACTACCTGATGCTGAAGACACTAAAAAGTTATCGAGTTTTATTATTTCTGAGAAGAAACGTTGTTTGGATGCTATAGAGAGAGATGTCAACTCCGATACTTACACGCAACTGTTAAAAATTACTTTGGCCTGTGTTATAGTATTCAACAAAAAACGAGTAGGTGATGCGCACAACCTAGGAGTGACCGCGTATATAACAGGAACGAGAAGTTGCGAAACCAACGATAATATAGTACAACATCTAAAAGATTCTGAAAAACATTTGATTGGTAAGTTAACCAGGATTGAGACCAGAGGAAAGCGAGGGAAGAAGGTGGCGATTTTGCTAACGCCAGAACTGAAGAAAATGATGGATATTTTATTGCACGAAAGAACGCGTGTTGGGGTAATCGCAGACAACAAACATTTCTTCGCAATACCAGGAACGTACAACTCACATTATAGAGGATCTGACATTATAAGAGATGTAAGGACAAAGGCTAAACTGAAGTATCCCCTCAGGATAACAGGAACGAATTTAAGAAAAGAGGCTGCTACAATAGCAGCTGCAAGCGGTCTCAGCGAAGCTGAAGTGGACATTCTGGCAACATTCTTAGGTCACGACAAGTCTACTCATAGAAAATATTACAGGCTACCGGAAGAAACTCTTCAAAAGGCTAAAGTTGGACACTTTCTTCTAAATATCATGGAAAATCCCGAAAACAATGTGGGGAGACCTTTAATTAATCGTGAGCAAACAAGTGAAGTAGAAAACGCTCAAAATTCGTCCGAAAACAGTATGGCCCTTGATGACCCCGTGACTGGGACCCATGGTTATGAACCAACAGACATTGACGAACCCATCCCACCGACATACATAAAACCGAAAAAATGTCCAAAACCAAGGCAACTATGGACGGAAAGTCAAAAAGAATTATTAAAAAAAGCCATGCAAAAGCATTTCTTATTGGGAACTTTACCCGGAAAGATTGAATGTGAACAGTTCTTAAAAAAGAATAAAACTCTTTCAGAAAGGAATTGGAGGGACATAAAGTATTTTGTAAAAAATCATTTAAAACGGTAGTTAATTGTTAGCAACTTATTTTGAAATAGTAAAGCTACTTTGGTTTATATTGTCATGTAGTATACCACATTATTGTAATGTGGCTTTAATTGTCCGTGATTTTTATTATACTATTTTAAATGTCTTTTTTAAACTCGAGGACTTAAAGTTCGAAGTTGTGTATCTTCGAAGTTGAACAAAGTTATGTTGAGTATTCAAGATGGATACTTATTGTTTGACAGTAAGACCACTTTGTTCTAAATCGAAGATATTTCATTATACTTAAACATTATATATACATATGCATTGTCTTAACTTTATATTGTTCTTTTCGCTCAATTTTTTTATTATAAATTTCATCGTGGTCATTATCACTAAACATTAAACCAAATTTTGATGTGTTGCATAGTTTTCTTATTGCTCAGTGTGTTGCAGTATTAGGTACAGTATAGGCCTAATATACCCCGCCACTTTACGTTTAATCTGTACGAGGATGTCGTTATTATACAAATGTAAATTGGTGGATTGACATTAAAACACGATATAAATATATTTAATAAATAAAAAAATACAGTATTAACAGATTATTTAACTTGATATTATTATGGTTAATACCTGCTAAACGCCATGCAAAGCTACTGAAAATTGATGCAGTTTGATGTTAATTGGGTTTCTGTAGTAAGTTAACGTTTATTTAACACATAATTTAATATACTGCACTACTTGTTCGTTTTATAATTACTATGTATGAGAATATTTGTGTGGTAAAAAAATACAAATTTGATTTTACAAACTAAATTTATTTACTTATCCATCAATCCTACCAATTCCAAATGCACTGTTTCTGTTCATAAATACTGTACTAAATTTAAAAGTTTTAGTTTTTGAATAGTGTTTATGTCTAGAAATACTTTTCATTATACAGTAACATGACAGTACTAATAAATAAACACTAGTTATGTAATTTCATAAAAACAAACCCATATGAATAACATAAATGTTTATGTAGTTGCCTTTAGGCCTATACTCTGTTTGACAATCTGCTTAAAGATGAGTGGAGCTTGTATTATTTTAGGATGTTTCGGTCTTCATTCAATGAACTTTTATAAATCGTTTAGGATTGGAATCGAAAATGTTCGGACTTTGTGTTCAAAAATCATATCAAATGACGTAATTCAGGCCAGATCCGATTAAGAGACAAAATACAGACGAGGCAGTTTTGTTGCCAAGTATGAAGACTAGTTTTCTACCGTAAATATAAAATAAAATTTTCATTAGACTTTAATTAACCATAGTGTGGTGATATCACATTTGATAAAAAAAAAATAGTATTACTAATAATGTATGGCAATTTATCATTTGGGTAAGAAGCTTGCGTGATAGTTTCAATTCTCACAAACTGCTTGGTAAATAGTTTTTAGTGGTGAAGGTCCTTACTTACGCTTTTATTGGCTATTACATTATGTCCGTAAAATTCGTCCATAAACATTACAAAATTTCTAAGTCAAAATAAGTAAAGAAGCAACCGTATGGTGTGTCCAAAAATGCATACTAACCTAAATATACAACATTTGGTATATTTTACAACATAATCTCCATTTCAAAAATTACTATACTGTTGTAGTTCAAACTTGGCATGAGCTTTCACTGAGTTTAGGCATTTTGTATAAGAAAAATCATCTAAAAACAATATTAAAATGAGGTGATTACTGTCCAGGCGGTTGTTACAACAAATATCCAAACCGATATAACACAAATCAAGCAGAAATATAATCCATGTATCTAGGAACGTCATGGGCATATTCCATTCACTTCCCTGGGTTCCACTACGCTTGAGCGCCATGGAGTTCAAAGATCTGAGGTGAGATTTTGAAAATTTAATACTGTATTGATTGGTCTCCATGGCATATGAGAAAAATCCAAATGTTTATGTTTGCATTAACATTAAATGAAATCAAAGAGAACTGTTGAATACTTACTTTAAAATGTTATAGAGCTGATCTATAACAATTAAAATATAATATTGTACACAACTATGTGGAAGGGTTGGCTTCATTTTTCAATTTTTTTTATTGGCTATAGAAATAAGTAAGATTCAATAGTTGTTGCTGTATATACCTAGACTAAGTCTCAAAATATATTAACTAATTTAAATTTCACTCTATTATTTATTAATAAGTACCTGGGGACCAAGCTTTGCTCAGGGAACTTGATTAGTATACTCTGAGAGTGTTCTTTGTTCAATATAATCTGACCTGAAAATATTGTTTTGCAGTCTATTTAACTTCTGTTAAAATAATATCGTTGACTGAAATAATAGGAAAAAGTTTTTTTTTTATTTGTTTGAAGCCCATAAACTGCTAAACTATAGAAAATGTCCAGTAAGGGTTATGTTATGATTTTACACCTCGGTCACTCACCCTTGTCAGCGGACGTCGCTCGGGTCCCGTCAGCTGCGCTCGAGACTACAGGAGTTGGTGATGGAGCTCGCTCAGGTCGAGTCGACTATGTTCGGCAAAGCTCGGTAGGGTTGAATTAGCACAGGGTGAAGGCATTTTCACGTTGTCCTAAAGAGGGTGGATTTACAAGCGATAAACTGGCACTTTCTCCACGTCTATGGTATATGTGTCAAATTTCAGCTCGAAAACTCTCTGACGTCTATGAATCTTCCATATTAGAATAACTCTATTCCACTTTTCGCGTAATTAAATGACGGAGGACCACAAACTGTACTCACTGCGAATGTACACAGACGCATTGAATGAAATTAATGGAACCAGTTGTGAAATGAACTTGGGTTGTCAGAGCTGAATTATAACGCTACACATAGAGAAAAACACTTGTTGCGAGTGTGTTAATCCAACATTGTAGAATAATAAATTATAATACCACTAATACTTTTAATTTAACTAGGAATTTATTAATGCGATGAATAAATTATTGCTGAATCGAAACTGACTATGTGACCTAAAACTAACTAAAGAAATAGAAGGGGTCTGCCTCACACGTCCTATTAAGAGAATGCTATGCTAAAAACTAGTGTTACTCGACCAACACGACAATGAGTACTGATCTATCCCCCAGACTGGGTCCTAGATAACGACTCTAAAGGCAGTTGGAAAGGGTTAGTTTATGTGACCGTATTTGTTCCTTACGCAGAAGGACGGTCTCACTGTTTTTTATAAGCCCGTAGCAGAACGAATGGGTGGTTGATGCGATCGTAAACAACTCTAAATGCTTGACAATATTTGAAATTTGGATAACGTATCTATCTTTTAACAGCATAAATATAAATATACACAATAGATTAAATACATGCAATTACTCTCTCCAACAACACTGTTTATTGAATTACTAGTGGATTATAGGGAGATAAGTCCCTAAAAAGCTCAAATATAAAACAACTTATTGCAACATATTGAACAGAGTACTTTATTGAAGACTTGTTAATCCACCGATCGATTGATTTTCACGATACAGTGTAAGCATATCATGGAGGTATCTAATAATTAAGAGTAATATATAACTAGAGGTCGTCCAGTAGTCGAAAACTCAATAAAAATATGTAATGGACATACTTCTCTATTTTCCCCCATGCTGTAAATAAAACATGTGATTGTAAAATCTTTCATTTGCTGTTTACGTTTCGTTGTTATTTCGTCACCAGCATGGCAGCACATTGGGCCCATGTTTATTTTTAGCGAATTTCCCTATAGGGAAGTAGCTATTAACGTAGGTGGCACGGTAAGAACTAGACCCGGGACCGATTTACTTTTTCATTTTGATGTCCCCAGAGGCCAAAAACACTATTCGTTCAAATTTTTATATATGTATATATATATATATATATATATATATATATAGACTTATATATATATATATATATATATATATATACGTCCGTGAACGCGATAACTTGAGTAATTTTTGTCCGATTTTGATGAAATTTGGTTTAAAGGTGTAAAGCGGGATAAACTTGAATGAGTTCGCGAACCAGCACGATCGGACCATGGGAACGGGGCTTTACGGGGGGTTTTATGGGGTAAAAATTGGTTTTTCTCACTTTTGACCCTCAAAACACAAAATTTCCCAATTTCTCTTTAGACCTTTTTAAAGAGCTTAAAAAAACAAATAATTTAGTATATAAAAGTATTTTTGTTCGATTATTAGTAACGGAGAAAATTAAAAAAATTGTAAATTTAAAATTCCCATGTTATTCTTATGGAGAATATTGTCAAATGTTGTAGTTTGCTTGTTTATGAATATATTTTGATCAAACTTGGCAAATTTATTTATTTTGTACTAAGCTATCAATATTTTACTCAAAAACACACTTTATTAGTTTCCTTGTAGCAGCAAACCTAGGTACTCGTTAAACCTAATGTTATTAAAATATATTTAACTGAAAATCAATTCAGACAAATGGAAATTCGCTTAGTCGGCAGGTTTGCTGCGGCGGGGGTATTTATTTTTTAATTAATTTTAATGCTTATTTTTGGCTTGTTTTAATTTATAAAAGTATCCTGTAAAATATCTTTCATAACATCTTTCTTTTTCGTCTACAGGAAAATATTTTTCAAACAGTATGCATAGATTTTCCCTGTGATGCACAATTTTTTTAAAAGAAACATGCTTGCCTATATACACAGTGGATTAAAAGTAACTTGCACCCACCCCCTTAACTTTTGAACCTTTTGAGATATTTGAAATCTGTTTAAGGCAACCTTCTTAGAAATGAGAGGCTACAATAATAGTGGTTGATTATGAAAATTTTGCCCTTATGGGCAACGGGGGTAGCTCAAAATTTTCAAAAAAACAAGTATAGTCGAGTTTGGTATCATTTTACAGGTCTTAAAAAAAACAATTGACATAAAGAAAACCAAAATTGGCCCACTAATAACAAAATGGTACCCTTAGACAATCGAAATCATAAGGGTGGCTGACAATTAACTTGCACCCCTCTTATTTTTTTAACTATTTGAGAAATTTGAAATTGGTTTGCGGCAACCTGTTTGGATATAAAAGACTACAATAATGATGGTTAATTTAAAACATTTTCCCTTAGGAGTAGTGGGGGTTGGGGGTAGCAAGAAAATAGAACTCGGACCATGAATAACGAAATGGCAGCTAAAAATGATTAAGACAATGGTTATTAAAGGTAATTTTTAACTGCAATTTTGTTTTTAGTGGTCCGATTTCTATTTCGTTTATTTTAATTGATTAGTTTTGTCAAGACCGGTAAATTGATATCAAACTCGACCATACTCATACTCATACCCATACTCGATCATACTTCATATTTGAACATTTTTACTTACACCCTACCCCCACTACCCCTAAGGGCAAAATATTAAAATTTACCATTATTACTGTAGCCCCTCATATCTAAACAGGTTCTTGCAAACCGATTTCAAATATCTCAAATAGTTGAAAAGTTAAAAAGTGGTCAAGTTAATTTTAAACCACCCTCATGGTTATTTGGATTTGAACAGCTTTAGGGCACCATTAGTGGGCCGATTTTGGTTTTCTTTATGTCAATTATTTGGTTCATCAAGACCTATAAAATGATACCAAACTCAACTATACTTGCCATTTGAAAATTTTAAGCTACCCATTATCCCCGCTACCTCTAAAGGCAAAAATTTCAAAATTGACCATAATTATTGTAGCCCTTTATATCTAGGAAGGTTGCCGCAAATCGATTTCAAATATCTCAAATGGTTGAAGAGTTAAGGGGGAGGGGGTGCAAGTTACTTTTCAGCCACCCTGTGTAGAATAGCAACCTGCGTCACTTCGTGACTTCAAATTCCGTGATATATTTTATACATAGCGGATAAGGATTATGTCTCATCATATCCCTATTATTTGCATTGTGAGCCCTATTATTTTCATTTCGTGCACGATCCCTTCGAGACATCTTAGAAAAGTTTGAAATACTAACAAAAATAAAAAATGCTATGAAAACACAACATATAACGTAAGTACGTTGTACGTTGTAAGTACGTAAGTATGTTGTGTTTTCATAGCATTTTTTATTTTTATTTTATTTTTTTTATTTTTTTATTTTTTTTATTTTTTTATTTTTTTAATTCAATTTATTTTTATTATTTTTTTATTTTATTCTTTACATTTTATGCAACCAACATTACGACATTTACAATTTATACAAATGACATTACAACATTTCACTTGACTTCACTTAAACATCGCCAACTACAGATAACCCCATTTTCGTATGGATGTAAAAAAATTGTATCATGGCTATCTGTGTTGATTGAAAAAGTTCAGATGATTGAAAACAGAATTAAGCAGAAACTATGCACTTTTAAAAGCCTTTAAAACGATGGGATTAGGCGGGATATCATCCAAACCCACAAAAGGTACATCTAGAGGATAAGAGCTTTAAATTGATTCCTAATATGTCTATAAAAAATATTAAGGGGTCGATTTGCTGCACACAAAAATCCAACAAATTATTTTAATAATATAGATACGAAGGGTACATTAGAAACTGGAGATTACTTCATATTTGGGTACAAAAATATACTAACATAGTTTTAAGCTCTGGTATGGTCAAAAGGTTTTATTTCAAAAATGTTGTGGGATATTGGATGTGTTGAAATCTAGATGTGTGTTTAAGACCTCGCTACGAAGGAAAATTATGCGGGACCTCGAAAGTGATGTTAGTTTTAATTTGTGTTTAGGACCTCGTTGGTTAGGGAAATAATGCGGGACCTCGAAAGTGTTGATATGATGTTTTGTGCTTAGGACCTCGATTTTGAGGAAAATAGTGCGGGACCTCGGAGGTGTTGTTACTTTTAATTTGTGTTTAAGACCTCGTTGGTTAGGGAAATAATGCGGGACCTCGAATGTGTTGATATGATGTTTTGTGCTTAGGACCTCGTTTTTGAGGGAAATGATGCGGGACCTCGGAGGTGTTATTACTTTTAATTTGTGTTTAGGACCTCGTTGGTGAGGGAAATAATGCGGGACCTCGGATATGTTGATATCTTGATTTGTGCATAGGACCTCGTTTTTTAGGGAAATGATGCGGGACCTCGGAGGTGTTGTTACTTTTAATTTGTGTTTAGGGCCTCGTTGGTGAGGGAAATAATGCGGTACCTCGGAGGTGTTGTTACTTTTAATTTGTGCTTAGGACCTCGTTTTTGAGGGAAATAATGCGGGACCTCGGAGGTGTTATTACTTTTAATTTGTGTTTAGGGCCTCGTTGGTGAGGGAAATAATGCGGGACCTCGGAGGTGTTGTTAGTTAAAATTTGTGTTAAACACCTCGTTACGAAGGAAAACTGTGCGGGACCTTGGATATGTTGATATCTTAATTTGTGCTTAGGACCTCATCTTGGAGGGAAATAATGTGGGACCTAGGAATTTTGGACATCTTCGTTTGTGCTTAGGATGTTTTGGGGGGAAATAACGAGATACCTTGGAGTTGTTGGCAAACGATGAATTTCCGGTCATAGGTTCATTTTAATATTTTGCTTGTGTTAGCTGCTGAGTTATATCTAAAAGTATTGAAGATTATGTAGGAAACACCAGATACACAGTTTACAGTATAAATAATGTAAGGTAAAAGAGTCGGTGCACAATAATAGTACGGATGACAATAATAATTATGAATAAATAATACATATAATAGCAATAAACAGTTTTATATGTAATAAAAGCAAAACGACACACTCATATTTGTCACATATCCTTCGACACACTGTTGTTGTCGAAGGAACCGAAGCTCCCCAACGAATACCCGGTAGGTACCTAATCGCTCATACCCGGGTCCCATGGCATAGGCCGGAGCTTATGCACCAACCCTGAACACACCATGGGGTGGATGACTTCAAGCTCACCATCAAGCCCCCGTTACCTCCCCTTTCGGGGCTAGACTTCCCCGTTTTTCACCTCCCAGGAAGTGGCTACTTCCAGAGCCGAGGATATGCCTTACAAAATATCAGTCGGACACATCAGGCAGGGCAAAGAACCACAAGAACCAAAGAACCACAGCCACAGGCAGATGATAGACCGAAGTCAACCTGGATGGAGGAATATCACTGGGGACTCTCTCTTTGGGTACAACCCAAAGATGCTGGCTTGCCCAGTCGTCCATAACTGTGGCCAACCTGAAATGCCGGTTCTGACACCGGACACTGGGGGGGACACACTCATATAACAGAAATCCTAAACTTAATTCAGAAGTCCTCGTTTATGCTAACTGGGCCCAAAGTGGTTAGGTCCTCGATTATGCTTATTAGGGCCAAAGTGTTTAGGACCTCGTTTTCGTGCATTGGACTGACATTTTTAAAGTCATCGATAAAATTTAAAAAAATGCATAAACGTACTATATTATGCATCTTAAGTTATACTAAAGCGTTTACAAAAAATTAAATATATTATTTTTAATGTAATAAGGATTTTTGTTAGAAGTCCCCCATCATGATGATTGGGCTCGAGTACCTCGGTTGTGATGGTTCCGCCGCACTTAGTACAATCGAGGTCCTCTTACAAACATGTGTGTGTCTGGATGTGTACAGAGCTAGGGACTACACCTGTGGTCCAATTTCAATGAAATTTGGTATGTAGGTTCTAATATATGGTATCTCCAGGCGTTTTTTTCATTTTTTTTAAATTTTGATTTTTAATGGGGATTTTCCCATAAAAACCCATAAAAAACTGGAAAAATCGGATTTTCTCAGAAATGGCCCGAACGATTTTGATAAAAATTTAGTATGTTGTAGCCCTTCAAATTCTGAACAAAATGGTACAAATCCCATTTCTGTAAAAATTACGGTTCAAAAGTTATAGTAAATTATGTTATTTTCCCATAAAACCCCCATAAAATAACAACAAATAGGATTTTAGACAAAAATCCGGTTTTGATTTAACAGAGTATGTTATGATCCTTACATTTTGATAGTTTTTGTAATTTTTTAGAAAATTATTTTTTTAATGGGGATTTTCCCATAAAACCCCATAAAAAACTGGAAAAATAGGATTTTCTCAAAAATGGGCCGAACGATTTTGATAAAAATTTAGTATGTTATAGTCCTACTAATATTATAAATGAGAAAGTTTGGATGGATGGATGTATGGATGTATGGATGTATGTTTGTGACAAGTGAACGCGAAAAATACTGGTCGGATTGGGCTGAAATTTGGCATGATGATAGCTCACATTCCCGATTAACATATAGGCATATTCTTATTTCAAAAATCCTTTTGGGCTCCGCCCCAGTGGCTCTGGAGTTTCCCATGTTAACCTTATGAGAAATGGAATTATTGAATCTTAACAGCTGTTTCAATTAAACAAGTTGGTTCTGTTCTATGATGTTCAATAGCATTAAAGTTACAAGGATTACCAACAGGGTGCAGCACTATTATTTCTTTTACATTTATGACAACAGCTAATTTGCATCCAAAAGGTGAGTGAGCGTAGCGAACGAACTTCAACCTGGAGGCGAGTTACGGGGCATTTGCACTTCTGCTAGTGCTAATCGCCACTCGCCACACGCCGGTGATCAGTTTGTTGTTGTTGTGTGTGTTGTTACATTGTGGCCAGTTTGTGTATTGTAAAGAAGGAAATGAATCTCTGTTGCCAAATACCTCAGAGTTATTTGAAGTTTAGTTTTTGGCGTTATAGCCTCTCTCATAACAGTAAAATTTTTCTTAATCAGTGGAGTGATTAGTTCCAACAGTTCTTCAAACTTTAAAGCATTCATTCTCAAAAACTTAAAGTACTCTGTAGGGTCTTCCAATGCCAGTTCTCTTAAAAGAGTATTGGACGCACCAAGATGTTCTCGCCTCCTAATCCACTTTCGAACCCACACAGATCGTCCCTTTTTATTGAGCGGAGCGAAGCGAAGCGAGCGAAGCTCTTATACTACACTCCTGCTTTTGTTTTACAAATACTCCTCCTGAACGGCTGAAGCGATCTGCACCAAATTTAGAACAATCATAGTATTCAACCATGGGAAGGTATAAATCTGAAATGGTAGAAATCGGACCACAGAGGGTTTCTCTACATTAATTTAAACTTTTGGAAATTTAACATGGGCCTTATGGGTTAATTGGTGTCCATGACATTATTTGCGAGATAACAATAAAAAGGTAAACAAGAGTCGCAACATGTGTTAGTCAAGGAATCATCTAAATAGCACATTAGAAATATTGTACAGAGAAAAGGGAATATCAACCGGATTAATATCATTGAGCATAATTTACTACAAAATGAATAACCAATAATATTATGGTCGCCGGAATAAAGCCGATGCACCATTGATTTAAATACGGTAATCCACATAGCCATTCTATTTATATGAACCAAATATAGGCCTACAATTGAGTTTGGATACTGCAAACTGCAAGTAGACATTCCATTGTTGTGATCCAGACGTACCATTGACTTTGGATCCTGCAAATAAGCCATCGATCTCTATAGGCACTCCTTACGTGAACCAAATGTACTACCATAGACTAACCAACACAAGGGAGTATGTTTTATCTATGGTACTACTGAGTTTAGATACTGCAAGTAAACAATTCATTTACGTTAACCAAATGAGCCATTGAGTTTCTTTACTGCAAGTACACAATTCGTTTACGTGAACCCAAGTATCATTGAGTTTGAATACATTCCATTTAAGTTAACCAGAACCAGAAGTAAGGCGACCATTGACTTTGGATACTGCTAATAGGAATCTTATTTATGTGGACCAAATGGACCATTGACTTTGGATACTGCAAGAAGATTTCTCATTTATATGAATCAAATGAACCATTGCTTTGGATCCTGCAAGTAGATAATTCATTTATGTGAACCAAATGTACCATTGAGTTTGGATACTGCAAGTAAATTATTCGTTTACGAGAACCCGACGTATCATTGACTTTGGATACTGAAAGTAGATTTCTCATTTATGTGAGTCAAATGAAGCATTGCTTTGGATCCTGCAAATAGACATTCCATTTAAGTGAACCAGGCGTACCATTGGCAAATAGGCATTTTATTTAAGCGAACCAAATGTATCATTGATATTGGATACTGCAAGTAGACATTTAAGAGAACCAGATGAAACATTGACTTTGGTTCCTGCAAGTATACAATTCATTTACTTGAAACAGACTTAAAATTGACTTTGAATACTTCAAATAGACATTCCGTTTTTGTGAAGCAGATATAACATTGACATTGGATACTGCAAGTATTTAATTTCATTTACGAGGAACAGATGTAGTATTGACTTTAGAAAAGTATTGGATTAACACGCTAGCTCCGCTCAATATTGCAAGCAGACAACTGCATTGTACACCTAGTTAAGTTCATGTTCACACAATTCTTGTACACCAATTCTTAAAATTTGTCTCAAAACATTTCGATTTAAGGGAACAGAAGACATTTTGTGCTAAACTGAAATGACTATTGCGACCAATGAACACTTCACTTCTACATGACTAGCGCTAATAATAAGCGCTAGTAACTAGCCACGTGTAGATGGGAATTTTCGCGCTAGTGTGCCCAGCTAGTGCTAGCAGCGAATACTAGCTGCTAGTAAACTAGCTACGTGTACACGGGGCTTTAGCGTAGCGAACGAGCTAACCTGAAGGCAAGTGAGCGCAGCGAACGAGCTCCAACCTAAAGGTGAGTGAGCGTAGCGAACGAGCTCCAACCTAAAGGTGAGTGAGCGTAGCGAACGAGCTCCAACCTAAAGGTGAGTGAGCGTAGCGAACAAACTTCAACCAGGACGTGATTGAGCCATGCGAACGAGATAATCTTTAAAATTAAGAAGTTAAACGGGGCAAAGCCCGCGGGTTACAGCTAGTACTTTATATTCTAAACAAAATTGTACAAATCCCATTTCTGTAAAAATTACGGTTTAAAAGTTATAGTGAATTATGTTTTTTTCCCATAAAAATCCCCATAAAATAACGAAAAATCGGATTTTCCCAAAATTGGCTAGAACGATTTTGATAACAATTTAGTATGTTATAGTCCTTTAAATTCTGAAGAAAATTGTACAAATCCGATTTCCGTATATTTACTCTCACCGATTACTCATGAGAAAGGTTGTTGACAATCTTATGGGAGAAAGTATGTGTCAGAATGCTGATACCGTTTATTTTATATTTATGACAACAGCTAATTTGAAACCAAAAGGTGAGTGAGCGTAGCGGACGAACTTCAACCAGGATCTTGAAAATGAACAAGCATTTGACATAAAAACACATTAGGACAGGACGACGTCTGTCGGTCCAGCTAGTTGGGTATAAATTTAAAGCTCTTATCCTCTAGATGTGCATTTTGCTGATTTGGATGATATCTTGTGAAAACCCTTCGTTAGGCTTTTAAAATTTCAGAGGTTATTGTGCTAAATTCTGTTGTCAATCATCTTAGCTTTTTCAAGTTTACATTTTGTTTACATCAAAACGGATGGGCATGAGACAATATTTTGTTTACATTCATACGAAAATGGGATTATCTGTAGTTGGTGATGTTTTAGTGAATTCAAGTAAAATTTTGTAATGATAGTTTATTTGTATAGAATGTAAAGAAGGAAATTTACATTAGACTCTTTGTTATCATAGTGTTACGTTAGTATTTGTAATTTTTCTAAGATGCCTCGAAGAGATCGTACACGCAATGAAAAATAATAAGGCACACAATGCAAATAATTGGGATATGATGAGAAATAATAGTTTTCACCCTCATCAACTACATATCTTACTAATATTATAAATTTGAAAGTTTGTGAGTTTGTGTGTATGTTTGTGTGTGTGTTTGTGTGTGTGTTGCTCAATCACGCATAAACTACTGGACGGATTGGGCTGAAATTTGGCATGATCATAGCTCACATTCCCGATTAACATTAAAGCATATTCTTATCTCAAAAATCCTTTCGGGCTCCGCCCCAGTGGCTCTGTAGTTCCCCATGTTAACCTTATGATTTTTCATATTTAAAAGGAATTAATGAATCTTAACAGCTGTTTCAATTAAACAAGTTGGTTCTGTTCTATGATGTTCAATAGCATTAAAGCATGATTAAAGTTACAAGGATTACCAACAGGGTGCAGCACAATCATTTTTTTTTAATTTATGACAACAGCTAATTTCCAACCAAAAGGTGAGTGAGCGTAGCGAACGAACTTCAACCTGGAGGCGAGTTAGCGTAGCGAACGAGCTAACCTGAAGGCAAGTGAGCGCAGCGAACGAGCTCCAACCTAAAGGTGAGTGAGCGTAGTGAACGAACTTAAACCAGGACGTGAATGAGCCATGCGAATACTTGTGAAGTTTAATGGGGCAAAGCCCGCGGGTACAGCTAGTATAAAATATATTACTGATTTTGAAGTCACAAAATGACGCTGACTGCTAGTATATAGATAGCTACAGAGTTTTGAATCTCAGTCATATTTTAGTTCAGTGTTTTAATTTCTTTTCAAACCCATTAAGTAATATAAAGAGGCTCTAATGGATCTTTTGTGAGAGCAATTTCGGAGTCCAAGTGTTTAAGTCATTAACATATTGAATAACAATGCCAAAGAAAATCGTTTAAGGAATTTTATTACAGCTCTGTGAAAACAGTCGTTATGGATGTTAATAATAATGATAATCAAATTTTCAAACGCTGTTTCATATACTTGGAATTGTGGAATTGTTACGTTTCTCGTTTAAATTTTAACCACGATTACTACAAGGGGACCCTTGCGCAAATTCTGCAGTTGAAAAGGGTCCAAAAGTTGTTTCCGAGGCAAAACTAATCCAGCATAATACTTATTTACCTTTTCAAGATTGTTTGTTTGGAACAGTTATTAGGTGACTAGAGCTACTAATTTACAATATTTTTTTTCTTTTGATCTACACTTTAATGAGTGATTTACCTACCTCAATCAGGCCACAGTTGTAAAAAAAATAACCTTAAGATAGATTTTTATAAACTGTTTAGTCTCTTGTTAACAATCTGACTGTGGTTAGACATTCAACTGAAGGAACATCAGTTAAATTTCAATAATTCACATTTGATCCGTTATAAAGAAAGTTGGTCAGCATAACTGGATTTTGTAGCGGGCTCTAGAAATAAATTAAACGTGAGGGGCCAAAATACTATTCGCAGGTTCTCTGAAAGCTATAATAAAGCTTATATTATAAAAGCACATAAGCTTTAAAAAGGCACTATAACCGTAAAAATCGGTTAAGTAGGACGGCTGAAAAAGGAAAGTTACAGGGAAACCCCATAGATATATAGATTTTTTATAAAAAAAATATTACTGATTCCCAATTGTATATTATAAAACATTTGTTGTTTATTGCATTTGTTCCAGGTTTTGTGCACATTTAAACTACTGTACTTATTTTAAAATTAGAATTGCCATGTCATTTAAACAACTCCATATCATTGTGAAAGATTTAATTACGTACAGCAATAATAAAAGTGGGATTCTTTTAGTTAATCCCATACTTGTAGTTGTTTTCTTTTTATTGGTCAGTGTGGTTAGGTTTGATTTGATTATCTTAAAAGGCTACATATTGTTAAATTTTGGTTTTCGGGAGAAGACTACACAGTTAACTTCACTAAAGGACTGGCCGTTATCTCGGATTCATTTTAGTACTCAATCTTTGGGGTATTGGGGTAAACCAAAGGACCCAGGATTCAACAGCTTCTTTAAGCTTCTAGTTCTAGACCGTGTTTATGTTCACTTAACTACATCCTACACAACAATTTACAGACATGTCTACTCAAAAAATCATTCTGTGAGTCTTAAAAAAAGAATTTAGGAAATTAAAAGATCCAACAATTTCAGATGTCACGGCTGATTTATTCAGTCAGACTCCTCGGAAGAGTGAGTGTAGGTGTGAGTGTTAGTCACAGTGGGTTTATCAGAGCCTCCGTGAGTGGAAGTGGTAGTGGTAACCTTCTTGCCACTCCCATCATGTACTGTGGCGGAGTGGACGTGTGAGTGGGAGTGGGATTGTTGAGAGTAGGATGTCTTCTGTCCAACAGTGGGAGCGTAGGGAGCAGCGTCCTCTTCCGAAGAGGAGGAGGAGGAGGAGGAGGAGTCAGAACCAGCCTTGAAGGATTGCTTCATCCCCTTGAAGGGTTTGTGGGGTTTGTGGGCCACAGCCACGGTAGCTAGAGCAACGAGCAGGCACAGCTGTAAAATAGAGAACGTTTATCTGGTGAAACTGTCAAAGGCGTTGAATTTCAATGTTTTCATGTAATTTTCAGTATTTTTATTTAAATTCTGTATACAACATTCACTAACTGTTTTGATGTATCATTTCTGGTCACTGAAGGGCAAACAACAATTCAAAGGCCCAAAGGGCCAAAGGAGGGGAGGGACTATACTCTGGTAACAAAATTTAAGCTGTTGTAGGGGAAGCAATTCCATCCCCTACCCTCAAAACAACAGCTGGACAGCTGTTAATAAGTTCAAACCGTCAATCAGCTGTAACATACTTTATGAAAAAAGTGGTGGGGAACCCAGAAAAACATCCCCTCAAACGCCTAAATTTCGTCAACAAACTATAGCATAAACATTCTAGACCGACACACCATACTGAATCAAGTTACTTTTTTGCACAAAAAAATTAAAATAAGTGCACTTTTATACAGACCAAAAGCTATGAATTGTATCAAAAAATAATAAAAAGTTGTTTCATATCCATTTTTCTTAAATGATACTACTTTCTACATTCCAGATGTTGAATAAGCATGCTTAAGATATTTTACCCGTATTGATTGGTTTTTATTCTTTTACCTAACCCGCCATGTTAAACTTCCCTATCCCAAGCGTGATGTATATAACTTTGTTACTTCTCGAGTGATGTAAAGTTGAAAAAAACTCACTCGGTGATGTAATGAAACCCATTTAAATAACATTGAGTGCTTAACTTAAAAAAAATACCTCTATGGAGCCAACGACGTTCAACGCTAGAAATCAGCTGTGCGCTTGAATTTTATTATGTTTTGAAGAATTTTCCTAACCTAGCTTTTGTTTGTAAATGAACGTTACTATTAGAAGATGAGTGAAATGGATAATGAAAAATATTGTTCGTAACCTCCTGTATATTGTCGGGTCAGGTAAAATCTTGTACGTTACACGTTACGCAAGAGCGTGTTTACATCACTTCGGTAAATTATGCAACTCGCTTCCGCTCGTTGCACAACATTCACCTGCGTGATGTAAAAACGCTCTTACTACACTTGTAAGGTAAATAGCTATTACTATTGCAATACCAGACTTCTTAGGCGTTTTGGCTAAGACTAAAAGTTATTCAAAATCTTGAAACCTTGAAATAGAACCAAACTGGTAGATTTTTAGAGGTAACTTGATAACTTGTTTATTTTACCTGTGAAGGTTTGCAAAGGTCCACTCCACCAAGAGAGAGAGAGATATATATAAATCAATGTCTATAATGTATTTACACATATTACATAGGCTACCTAAACCTACTTATAAAACTTTTTTTTCTTTTAAAGGTTTATATAAGTGAACTCTACCATAGACTACTCTACATATAAAAAAACACTTACAGAACATATGATTGAAAGCTAAGTATACTGGTAAGCAGAACTGTCTAGAGATTGTGGAATTTCTTTCTTTATCAAACTATTTGCAGAAAATTACTTTTTGTCTTCTTTAATCATAATATAGCAAAAAAAAATAGAATAAGATGGGAACCTCCATGTTACTAAACAACACACAATAGCCAGTGAAGTTTGTCACAGTAATTGAATCTAACCCTAGGTAGGTAGCTAACTTACCACTTACAGCTAATGACAAAATTATACTTACACAGATGAAGTGTTTCATTTTGAAAGTTGGAGTGGATATCTTGGGCTCTCATTAGGTTTATATACCTTGGTAGGCGCAGGTGGTTGTGTTGGTAGACCTGTCGTCTACTTGACATTAGTGTTTGTTAAGTTGGCAATGTCTTGACACTAAGTCAACATTTCAACCAGCTGATTCCCAGAATCAATCATTCATGTCCATGAGATGTCATTGGGGTTTGTATGAGTATTTAGCAATGGAAGAATATAGCACTAACTGAATGTCATTGGTGTCATAGGTTTACACTTTAAAGTAATTTTCACTTTTAGATTATTATGGTAAAATTAATTTGCTCTAGACTAAAAAGAGTACAAATTTGTTTATATTAATTAAATTCATGGTTAAATTTTAAAACTTTATGTGAAGGAAGGCAGTAATATTTCAAATCTTATTGGTTACTCTGTGGTGTGCAATATGAAACTCCTCTTTAAAAAATTGATGGAATAGTATCTTCTGAATAAACAAAAAAAATAATAAATTATCAAAGCCCTGTAAACTGTGCATCAAAACTTAATTGTTTTTGTTAGCACTTCCTAAACAGCTGTATGACATTTTTACTAACTGGGGACCATTTCATAATAAAGTACAAACTAATATTATTAGTAAATCAGCTGATCGCCCAATGCAAATCTTATGGAAATTACAAGTTACAAGTTGTAACTTGTAACTTGTAGTTTATTATGAAATGGGCCCCAGCTGTCAAGGTTTAGTGAGATTTGTGTCAATGGAATCCAGATTGATGAGGGTTATTAGATATTGAATGAATTTCCGAATTTAATTGTCAGCCATATTAATAATAATAATAACTATTGGTACAAAAAGTAGATTATACCAGTCAAAATGTTACTATTAGAGTTATTAGTTGAGATGGGTACTCCACCTAGGTGCAGTATTTTAACCCAAATAATGAGTGTAGAATGTAATGAGATGATCTGTGTAGCTTTGTTACTGGCTAGGATCAGCTGTTTCATTAGAATTCATTGTCCTACTTCTGGATATTGCTTTATATTAATTAAATTATTTTGTTACCTTACAATATCCTGTTTAGTGTTGGTAGACAAACTACATGTTTCGTGGCGACTGCCTCATCCTCAGGTTTATCCTCTTCTCAATTATGTTATTTAATTTATTCCAACTTTGTATATTATGTTGTTATACCTTGATATTATGTTGTACTTATTTATTTGCATTCACTCTTACTGTAATATTGTGAATTAAATTATGGCCTTCCGTCGTCAAGGCCACATTATGACGTTTGACGACAGACATGTTTCATTAGCCAGGATCATTAATTGTGAGTTATATTTTGCAAAAAAGAAATAATTTCTATATATGATGATTACCATAGCAGTAACCTACAAGAGAGTTTGTGACAGCAGGTAAATCAATGTGATTCCATATTCAAGAAATAATTCCTATCAAGGCTTAACTTGTCGTTAAGCCAAACACTTGTCCAACATTTTTTTTATGAATGACTTTTTAAATTTTTGTCCTTGGTTTTACAATATACAATACAACTATTTTGTGAAAAAATATACTATTTGAACTGGCAATCACACCAAATGCTTACAATTATTATAAAGCATAGGTATTATAATTTTGAATCCACACAGAGAAGGGATAAACTACTGAGCATTTCAAAAAAAGGTATGTACTTAAATACAACAATAGTATTTTTTTTTTGCAAATCTGAAAAGAAAATTTATCTACTACTGTAGACATTTTCATGTACTGCTCAAATGAAATTATAAATTATAAAAAAATTAATAAACAAATTAACCAGGGATTAAACTCACAGTAAAATCATCCTTATCTGCCAAAGCTTTGAACAGTGGCATGCATGCTATGATAAAGGATTTTCATCCATTTGTGCGTTATCATGTCAAAAGCTGGAAATAGCCTTTGTGCTCAAAACTGTTGACAGAACCAGCGTTGTATGAAATAAGGTAAAATAAACATTGACAGGACGTGTTATCTCATCAGCCCAACGTTTGTTAACAAAGGATTTGTGTAGTAGCTGGTACAAGGTAGATTAATTATTTCCCATCAAATTTTCGATAGTAAATTTGAATTTGCTGTACATCACATCACTTCCCTGTATTATCTTATATATGAAGAAGATACTAGGGCAGTGCAGGCTCATTTATGATAAAATAAAGGTTTGTGCTTTTTAAGACAATAACACCCCTATAGGTTTATAGGCTAGCCTATATTATAAATAAATAAATATGTCTTTATTAGGCATTTCTCTGGTACACCAGCTTTTCGTGATACACAACTTTCGTCACTATACTAGACCTTATTCTAATATTTGGCCATTAGACTTAGACACTAAGACAATAATTAACATTTTTTTTAACACATCTTATAGGGTTTTTCTTTAAATGTTTTGATAGATGCAACAACCTTCAGGCCATCGGGTAGCCCATTGTACAATGGAAGGTCCAAATATGAGAAGCTCTTCCACTCAAGCTCAAGAGAAACTCTTGGGAGGTGAAGCCTCCCACCATGACATGTCCTGCGCTGGGAAACCTCATTGGATCGTGAAGAGAAAGCCTCTCGTGTATTGAAATTATGGTTTTTAGAGAAAAATTGGGAAATTTTATGTTTTGGGCTGAAAAAGAGAAAAAACAAATTCCCCCGATCCCCCCATACATCCCCGTTCCCATGGTCCAATCATATGCTGGTTTGCGAACTCGTTGGAATAAAAGTAGGTTTACACGTTTGTACCAAATTTGATCGAAATCAGATTTACGTATATAAAACGTATATAAACGTATTCACCCCTTGCTTTGCTGGATACGTTCCACGCACCGCCTATGTGGATGGGCAAATGCAAGGTTAAAAGAGAAGAGGCCACCAACCTCTTAAAAAAAAAACACCCGCCCAGGCATATACCGAGGCAGGAAACTCCAAACTACCTTCAACCAACCACAATCAAAATAGTTGTCTATATGCTATGCCTCAACTGTTAAACGGCCTCAACTCGCTCACGGCCACCTCGAGTGACAACGTGTGTCAAGTAGGGTGTTGTAACAGCTGTTTTGTTTGGAGGCAGCTAATGGTATTTGTGTGTTTTTTTTTTAAGAGCATGAAAGTTTGGTGACTGGGCTATTGATTGACTCCACTTTAAATGTACAGAAATATATTTTAAATGTATTTTGTTTTAGATTTCTATTCTATATGTTTAATTTTCAATCTTTTAATAAATTTATGATCATAAATTTAATTTTAAATTATTAGTACTCGAATTAATGAGCTGGTGTCCGTTTGCCATGTTATCTTTATGGGACGTCTGGCGCTAAATAACACTTGCGACGTTGCCAATTCTAGCAGGCCGCGGCCTGGAGTTAAAGGTGGCTGTGCCGGACTCCGCTGTGTTTCCATCACGTCGCGTTGTCCGATCGATCCAACCACGATAATGGCAACCGTTTGCTTAAAAAATGTATTGTAAATATAGACTATAGTGTTTTAGTGATAATAAGATGACTTAATTAAGAAGACCCCTGAAGATGCCAAATAAGGTGGAGAAATTCATCAGCTACGGTAACACAGACATCTTACCTACTCAAAAACTATAGGCTACAACAGCCAACAGCAAAGTTAATCATTCAAGTTCATCAAACTGAAATGGAAAATGAATATTACAACGCACCACGAAACACTTTGCAGCATTCCTAGTCTCTAAAAAAAATGTTTTGTAATTTAACCACGGCCATATTTAATTCCAGGCCACCCTGGACTGGAGTTAAAGGTGGCCAGGCATGAACTCTCACACCGGCTCTTACTCCCACGTCGTACACTGTCCGCCAATCGAATGTGAATAAAAAGTGTAATTTCGCGTAAACAATATAACAACAGTGCAAATATAAGAAGTATTTTTCTAGTACTGTAATCGTGATAAGAATTATGAACTGATGGCACACAAGTGATGCACATCGAGCTTTGTACGTTTCATTATAAAAGATATTACAGTAGCATAGCATGCATCGCCTTTCATCCATAGTCCGTAGAAAATATATTGGAAAGAAGAAGAAAATGATAATAAAGTGTTGTTTTGTATTCTGTGTACTGACTGTTTGACTGTGTATTGTCAATTGTCATTGTCATGTCAAATACTGGAAAACAACATAATGTATAACCTATAAACTTTTCTATTTCTTATTAGACCTATTTTAAAATGATTAAACAAAATGACTTGTATTATGTATCAAACTATTAACTAACTAAGATAGTGTAGTCGATCCCTGGAGGATTAAAAAATATACCTCGTCGAAATCCACGAAAATGTTTAAATTTGGGTTTGCTTCAGAATGTCACGATGCACAACAAAGTCTTGATTTAAAAAAAGGTAAAGTCCCTACTTGCTATTTCATATTTGTTATACTTTATATTTGATTTATAGATATCCTCAAACTATCAGTGGTATTTACGTTAGGACTATGTGCTTAAATCAATATAACTTGTTAACTTAGGCTCAGGCCTATATTATAAATTGTAACTTAAAACTAAGTTCATTAACCTCCACCAGAATCGTAATAGCCTACTGCTAACTTCATCACAAGAAAGCCTAGTAGTAGTTCTCGAGGTTTTAAAAGTACTCCCGATCAAGGTTAACCTAACCTAACTAACCAAACGATATATCAAATGAAACAATCGATATTTTCATTCGAATGAGCGTAGGACCTAAAGTAAAGTGCAGGCGTTTCTCCTCTTACCTCCGTTTAAATGCCCAGAGCAACTGAAATCAGACCACTGTTGTACAATTCTAAACAGATTTTATTCTAGATTACCTTTAGAGCCTGCTAAATGATATTCTGGTTCCCACAAGACCGTTCAGCAGTAAAATCTCCTGATTGTTGGGTGTGGCCAAAAAAAAGGTAGTACTGTACCCACAAAAGTGTGCTCTTTTCCTGCAACCCATTCAAATTGTTCAGTACGATCCACCAGTGACCTACTAACCTAAAGTTTGAGACACGCCTCAGCCTAACCTATTTGAAACAAAATTAAATGAAATGATATTTATTTGTCTGTAGACATTATATAACTGCATGAGACACAGTCAAATTATATAAATACATGCTGGTAGAAGCACAAGTCAAGTTCAGTCAACTAATAGTAAACAATTAGTGTACCGGTACAAGGTTTTAGGACACCTAAACTTACACATCATGCAAATTTGATATCATTAGGGAACTGCACATAAGTTTACCACCATCTGAAGGCAGAACCATAAGCATTTAGGTTATGCCTTCACAACCAATGAGGTCTACCAGCCCTTACTAGTGATGTGCGTATCGATTTAAATATGGATACAAGGACTGGAAAATATCGATACACGGAAGCGTATCGATACACCTAAGAACCAATATCGTATTGTTTATTAATATAACTCTAATTTTTAAGGTAAGTTACTATCCTCCCAAATGTAGTATAGTGGAAATTTGATATTTTACCCTACCATCCTCAAAAACACTGATAGGCCTAAAACATGTATTTTCAGCTGTTTTGCAAATAACCTCAAAACTAGAGCCATCATTAGGCCTAATGGAAGTGGCACTCTCATTGTGCATATTTTTACTATTAAATGTGTCAGTCGGCCTACCCACCACCATTATAGTACGTTTTCTATATTAAGTATCCATGTGCAAAAACTAGGGGAAAAAATAACAAAATCTGTTTTCAGATTTTGAGGGCTTACCGGAAGTTAGAGGTTATGTAAGTAACGTAGTATTTTGTCTCCCAGCTTGTACATTCGAGATATTTGCATTTATTTCTAAAAATTTGAAATAACAAATACGATACGATATTTGATCCAATACGGGTAAACATGGATACATGAAGATACGATACGATAAACGTATCGATACATCCCGCTCCGATACGATACATTTGTCGATACACATCCCGTTCCGATACATATTGATACGCCGTATCGATTCATTGACCTGTATCGAACATCACTAGCCCTTACAGCCTGAGCAAACTGTTAAAAAGTAAAATACAGTAGCCCTGATCTTACTATCCTACCAGTCTTCAATTACGGTACAGTAGCCTATAAATCATACATAGGCCTATCAGTTTTGAAACCAAACCACCAATATTAATGTTTCTATTTCACTTCCTCTTCCCATTGCAAAGCACGGGTAGAACAGCTAATTAAAATATTAAAATCAAGAAACTAACAGCGTACGGTACCACTTGGGTAAAGGTTCTCGGGTAAGGTCGTACTAGACCTAGGGTGCGGCCTCGGTCTACTAGGCATACTGGCCTTCAAGTTGGGTGCGGAGTCAGTTGTATTTCAGGATTATGTAAGTGAAATTTTCTTGCCTTCTAGCAGTAGGTAACCTTTTTTTGGCTTTGTAAAATTTTAAAATTGAGATGCCACAAAGATAGGTAGGCTACTTTTTAACTTTTCAACCCCGTTACAGCAGTAGTGCGCCATACTAACATGTGAGCGCTAAAATACAAGTCCCGTGCTACCTTCCCATGCAATATTTTTGTGGGGAACGCCTAGTCATACCCCTGCCCCGCTCATTGCCAGTACGGTAGGCCTAATTACTGTACTGTCACCAAGATTACAGTAACTGTGTTTGTATAAAGTTCTTTTACTATATGCTTAGTCACTGATCGTATTTTTAATACCATTGTCAATGGAATGCAGAATTAATTTTAGTGTATGGTGATGTTTTTCCTGAGTTTCCAGGTACCTATCCAAATTTCAGCATAGTACTAAATTCGAAACTACGATTCGGTTAATCAAATTTAAAAACTGTTGTTCTAGAGGAAAGCAGTGAAATCAGTTTAGACTGGGTTCCAGCGAATGAAGTTTTTTTGAAAAATGCTATTTCCATCGACATCCTCCAACCAAATGACGTTGAGAAAGTTAAGATTGGCTCAGAAGTATTGTCATGCATTAAGGGAACTACAGTCTCCTCTGTAATAAATAGTACAAAGTTTGATGTGGAAGAAAATATTTGTCTTGCTGAAAGAAATCATTCTGATCTGATTCCATCAAAGTATGAAGGTAGTCTACTCGATCGGTTTAGTAGGTTGAATTCTTGAGTGTTTATAGAATAATCCATTGTGGCTAATAATTATTCATGATTTTATATATATTTTTTAATAGGCTACCTCAAAACAGGGAATAAATTATGATTATTGATGTTTATTCTGTGGAAACAGACCACATTCCTCCATCGAATGGAGTCTCCAGTGCTCACCAGTAAATGGGTTATCAATTATTGCCTGATTGCCAAAGTAATCCATGGTCGGTTTAAATGATTTAGTTAACGACTACCATTTTCAAACCATATCAGGCAATGGAGCTTAGTACATAGAACTTCACAAAGAATCAGTGTATGTAAGACTAACATTTTCAAACCATATCAGGCGAGTAGCATGGTACGGTACGTACAACTTCACAAAGAATCAGTTTATTTGTAAGACTAAAATTTTCAAACCATATCAGGTGAGTAGCTTAGTACGTAGGCCTACAACTTCACAAAGAATCAGTGTATTTTTACACAGTTTTTATTTCTTTTGTTTTTCAGATGTTTGTTTCTGAGATATGCATTTTAGTCAGAGATAAGTTATTAAGGTTAAAAATTTTGTTGATAACTGATTCTGTATGCTTCATAACAATAATCGCTCTTCTTTCATTTGTCAGTTGTAATACGACTTAACTCATCAAAACTATACTTTTTTTAATACACATTTTTTCTTCTCAAGGTGGTCTAAAGCTGTGGGAATGTACTCATGATGTAGCTGGACTATTACATCAGTCAGAAGTCTCGGGTAAGGTCGTACTAGACCTAGGGTGCGGCCTCGGTCTACTAGGCATACTGGCCCTCAAGCTGGGTGCGAAGTCAGTTGTATTTCAGGATTATGTAAGTGAAGTTAATTTTTCTTGCCTTCTAGCAGTAACCTTGTTTTGCCTTTGTGATATTTGAAATTGAGATGCCACAAAGATAGGTAGGCTACTTTTTAACTTTTCAACTCTTGTTACAGGCGAAGCTTTCCATTTTTCAAAACAAAAAAGGTAACATTGAAACATTTTCTTGGCTCAGTAATTTTCACTTCCATTTGGGATGCGTAACACACTATATTTAAACTTTACATCAGATAAATTGGTGTAAATAACGGCATTTAAGTGTCTAGGACGTTTGCTGTAGGGCAACTAAACTAGTTTAGGAGATAGTAAAGAAAATACTGCTGCTGATGGGCGTGACTAAACTTAAGATGAGAGTTTGAGTCTAGACATAACTTCGGTCCAATCATGTTGTGTCCTGCCTATCAGCAGTATTAAGCTATGTTATTTGTTATGTTCTCGTTTATTGTCACCAAAATGTTTTTTTTTTTAACTACTGTTTAAAAGTATCATAATATATATTACAAAACTGAACAGAGCCCACAATACGACCTAAATTTCATAAGTTTTTCTAGAATGCAGATGTTCTCCGGTGTGTAACAATCGCCAATGTCCTACTGAATGCAGACGACTCACAGCAGTCTCGGTGTAGTTTCTTTTCCGGTGATTGGGCTTCGTTTGCAGACCTGTCACCTGTTTGCAACCTAATCGTCACCTCAGAGACTATCTACAATCCTGCCAACTACACAAAACTGCATGAAACCATCAAACGGTTACTGAAACCAGACGGAATGGCGTATCCTTTGTTTTATCGATTTTGCTAAGCAATGTTTTATTATTATTATTTAAAGAGCAACGTAGAATTTATTGGAAACTTTATCCACAGAAAAGTCAGGTACAGAGGAAATATTCAATGGTACACCTAAGTGGTGTCTAGCATTAGTCGTTGGTGTTTAGGACAAAATCCAACATTGTCCCCCCTCACTCTCAGATACTACAACGCTCATGGTGAAGGAAGACCATGTGCCCTGTCTGATAGGAATTATCGCACAGTGATCGCCACTTGGGCTCTTACTTGCTTGTCACAACATACTAGAGCTGAAATTGCACACGTGTTCGTCCCATAAGCAAGTTGTCTCTGTACCTTACTCCTCTATGGTTTAAGTGGAAGGACTTTTATTCTTCCTCCATTTAGTTGAACAGTACTTAAAAAAGTTACTAGAAACACACCACATTGTCACTAAAACAACTAGGAAAGTAAAATAACCAGTACTACAAGCCAGCGTCACATTGTGACTTCAAAATCTGTGATATATTTCAATTAGTTTACAATTTTCTGTTGTTCTGAGTTAAGTTGAAAATCGTCTATTTAATAATGAACTTATCACTGATCTCTTCAAAGCATCTTAGAAAAATTATAATCAATAAACTAATGAAACATACTGTGAAACACAAATTCCTATAAAAACACAAAATCTAACGTAAGCCATTTTCTTATTTACATTTATACAAATAACATTACAATATTTTACTTGAATTCACTAAAACATCACCAACTGATAACCCCATTTTTGTATGGATTTAAAAATAGTTGTATCATGTTCATCTGTTTTTATGTAAATAAATGTAAACTTGAAAAAGTTCAGATGATTGACAACAGAATTCAGCACAAACTGAAATTTTAAAAGCCTATAGGACGAAGGCTTTCACGGGATATCCAAACCCAAAAAAGGCGCATCTAGAGGATAAGAGCTTTAAATTGGTACCCAATATGCCTATACCTATAAAAATAAATATTTACGGGTTAATTGCCAGATACAATAATCCAACAAATTTAATAATATCTTTCATAATATAGATAATTCCAAATTCACCAAAAAATTTGGCAAAATAAAATACTTTCCTTAACTGTGTAGTTTGATTGGGGCCAAATCATACTACTTCGGAGTTGGTGGAAGTATAAAGCAATTTGAGAAACTAGTTAAAGAGAAGAACGTCTTTGAAGTTGAAACTGTTTGGAAGTGCTCACAAGGTTTGTCTTTGTTTACAGAAAGCCAAGACATCAACATAACAATATGCAAAATCAAAGTTAACTCTTGAGGTTTAGGGATTATTCTTTTAATTAACTTTGCCAATTTTTATTATGTTTTCCCTTAAGAACAACAAATTTTAGTTCTTAAGAAGCATGTTTTTAATTAAAAAAAAACTAGTGGCAAAATGCTTTGACATGAGATGCAACTCACAATGAATACACCCAACCTTCCATCCAAGCCGTTTATTTTAGCTGGGCTTCTCCCATTAAACTCTGACACAGAAGTGTTAACTCCTCAGAGTTATACACCAGACCTGACCGAGACGATTGATTAGATTAATTAGTCTGTCACACTAAAAATCACGTAAATCATACCCAAGCCTAGTTCTAAGGCTTGAATCCCAGGTTTCAGTAAGTCAGATAAAGATTTCAGATTTTTGTTAAGATGCTTGTATGTATTTTTAGGCCTAGTTAGAACGTTTGGTTATTTTCTTTCTAATTAAAAGTTGAACTTTTATTGAGATGACTTGAGAAATTGTCAATTTTTCTGATGCATTATTTTGTTGCAGGAGTCCAAAGGGAGATACTGAAACTAACATTTAAAAATGGGAAGTCGTAGTCTTCGAAAAAATAACTTGAAAAAGAGACTCAGTTTTGCTAATGGACCTGAAAACTGCAAGTGCTGTAATTTTTAGAGTGCAAGTTCTTACTAAAAATGTTAATTATAGCATCCCACCAATGCAAACTAATCGGGACCTTGAATAACCAATCTGTTCATTTTAGCTGGAAATTTAAGAAAAATCATAGCATAACTAAGACTATATTTAAACGACTGTAAGTTGAAATAATATTTCAATATATTCAGTGGCGTAGGGACAGTGAAGTGAGTGAAGCAGTTGCTCCAGGGCGGCAAACACTAGGTGGCGGGAGAGGCGACAGGCTAGGATTTTTTTTTTTACTATGTTGTTGTCAAGCGTGGTAGGGGCGGAAGGAAGGTGAATGGTAGTTTTAACTATTGCCACAACGAGCGCTGTGTGCTGTGATCTGTCAACATAATTATTACAAGATCACTGATTAGTCAAATAAGTGTATACTGTAGTGATTCGTGAGGTTAAGTTTATTGTGCCCCGCGAGCCGGTATTCGAGTTGTTGGCTTATACCACTGTTGTTTAGTGCTAATAATGAACTATGGATTCGGTTAAAAATATGTCTACAAAGTTTGCGGGTGGTGAGGAGGTAAGTTTTGAACAGAGTTGAGTTAAAGCTGCTAGGCCGGCCAAACCCCGATTTAGTTTGTACTGTTCAATTATGCCTTGGATAATGCCCGAACGGGCATTAGCTTCTAACCAAGTGCTTAGACGTCACCAACATCAAAATGTCATTTGTAAATTTGCGTCCTTTGCTCAGTTCCTTCTGTTTACGTGCGTGTTTACACGCGTGTTTACGTGGTAAAGTTACCCTTTCTTGGGGAGATTTCTAAGTAAGGATAAGTTCCTTCCAATGAACTTTATTTAAATTCATGCTTTTGTTTTCAAATACCCTAATCAAATAGGTTAAATATAATAAACGCAATAAAAATATTAATCTATGTTTTAAAAATTATTATGTTCAATTGTATAAAAACGCTAGTTTACAGTTATTATTTTTTAATCCCCCCCCCCCCCCCCATGGCGGGTATACCATAAATCCCAGATCCCCCAGTACAGGGGGACGGTTTGGGCCATCCTAGCTCCAGGGCGCTCCAAACCTGGATACGCCACTGAATATATTATATTGCTCCTACGATCAAGACAACACCGTGATTATTTCTCGCTATCATGCTCTTACTACATGATGGCCTGAATAGAGAACCTATGGGACTCTATTAACAAATGGTAATCAGTCTATTGGGGATTATTCAAATTTCCCATAAAAATCCTTTGTTTTTAAATACTTCTTAGTTTGTTTTGTTTCTTAAATTGTTAAGGCTATGTAATTCAGATTCAACTCTTCTTGGTTTAGGGGGCACAAAAACATATCATACATGTTTAAGCCATCAGTTTTAAGTTGTGTGGCCATTTTCTGGTGTTCCTAGAAATTTAATTTGCTCTAGTAAGCCAGCCTAACTAGTAAGTCAATAGAATTTTCCAAAAAATACATCAGTTTGTAATATTTGATGTAAATAATTATTTAGTTTTATAAAAATTGTATAGGACTTAATAAAAGTTTGTTTTATTGCCATTACTGTACAACAGTTCAATCCAGCCCTAAAATATTTCTTCTTTTGTGTTATAATTTTTATACCAGCACTGAAAAATTATTTTGAACTCATGGCCATGGTTGATTTGCTCTAGAGGCATGTGCGCATGGGCAATTGCTGACACGTCTTCTGAGACAATAAAATCGGCAAACAGCGTGGCAGTCTCAGTTTGACAAAGTTAATGAAGCACTTTTTCTGTGGTTCTCCCAAGAAAGGGAAAGGGGAACCCCTTTGAGTGGACCTATTGTTCAAGAAAAGGTAATACAGTTGAACACCCTGTTCCTTCACGGACAGTACCAGTTGGTTTGACCGGTGGAAAAAACGCCACAATATTCGGCAACTTACTGTCACCGGTGAACAACTTACCTCAGATTAGGCTGCGGTGCAGTAATACCTTGCTTTATTTCATAATTTAATAAGTGAAGGAAATTATTCCCCCTAAGATATTTCTTAAGTAAGGCCTAAATTTGAGACCTTTTCCTCTGAATCAGAAAGTCGTGCTAATGGGTTTAAGATGTGTAAGGGCCAAGTAACCATAATGGCTTGTTCCAATGCTGCTGGTAATCATAAGCTTCCTTTCATGATGATAGGCAAAGCTGCTATGCCTCAAGCCTTCAAACATATTAACATGAAGTCATTTACAGTGTATTATAGGAACCAGAAGAGAGGCTGGATGGACGGGAAACTGTTTAAAGAATGGCTCCATGACCAATTCGTACCATTTGTTTAACGATTTAGCCAAGAAAATGACATCCCCCCATGTGCCATTCTTTTGATAGATAATGCGCCGTCCCACCCAGTTGTCGACAAACTTGCATGTGGCGAAATAAAGGCTGCCTTTTTACCACCAAATGTGACGTCTTTACTGCAACCAATGGACCAGGGAGTTTTGCAGGCACTGAAGCTAAAGTAATTGCAAACATTTTTTAAAGTCCTTAATTGAAGATGATGCATTTCCCTTGGTTTAAAAATTAAACAGACAAACGTAAAGGATGTTGTGTATTGGGCCGCTGAATCTTGGGAAAATGTGACAGCTGGAGCTAAAAGAAAATCGTGAAAAAAGTTATGGACATCTTAAGATTTAGAAGAAACCCCTACCGAAAATGACTCAGTTAACTTGTTACCAATGATTGAAAACATTCCTGGTTGTGAAAATACGTTCCAAGAGGACGTGGATGAATAGATGGCGGCGGACGGCAATAGTGCAGAGAATCTGACTAACAATGACATAATAGCAGCACTGACGCAAGATCATGTTCAGGGTGTTGAGGGGGAGGGTAGTGATTACGAGCCAGTGGGCAGGGGAGGAGAGGAGAAAGTGACACACAATGACCTGCAGTGCTTGACCTTGAACAACAGTCTACTGCTAGGCCTGCAGATGTGATGTTCATGAGAAAATGGCAGAACTACGGGGCGAAAAACAGACTGACAAAACTACAACAAATGACGATGCAGGATTTCATGTCTAATAACAAGTAGGCCTAACCTAAGTTCATTTTTCAGTACAGTGTGCAATATTTCTTACAAAATATTTCTTTGTTTTATAGGTTTTTTTATTGTTTTGTAAATTTAATCTTTGCTAATAAACAAACCTCCCATTGCCTTTTGTATAGTGCAAATTTATTGAAAAATAATTTCGGGAACGTTTTCGGATTAAGCGGACGTTTGGATTAACCGTGTTAGGATTACCGGGACTAGAGTGTATGTGTCAGATTGCTGATATTGTTTATTTATTTTTATTTTTAGGCTTTTGATAGTAACATGCTGTATACAATCAGAGTAAATTATAATTTTTGTGCTTTCACTGTGACCACAGTAAGCTTTTTTTACATTTACAGGTATAAAAATAATTTCACCAGGTTAAATAAATGTAGTTTTAAAAAAATCAAAGGAAATTAGTAGATACATACAATTACAAAACATGCTTTCTATATTAAATTGTATGACAAAAACAATATTTGTGTATGTGACATAATTTTACGACATCTTAAGCCATAAACTGTTCCAACTTATAAGGGAAACTTGTGTTGGAAGACCTGAGTTTATGGAAGACTAGATGACTCTAAAATTGCATGATTCAAGGAGCGAGCCGTTCATAGACCCAACCGTTCTCCCCTACATGTGTCAACCGACCGTCTGCTTTCTCTCCCGATTTACAACGTCGAAACCGAATACGATCGTGAATCCGGTTGCTCTGCCCTTGCCAAAACTCTATTGTTTCTGGCTCCAATATGTATCCACCCCTGCAACAGAGATACAAGTCTCTAGTTTATTCCAAGCACTATCTTCACTTCAAAATGTTAAGACTGACGACTATGTAGAAATTAAGTGCTACATTTAACTAAGAATATACACAACGATGAAGATTTCCCATCCCCATTTTAAACTTGCAGGTACAGCAGAGTATCGATTATCCCAAGCCCAATCATATAACTCATCAGTTAACCAAGAAGTGGCTGATCAGATCATGGCTCAAAAACGACCATTACTAAATGGCTGGAGCAAGTCAATCTAATGGGTCAAAGCTGACAAAACATACCAATGAGGTGGTCGAGGAACCTCCTTATTCGCGTACAGTTGCTCTAACTCTGCCTCCTTCTCGGTGAGTGTTGCTCGACTCTCTATCACTGAGCTCTGGTTGCTACAGGCAGTGCCAATCTGACTAGCCCGAGGCCTGGAGTGGAAGTATTGGTCAGAATCTGCCTCTGGCACCCTTCGCACTTTGCCTTCAATCCTCACCTTTTAACAAAGAAGATAAGATCTTTTTTGACGTAGACAGTAAAATTGAAGTGAATCGGAATATTTGTAATGGATTGGATGATGGACCTAAAAAGATTAAACAAAAATTTAAGGTAAACACCAATGAAGATGTGAAAATATATGGTAGTCAAACAAAATACAAACAGGATAGGAAGAAGTTGTTTGATTTTGAGATCAAATACCTTATGGCATATATTGCCTTAAGTGGCGTTTTGAACAAAAATATTTTTTAAGTAATTTTTCATCCAATCTACATGTTGATGGTACAACATTTTAAAATGAGCTTCGTAACAGTGGACACACTAATTACAACAACCCGAGGTTTTAAAGTCAATGGTAAAATAAATAAAATCTATAATAGTTAAAATAATGTTTTGTCTGCAAAATATAACTGTAAACGTCTGTGACAGAGACTATGGACAGGCAACAAAAAAAGTAAGTAATAGAATGTAGCCTACTTCTTCTCAGTAATATCGTCAGTATCAATATATTAGGTTATGAACTGATATCCTTACCGATCTATGGAGGGGCTCCCAGTAAAATGTTATTGCTGCATTAGGGTTCTCCTCCTGGAATTATAAAGTTGACTCAATATGAAACTCCAACAAAATAAGTTAATATATTGAGTTTAAATACTATGAATGGTGGCAAAATAAATGTAAGTAACACAACCATGATCAATTGTTTGTGTAGCGAAGTGGTTACGGTCCTATTGTTGGCAGACCCCGATGCCATTTTAATCATTGGGTTATCGATTAATGATGATATCCAACAAAAATATAGGACACGTTAACAAGTACAACACATACAATAACATCATTAAGGTTTGGAACATTCCCTTACAGAAAACGTGGATAAACACCAAAAACCAACTCATTTATTTGACTCATTCAAGTATTTCACCCTAAAATTACTAAATGAAAAGATATCAAGTAGCATAATAATTCAAACATAAAAATTATTAGCCTAATGTTTGTTAAAACTTAAAAGACAGTAATCCAAGGGAGTTTATAAGCAACAGACAATAGTTTGGACACTCCAACCATCATCATTCCCAATAGGCAAACGACAATGGGCAGCCACTTTTCCAGACGCATCCCATAACCTAACATCTAAATATTTGGTTTTGAAATAACATGTTGCTTTGAAATGCTTTTCAATGTTACTAAGTATACAAGGGAAAAAAATATCCTAGCCTACTAAGTAAGAGAATTAAACATGATAGGCAAAATTGGATTGGATTTTTTCTAAGCCTATTTGCAAAATAGAAGGAATAGAAAAATTATTACAGTCCTTACCAAATCATGGGCTTTCCTGCTGTTATAATTTGTATAAAACTTGAACCCTTCCGTTCCAAAGCCCTTCAGCAACAAGAAGCGAGCAGATGGTTTACCATCCCTAAAACAACAGAAGGTAGGTAAACCTAAAAACAGCAATACAGGGTGTTTGCAAAAGAATGCCGGGATTTTGAATGGTAAATACTTGGGAACTATTTAGTTTTGTTTCCCGTGTAGCAAGGCAGGAAACTTTGACCTTGGATGCACAAAACAGGTGCGCAGTGGTAGGCCGCTATTATGACAACACGCTTGACACCAGTCGCCAGTACGACATTTACGGCACAACAGAAGGCACAGAGTGTAATCTGTGGTTCTCAGAGTTTATATCGATTGCTAAATTAAACTAAATGTAAATCTACTAAAGAAATATGATGCTGGTTTAATGAGTTTCGTGGCAGAGACGTAGGAATTAGCTAACTCAGGAACTCGCTAACTCGGTCGTGTGTTGGAACTGGCTAACTCTGGAACTGGTTAACCGTCTCAGTCAGGAATTGGCTAACTCCGGAACCCGCTAACTCGATTTTGTCTCGCGGCGAAATTCGCTAACTCTGGAAGTCGCTAACCCGGCAGCGCCCACTGCACGGAGCGTTGCCAACATTGTACGACGAAATAATCGTACACTGCCGTATTTCAAAATTTCAGTATCAATGAAGATACAGTAAATGTTATTTTTTTTGCTATACATTCTACTTTTAACAGCTAACTAGCCCAAAGTAATTAAAATGTAATTTTAAAAAAATCATGAAAAGGTGTTTTTATTTAACTGTACAACGGCCAATTAAATGAAATGAAATGTCTTTATTGCCTTTAACATGATATAACATGCATTGCAATCGTCAAAATAACTTAAATAATAATATAACTTTGTGATTTTGATCTTAATGCCATAAGTATTATAAGAAAATAATATGAAAACATTGAACATTCAGTTTAGTTGGTACCTACTAAACAATTAAACCTCTACGAAATTAAGCCAAAATACACGGAAGTTCTGAAACACCGATTAGAAAGATAAGAAGAAAATAAATTAATTTCTTTGCCTTTAATACCAATTTTTTTAAATTTACCAATGAGGATGTCGTGATCAACGCAATCAAACGCCCGGGACAGGTCACAGAGAACACCAGCTGCTCTCTGAGATCCATCCAGAGCCCGTGTGATGCAGTTAACCATTCTTGCCATTGATGTTTGACAACTGTGCCCTTTTCGGAAACCAAATTGAGTATTGTTTAAGATGTTATTACTTTCTAAAAAAGATCTTAATTGAATATCAATAGCTTTTTCAAATATTTTGGAAAAACATGGAAGTAATGCGATAGGACGATAATTGTCTAGGTTGTTTTTGTCGTTTTTCTTAAATAATGGTCTAATTTCAGAATATTTTAATTTATCAGGAAAAATTCCCTGCTCCAGAGACTGGTTTATGAGCTTGCACAAAGGTTCTTGGATAACGTCTATTACATGTTTAATAACAAATAACGGAATTTCATCCCACCCTGAAGCCTTGGATGGTTTCAAAGAAAACACTATCTTTCTTACATCAGATATGCTTAATTTATTAAATGTAAACATATTATTTTGCTCACTGACCATGAAACTCATTGCCTTTTTTCCATCTGGATTAGATTGATACGACGGCGCTGAAGGGCCACCAACTATAAAAAAAAATATTTTTCTTAATCTCTGAGAAAAAACTTAGAATTCTGAGTTTAAAGTCAGAATATAACAAGTGGGCGTTCCACTCTGAGATTAAAGTCAGAATTCAACTAGTGGGCGTTCCCCTCTGAGATTAAAGTCAGAATTTAACAAGTGGGCGTTCCTCTCGGTGAAAGGAGTTATAATTCTGAGATTAAAGTCAGAATTGAATTGTGGGCGTTCATCTCTGAGATTAACGTAAGAATGCGGCCACCAATGCGGCCGTGCTACTATACTCTACTATACTCTTCTCACGGCCACCTTTAACTCCAGGGGCCCATTTCATAATAAACTACAAGTTACAAGTTACAACTTGTAACTTGTAATTTCCATTAGATTTGCATTGGGCGATCAGCTGATTTACTAATAATATTAGTTTGTACTTTATTATGTAATGGTCCCCAGGCCGCGGCCTGGTAGAATTGGCAACGTTGCAAGTAGAAGAACACAGTAGAATAGACAACAGAAATGATATTTATATTATTTCTTTTGTCTAAGATAGTAGGGATGATAGCATCGATATGCTGATAATATCGTTGCAATAAGAGAGGAACGCCAACAGTTCAATTCTGACTTAAGAGTTGAATGCCCACTAGTTATATTCTGAATTTTTTCCCAGAGAGGAACGCCCACAATTCAATTCTGACTTTAATCTCAGAATTCTAACTCCTTTCACAGAGAGGAATGCCCACTTGTTAAATTCTGACTTTAATCTCAGAGGGAAACGCCCACTAGTTGAATTCTGACTTTAATCTCAGAGTGGAACGCCCACATGTTATATTCTGACTTTAAACTCAGAATTCTAAGTTTTTTCTCAGAGATTAAGAAAAATATTTTTTTATAGTTGGTGGCCCTTCAGCGCCGTCGTAGATTGAACCTTATTTTTTACATTCAGAAAATTCTCATTAAAACTATTAGCCAATTCTTTTTTTATTTTGTAACTATTCTGTTGGGATGTATTCTCAATTTGATATGGAATTTCATTTTCCTTTTTATTTACGCCCATCTCCTTGTTTAGTACAGCCCAAGTGGCTTTAGTTATATTCGATGATTTTTTAATATAATTTTCATTTGACAGTTTTTTAGAAAGGGTAGTGACTTTTTTGAAAATTTTTTTATATGTCTTAAAATAGTTGATAAAGTCTTGGTTTTTGTTCCACTTTGATTCTTCGTGCAACAAACATTTATTCCCTGCCGAAATTTTTATTCCATTTGTAACCTAATTTTTGCGTTCACTTTTTTTATTTGTGGATTTAAATAGTTTTAAAGGGAATGCATTATTGAAATTCAACAAAACATTTGAAAGAAAACTATTGTAGTTAATGTTAACGTCAAGAGAGGGGTCAAATTGCCATAATGATGATTGTAAATTGTTCCCGAAATTTTCCATGTTATCACATGAAAAAAATCTTCTGAAAATGGATTTAGACTTAGTTAAATTTTTTGTGTTGATTTCACCCAGGCATAATAATAACAACACACCATTCACCTAGCCATTCACCTGTTGTGTTCAGTAGGCATTCACCTGGCCGGCTAAAAACAAGCGATGACATAGAAAAAAAAGAGAATCTGGCAATTCTGCATCAGAAGCCCAAAAAAACCATTGTCCGGCGAAGTCTTAAGTTGAATATACCGTACCTAAATCGACACTTCATGATCTTATCTTTAAAAGATAGTCTTTGTGCCTATAAAGATTCAGTTAAGACATCAGATAAACCCACCGATCGCTAAGCGTTACAGACTTTGCCAGTTTTACACTCAATCTGAGTTTTACTAAATTATTCTGAATTGTATCCAAGTATTAGAAAACATTTTTTTCTTTTCCCTTCAATTTGATGTTTAAATCGTTAAATTTATCTTCAATAGTCCCCAAGCAACGACCGTTTAAAATTCCGGCATTCTTTTATAAACACCCTGTGTTTCTAGTAAAAGAACAAATCCTTATTTAGGCCTATAGCATTTATTGTTTTTATCCAGATTAGAAATTACTACCATGGATTACAGAAGTATTACCTATTTTAAATAAAAATATCTTAAAGTTTAGTTTGCGCATAACATATAGAACATAGGACTAAAAGAGTTGAATTTTCCACTCTTGAATTAGACTCTCTTGAGTTGAATTACACTAACTTTGATGCAGTCGCTAGGCACATAGAGTTAGCCTCTGCAATCCCAGGAGTTTTGGCAGCTTCGTCGAACCAGATTTTGAACTGCTTTATAGGATCGATAGACTGTAGATCAGTTTCAAGGAATGTATTTTCTTTACCATGATACTTTGTACGCATGCCTGCAACAAAATTAAAAATTGTTATGAAAGTTATTTCTTAAGGGGAGTCGCTACTGAAACTAGTGATTTTTAATAAAATACTTTTAAAAATTATCATATATACTTTTTTAAGTTCATTTAGTCTTAGAAAAAGATTTACTGCCGTTAAAGTAAAAAAAAAAAAATTTACATACTTTTTGGAGTTTTTTAAGTTTTTTGGCGGGAAAAAATGGGGTTTTTTAAATCTCTTATAACTATTTAACTACTGAACCAATTTTATTGTTCGATATCTTATTTTAAAGAGCAAGGAAAGCACATACTTTCTGTGCATACTCATGTTATTTTCTCAATTAGTTTATAAGTTATGGCTTCAAAAATAAGTTTTTGAAAAATTTATAGGTTATAAATTTTTATAAATTTTTTTTCATGTACTTTTATTTACCCAATTACAATATCCATGCACAGAAAGTTGATTTATAGTACAAACAATGTGTGGTAAAAATTTCATTCATATAGCTGCAATAGTTAAAAAGTTATAAGAACTTATATATAAAAAAAAACAAAATTTTAAAGTCGCGGAAAACAGCGGTTGAAGTTTATACGTTGGTTTATACTAGGCCTAGTTGAAGCCCCAAAAGAGGTGTGCGCGCTTCACTTCAAATATTTTTTTCACAGTGAAAAAAATATATATTATACCAAATGTTATGTTTTTCTGAAACCTTACAATCCATAGAACAAGATAAAAAAATAATAAAAAAAATCAAGTTTTTTACAAAATTGGTAGTTTTTCAGTAGCGACTCCCCTTAAGTACAATTAAGTTATTATTCATAATGCTATATGAGTTGGCTTTTAAGAGTCCTTGGAGGCTAGCGGCCATCTTGGATAATTTCAAATAGCTGATGACAAGTTATTTACTGTCCAAAAATATTTTTCAAACACCAACGTGATTATAATTAAAATATTAGTATAGTGTGAGATTAATGTTCTTTGTAGTTTTGAACTGTTCTCCAAGGGAGTCCATGGAAGCAAACGGCCATCTTGGATTTGCCCCCATAAGAGCAATGTTAATTTTCTTAATTTCAAACAGCGTCGAAGAGTTATTTACCATCTCATAATATTTTTCAAACACCAGAGTGTTAGTAATTTAAATATCTAGTATACTGTAAGATTAGACATTTTCTTTGTAGTTCTTTAAATGTTTTACTCTTAAGTTCAGAGTTAACTTAAGTTAGTATATATCAGTCATGAATTCCCAACTTAAATTTGACAATGAATCAATTATTTGAGGTGGTTGGATATTTTAATTTTCAAGAATAAATTATTACAGATACGCATCCGGTAACCGGACGTGGATTAGGCGTCCGGCAGTGACGTCAACGGGTTGTGGGGGCCCGGAACGCCATTACCACAACGATACGATGTACAACCATCGGTGTTCGTTGTGTGGTGTGGTGGATAGCCTGATGTGAAAGAAGTCCCTGGTTTGAATCCCATCGGTAACTTTATCTTTTTGTCAAAGATTTTGCTTTGAATGTACTGTAATTTCTTCTTACTACATCTTTTGTTAGAATTTTTGGCATTTATAATTGTATTTTATGAACAGAATTTAACCTTCATTCGATTTTTTAATTATCAGCTAAGTTAAGTAGTTTGGTTGGTTAGGTTAGGTTATGACAGTAACTGCCGGACGTGTATCCTCTGCGTAAATTAGGCTATAACACAAGATGTTTATGTACCTAACTTAAATTTTAAACCTACAAATGTCTGCAACAGAATGTGAAAGTTTCAATAATCAAAGACAATGTTTAAGCAGGCCTACCTAAACCAGTTCCTCACTAGCATGATTTTTGATTGAAAGCCCAATGACAAAAATGAGCCAATGACAAAAATGGCATCTGGGTCCAGGATCGATCTCGCTTGGAATCAAACCAGCAACTATCAGGTTCGAGGGGGAGTATTAATAAGTTAATTCTAACCACTCGGGTCCACAGACAAATTCTTTGACAAGTGTAGCCTAAATACAAATTATGGTCCATAACGTACTAGGATTAGTCCAATGACTTATTTAAGGATAGAAGTTGAAGGCATAACTTGGAAATAAATTAAGTTGAATCAAAAGACATGATTTAGCCCCCCGAGCTGAATTGATAGTAAATTAAGTTGGTTAATCAAATATACCCCTACCACCTACCTTGAATATTAATTTCATTTTCACTGCCCATATTGATAGACGATAAAAATCGACTAAATTGAAAATTTGTTTGGCAAAAATTTGAGCTGATATGTCTGAATACAAGTCTACTCATTCGGTTGTATAGGCCTACTACAGTAACTCTTCTTAGGGTACAGTTCATGAGACTTAACTTAGATAAGCACTTCAATATAAGGATTGTTAAGTTGATTGCATAACTGTTAATGGCCTTAGTAGTCTAAAGCCTGTATTTAATACCTATACTTAGTTGTTTATAACAGTAACACAATTTACTATTGATGGGTTAGTTTTTGCCAAGCAGATTTCATAAGTAGAAGGAAAATGCGATGCAACTCTCTCTAATTAAGTTAATTCAACTTAATTCTTCATTCACTAACTAATTTCGACTAAGATTACGAATAAGAATAATTTTATTCAAAATACCATCAGGCCAATCACTTAAGATAAATAATGTAAACAAACAAACACACTAACCAAACAAAAACAAAATTTACAAAATGTGAATGTGACACTACCACTGCAGCAAAAAAACCAGGCTGAAGATAGCTGACGTTCCATCTGACGGCCTGTTTTTTTGCCCATTTGATTTATGACAGGCCGAGTGGTAACTGGATGGAATTCAAAATATAGTAGACCTCCCTCCATGTGGATACCTTTGGAAATGTAGCTTGCTATTTTATATTTTGATTAAAATAAACATTATTAATTTCATCGGTTAGACCACGTTGTATGTATGTATCTGTAAAACTGATGTACGTTTTCGTGTTAAATATGTACCGGTAAATTGTTTAGGACTACTTCACTTCTACATAATAATTCAGATATTATTATTTATATTAGAAACTTATGGGAGAAAGTATGTGTCAGAATGCTGATACCGTTTATTATTTATATTAGAAATGATGAAATACATTTGGTATTCAAAAGAATCCAGGTCCCAGGTAGAGTAGGGAGTAGAAATTGCAATTCGCCCTAAGCCTAAGTGGAATGTAAAGATTCAAAACATCCAACTCGAGATGCATACCACTTAGGTGAACGCTGAACTCCCAAAACATATGAGTAAGAATTTACCTGGAAAGGTGGATGGCCTTATTGAAATTCACCCAGAACTGAAAATTAGCTTGAACTTAAATTATAAACGTACACCTCCCAACTAACTAAAATATTATTTAGCATTCTTAATTTTGGTATTTTAAGTCGATACGGGTATTGTTTTTGGCTACCAGTAAATAAGTAAAAAAAAAATGTATTACAATTATTATTGTATGTAAATTACATTATGATTATTATTACATTATGTGTGTCATTATTATTATATGTAAAAAAATGTATGTATTAAATAACAAACAATGGTACCAATATGTGACTATCACAATATTATAGATATCAGTGTTTACTACTGATATATATTATCAAAACTCTTGACACTTTCCAGAAAGTTGATTTATCAAGCGTTGAAAATTAGGTTTTGACTCGTGATCCGACATGTGCGGGTCTCGGGATCTGCGAGTTAAAAAGTTGTCATATTCGATTAGTTATTACGCAAGAACAAACAATGGTACCAATATGTGACTATCACACAATTATAGATATCAGTGTTTACTACTGATACATATTATCAAAACTCTTGACACTTTTCAGAAAGTTGATTTATGAAGCGATGAAAATTAGGTTTTGGCTCGTGATCCGACGTGTGCGGGTCTCGGGATCTGCGAGTTAAAGTTGTCATTTTCGATTTGTTATTACGTAAGAACAAACAATGGTACCAATATGTGACTATCACACAATTATAGACATCAGTGTTTAATACTGTTATATGTAATCAAAACTCTTGACACTTTCCAGGAAGTTGATTTATCAAGCGTTGAAAATAGGTTTTAGCCGGCGATACGGCATGTGCGGGTTTTGGGATCTGCGAGTTAAAAAGTTGTCATTTTCGATTTGTTATTACGTAAGAACAAACAATGGTACCAATATGTGACTATCACACAATTGTAGATATCAGTGTTTAATACTGTTATATATAATCAAAACTCTTGACACTTTCCAGAAAGTTGATTTATCAAGCGTTGAAAATAGGTTTTAGCCGGCGATACGGCATGTGCGGGTTTTGGGATCTGCGAGTTAAAAAGTTGTCATTTCCGATTTGTTATTACGTAAGAACAAACAATGGTACCAATATGTGACTATCACACAATTGTAGATATCAGTGTTTAATACTGTTATATATAATCAAAACTCTTGACACTTTCCAGAAAGTTGATTTATCAAGCGTTGAAAATAGGTTTTAGCCGGCGATACTGCATGTGCGGGTTTTGGGATCTGCGAGTTAAAAAGTTCTCATTTTCGATTTGTTATTACGTAAGAACAAACAATGGTACCAATATGTGACTATCACACAATTGTAGATATCAGTGTTTACTACTGATATATATAATCAAAACTCTTGACACTTTCCAGAAAGTTGATTTTTCAAGCGTTGAAAATTAGGTTTTGACTCGTGATCCGACATGTGCGGGTCTCGGGATCTGCGAGTTAAAAAGTTGTCATTTCCGATTTGTTATTACGTAAGAACAAACAATGGTACCAATATGTGACTATCACACAATTGGAGATATCAGTATTTACTACTGATATATATTATCAAAACTCTTGACACTTTCCAGAAAATTGATTTGTCAAGCGTCGAAAATTAGGTTTTGGCTCGTGATCCGACATGTGCGGGTTTTGGGATCTGCGAGTTAAAAAGTTGTCATTTTCGATTTGTTATTACGTAAGAACAAACAATGGTACCAATATGTGACTATCACACAATTGTAGATATCAGTGTTTACTACTGATATATATTATCAAAACTCTTGACACTTTCCAGAAAATTGATTTGTCAAGCGTCGAAAATTAGGTTTTGGCTCGTGATCCGACATGTGCGGGTCTCGGGATCTGCGAGTTAAAAAGTTGTCATTTTCGATTTGTTATTACGTAAGAACAAACAATGGTACCAATATGTGACTATCACACAATTGTAGATATCAGTGTTTACTACTGATATATATTATCAGAACTCTTGACACTTTCCAGAAAATTGATTTGTCAAGCGTTGAAAAGCGTTGACTTGTAGTATCCAAACCCAATGGTACATGTAAATGAATAGTCTACTTGCAGTGTCCTCAATAAATCAATGGTCCATTTATTTTGTTCACATAAATAAAATGCCTAATTGCAGTATCCGAAGTCAATGGTAGGCTTAGGCCTACTTCTGCTTCACTTAGCCTATATGGGATGTCTATGAGCAGTATTCAAAGTCAATGATACTGTTAAAGATGTAATTTATTCATATTATAATGTCCATAATAGTTATGTTAGAAAAGAACATATGATGTTTCCTTGGCAACAGAGTTTTTTTGTTTGTTATATTTTGATGAAGTAAGATGTATACACAAATCTAAGTTTTTCATTCTATCAGTTTTACTATTAAATTAACTTAATTTTTGATCCACAAGACGACTTGTTATTTTAGACGATATTTCCAACATGGTAGCAGAGCGTGGTTGGTTAAATTAATTGAGAAGAAGTTAATAGAATAGTGAATGATGAGTAATGAAAAACAGATTGAAAAATTAAGAGGGACTGAGAATTTCACAACATGGAAAATAGTCATGAAGGTAATCTTAGAATGTGAAGGAGTTTATGGAATTGTTAGTGGAGAATTCGGAAAACCAACAGCAGGTACACCAAATTATGACAAAAAATTGGTAAATTGGTCAAAAAATGATGCAAAAGCCAGAAAATATATTGTTTTATCCCTTGAGACGAATCCTCTACTTAGAGTAAGCAATTGCTCTACAGGAAAAGAGATGTGGGAGAAACTTGTCCACATTTATGATGTCAAGTCAACTGAAAATATTGACATATTGAGAAATAAGTTCCATAACATTTCTTGGGAACCTACCCTTGGAATGAATGGTCATCTGGAAAAGTTTGACAAAATTCAAAACCAATTAACAATATACGGTAAGCCTATTAATGAAGACGATTTGTGTGCTCGACTCCTTCAAACTCTACCAAAGGAATATGATCACATATATGTGACTTGGCACGACTCACCAAGGGAGGTGAAGACATGGGACATTCTACAGAAGAAATGTCTCAACTTTGAATTACGTCTAAAGGACAGAGACGAGATGGATGTAGCAGTAGCCATGGTTTCCAAAATAAAAGTAAGTTCTAAACAGCCAAAATATATGGGAGCCAAAAATGCCAAAAAGGGAGACTTGCAAAAATTAGGAGCGATAAAATGTTTTTCATGTGGCAAAAATGGTCATCTATCTAAAAACTGTAGAACAGGTGTAATTTGTTTTAAGTGTCACACAAAAGGACATAAATCAAATGAATGTACCCCCCGTGAGATACAAAATGCTGCAATGATGACTCGATCAAATCTAGAGGTAGGCCTAATTGATAAGTCATTTTTCAGTGAATGTGACAACTGGCTTGTTGACAGTGGTGCTTCTCACCATGTGACAAACCGCAGGGACTGGTTCGCCACTTACAAACCATTTGATACTCCTAAAAAGATGGACAGTGCTCGCCAAGGTGTTCATATTCAGGCCTTGGGGTCAGGAAAAATAGACGTTATGGTTTTTGATGGTAAACAGTGGACTTACAGGTATTTCGATGATGTTTGGTACTGTCCTGATGTTGCTTGTAACTTATTCTCAGTGAGGAAAGCAGGTGAAAAAGGCATTCACCAGACTGTGAAAAACAATGGTAAGTCATGGGTGTTTTCTCAAAATGGAACAATCATTGCTTTGGCTATATTTAATACAGCTAATCAATTGTATAATATGGTTGTTAAGGTCATTCCACCAAAAGAATCATGTTTTATTTTGAAGAAAATAAACAATAACGATGATAAACACTACTTTAACATTGAAGAGAGTAGCAATGATATCGAGCATGATCCCCTTGACAGTAGGCAATCAATTCTAAATGATGAGACCAGAAATCAGCTTGTTGACAGTAATCAGGACAATATATTCCATGAAGATGAGCAAGATATTGTGTATCCAGGAACCAATGATACTGATGAGCAAGACATGTTGTGTCCTAGTGATGATAACGCTATTCCAGGTGATATATTACAAGAGGAGACTTATAACCTGAGAAAACGTGATGGAATAAAAATACCTATGAGATATAGAGATTATTCTGTCATGTGTGTCAGTGACAGAGATAAAAATGAGCTTTTAGCTTCTGCAATACTTACAAACGAAGTACCGGAAAATTATGATGAAGCAATTAGATCTGAGCATGTTGTCGATTGGAAATCCGCTATGGATGAAGAAATAGATTCATTAATAAAAAATAAAACTTATGATTTGGTTGATCAACCAAAAGGAAGAAAAGTCATCGATAATCGCTGGGTATTTGCACTGAAAACAAATTCTGAGAACGAGATCATTCGTTACAAGGCGCGTTTGGTCGCAAAAGGATTTACTCAGCGTCCTGGTATTGTTTATGGTGACACTTTCAGCCCTGTAGCTCGGTTTAAGACGATGCGAACTATGTTAGGCTATTCAGTTCAGTACAGTCTTGCTATCAAACAGTTTGATGTTAAAACAGCATTTTTGAATGGCAATCTTGATGAGACTATTTGGAAGAGTAAGCTTCAACGGTGTGTTTCCCAATCTTCAATGGAAGCAAAATATGTTGCCGCTAGCGAGACCTGTAAATCCCTTCGTCTTGTGAAAGAGATTGGCGCAATTGAAGAAAAGTCTATTCCTATACTACATGTGGACAATCAAAGTGTGATTAAACTTATGAACAATCCAATGTTCCACGATCGCTCTAAACATATTGAGACGAGATACCATTATGTTCGACAGTTGGTCTCTGGGAAACAGATCACTGTCAGATACATTCCAACAGAAGAACAAACCGCTGATATTTTAACAAAGGGCTTATCATCATTGAAACATGTTAAAATGAAAACTTTCATTGGGATGGTGGCCTCTTAACTAAAACTTATTTTTCTAAAATGTATTATGGACATTACGGGGGTGTGTTAAAGATGTAATTTATTCATATTATAATGTCCATAATAGTTATGTTAGAAAAGAACATATGATGTTTCCTTGGCAACAGAGTTTTTTTGTTTGTTATATTTTGATGAAGTAAGATGTATACACAAATCTAAGTTTTTCATTCTATCAGTTTTACTATTAAATTAACTTAATTTTTGATCCACAAGACGACTTGTTATTTTAGACGATATTTCCAACAGATACGTCGGGTTCAAGTCAACGAATTGTGTTATATTTGGTTCACATTAGTGGAATTCCTATTTGTAGACTGCAAATAGGAATTGAACATATTCCAATCAGATAGATATTCAAAGTCTACATTAATTGCACGTCTTGCTCACATAAAATGCTGTAAGTTATTTACAGATTCCAAACGCAATATGGTGCATCAGCCTAATTCCGGCAACCCTTATTATTGGTTTAAGTCCTGTGGTCCGAATATTACCATTTCAGATTTATACCTTCCCATATGGTTGGTTACATGACTGTGCCAAATTTCGTGCAGATCGCTTAAGCCTGTCAGGTGGAGCCTGACCTGTATTTGTAAAACAAAGGCAGTGAGTGTAGTATAAGAGCTTCGCTTCACTCCGCTCAATAATTTCGATACTGCAAATGAATCATGGTAGGCCTAAGCAAAACCTGTATTATTAAAAGGCAATAACGATTATCATTATATCTATATAATTAATACGCTACATGAAACTTTGTCGGTTGAACTCCTCCGCCATTTCTTAACCGATTTTATCCATTGACGTCTCATTGGAAAGAGCGTCTCGCGTAGATTTGCAAACTGGTCTTACATTTTTGAAAAAGTCCCTTGGGTTCTGCCCCAGTGGCTTTGAAAGTTCCCATGTTATCCTTATGAAGAACATAGTTGTTTACATTTTGATCAGCTGTATAATTTAATTGCTGTTATTTATTTTTCAATTCAATGAAACGCATTTAGTACATTTGTTTACTATTTGAGTTTGTGTAAACATAACCCCCAAGACGGATTGTGTTAGTATGGTTTTATCTTAAATTTGTGTATTTATGGTTGTTTTGTGACTCTATGACGGATCGTGTTAGCACGATTCTAATTTATATTTGTGCATTTATCGTTGTTTTGTGTACCTATAATTTGTTTATTTGTTGTTTTTTTTTTCTTTTAAACGCCTCCGACGCGGCGAAAACGAAACATAGACAGGAGGCGTAATTGTGATAACGACCGCAGCTACAAATCAGTGGCGCGTATTAGGCTTAACTCCAGCACCTGACCCCGGACAATCTCAACTATTAGGTTACAAATGCGCCCTAACACTACCCCAAAACGACTTTCCGTTCTCAATTAGCCCTCTATCAATGACCTGTGTTGCCTGTATAGCGAGGCATTTAGAGAAGGAGAAACCCGGCCGGAATGCTTTAGGTTTATCAATAATGAAGATAAAAATTGTCTGAGTTACACACCGGTAATCTTTGAGTTGACTCTTTTAAACTCATTGTAAATATGACTGTTATTCGTTTTGAAATAACTCCTGTAACACATTGCAATTGCTCGAATTCGAGCAACATGTACGCTAGTTATTATTACCTCATGTATGTAGAATTTGCTTTTCTTTATTTTATTTCAATGTCTTCTTTCTTCATTATTAAAAAAAGAATAATTTATTTGTACAGAAGACTTATTTGCATTTAACATTCATAAAACTCACCAATTCAATTACCTCAATAACTGTTTACCAGTATTATTGTTGTGAAGGATTGGGGTTAGCCTCACTTAGTATAGGCCTATAATTTAGGTCTAGTTTTATTTTAGCAGTTAAAAGTAAGAAATTGTCGTCAACCACTTTCAAAATTTCCCTATTGTGCAATAAAATTTATCAATACGACTATTTTATTGTCTAAGTTACACCATTTAGTCTTAAACCTTACCTGTAAACCACGTGGTTGTGATTTCATTTCGTAAAACGATTTTGTATTTTTAGCTACAAGTACATTTTTTACAAAGTTTCTTGCAAATCAAGGGCGGTGTGATTTTTGTTGGTATAATTATGTTGTAGTGTTTTTTTAATGACCTCGTTTTATCTTCTCCTTCTCCAAGCAACATAAACTTAGGCCTAATTAGTTAACTATTCATTGTTGTTAAAAAGAACAGAACCATTTTACAATTAAATATAAACGGCATGGAGTTTAATCACTCAATATAGAACTGATTGTTAATCATTTCGTATTACATACAATATACTATAATTTGCTCTTTAGTATTATCCGATTTTTTCTTTTGTACTGTATTTATCATGTGGTAGATTTGTTGACTAATGTTGAGGCTCTTGTTTACTTTGTTTACTCGCAAATAATGTCATGGCGACCAATTAACCCATAAGGCCCATGTTAAATTTCCAAAAGTTTGCATCCATGTAGGGAAAAGTCCTATGGTCCGATTTGTACCATTTCAGATTTATACCTTCCCATGGTTGGTCACTATGACTGTGTTAAATTTCATGCAGATCGCTTCAGCCGTTCAGGAGGAGTATTTGTAATAAAAAAGCAGGAGTGTAGTATAAGAGCTTCGCTCGCTTCGCTCGCTTCGCTCGCTCCGCTCAAATATATATCTGTAGTAAACACTGATATCTACAATTGTGTGATAGTCACATATTGGTACCATTGTTTGTTCTTACGTAATAACAAATCGGAAATGACAACTTTTTAACTCGCAGATCCCGAGACCCGCACATGTCGGATCACGAGCCAAAACCTAATTTTCAACGCTTGACAAATCAATTTTCTGGAAAGTGTCAAGAGTTCTGATAATATATATCAGTAGTAAACACTGATATCTACAATTGTGTGATTGTCACATATTGGTACCATTGTTTGTTCTTACGTAATAACAAATCGAAAATGACAACTTTTTAACTCGCAGATCCCGAGACCCGCACATGTCGGATCACGAGCCAAAACCTAATTTTCGACGCTTGACAAATCAATTTTCTGGAAAGTGTCAAGAGTTTTGATAATATATATTAGTAGTAAACACTGATACGGTATATCTAATTGTGTGATAGTCACATATCAACAAATCGAAATTGATAGATTTAAAAGTGTAAAATGGTAAAGTGAAAGCAGCTAGTCCAGTTGATCTGGCATTAGAATGTTTCACGAAACTCCGAAGTCTTGTACATTAAAATTAAGTGTTTGTCTATGACTTATGTACTGAATAGGCTAGTTATTAATAACTTTTCCAATAAGTCTGTTTAAGTTATTGTAAGACTAACATTTTTCGGGTCAATATTATCACCAGTCTACTCACACTAAGACTGAACCATGGACAGAACCAGGACCAAGCACTGGTCTGTTGTAAGTTGAAGCGAGTGTTCCTATTGTTCCCTCCTGACAGTTTTATGACCTAGCATTCGTCAGATGCTCGACAGCTAACTTCAGCCTGGTAGCAAAAAAATACTTTAAGGGAAGCAGACGACTGCAGAAAACGTTTTAATAATTCCAGAGTTACCAACATAAACATTTGTAATACTACCACGATTCGGGGTTATGTGAAATAGCACAGACCAGAAATAGGCTACATTTTATTTGCAACACTATTGTTACCATGTCAGATGTCACGTTTAAATAATTCCTTACAAATAGTGATTAGGACGCTATAGGGCGTAATTTAGCCCAAGGATGAATGTAGAATGGAGTGAGAAGTCTAAGGAGCTTCGTTTTATGTATACATTTAAAGCTAGTTATACAATAATAGTTGAGTGGATGACAATGAATCAGTTGTTCTAATCAATCAATCTTATCATTGAGTTAAAGAACCAGCTGATTTTAGTCATTGTCAAAGCTGTCAACTCATCGTTCACTCGTCTTCTTAAAAAAGATGGTGATACACTTGCTAGTGTTGCCACTTTTAGGATAATTACTTAATACTTCTTTTTTAGGGTAATTTACTTGTCTAAAGGTAAAGTTTAGGGTGATGGCAAATTTAGGGTAATTTTATGGTAAAATCACAAGCTATCAAAACAGTGAAAATTCAACAAACAACTTATTTCCATATTGATTGAACTTCTAGTTGCGAATTATGCTGGGTTATTGATTTTATTCGATTCTACAACAGGTTATGGAACAACCTCTTGTTATACTATTGTTTACTTCTTGCTATTTTTAGCGAATGTCTTTATAGGGAAGTAGTTATTACCGTAGGTCTCATGGTAAGACCTAGGCCCGGGACCGATTTACTTTTTTTCATTTTGATGTCCTTGGAGGTCAAAAACACTACTGTACGAGTTAAAATTTGTATGTATATGTGTATATATATATACATACATTACATTATATTATGTTTCTATATTGGACTGACACACGGCCACCTTTAACTACTGGCCGCGGCCTGGTAGAATTGGCAACGTTGCAAGTGGTGTTGTTTAGTTTAATGACAGTGACAGACGTCCTATAAGATAACATGGCAGACAGGTGACATTGGCTCATTAATTCGCACTTTATTGATTTAAATTTAAATTTATGAATATAAATTTGTTAAAATTTTGAAAATAAAACTTACATACAGAATTGAAAACCGAAACAATATGAATTTAAAATCTATATCTGTACATTTTAAGCGGAGTCAATATTGCCATAGTCCAGTAATCGATCTTTCTTAAATACACACCATTAGCTGCTTCGGCTGCTTCCAAACAAAACAGCTGTTACAGCACCACTTACGACGTTGCCACTTCGAAGGCCGCGGCCTGGAGTTAAAGGCGGCCGTTTGGCTGGCAGACCTATCAGCTGACAGATGTTTTAAATAATTTTATTTACTTTGGTTACTAAGAAGAGATAAATAAACAATAAGAATAAGATAAGGCTTCCCAAGAAATACCCCCGCCGCAGCAATCCTGCAGACTAAGCAAATTTCCATTTGCCTGATTGGATTTATACTAAAATATCTCCTTAAAAATATCACTTTCCTTATTTAAATAGAATCAGTTTAACACATACTTAGGTTTGCTGCAACAGGGAGGGTAAAAGTGTTTTTTTATGTAAAATGTTAATAGTTAGTAAGAAATAAAAACATTTTCCAAATTTGGGCAAAATATCTTAATAAACAAGCAAACTACAACAGTTTACTTATTCTCCATAAGAATAACATAGGAATTTTAAATTTACAATTTTTTGGAATTTTCTCCGTAACCATTAGGTGCATTATAACGCTTCAATATATACTAAATTATTTGTTTTTTTAAGCTCTACAAAATAGTTTGAAAAGAAATTGCGAAATTGTATGTATTTTGAGTCAAAAATGGGAAAAATGGGGCTCGCGAACTCGTTCAAATAAACGTAGGTTTACACGTTTGTACCAAATTTCATCAAAATCGGATTGTTTTTGCTCGAGTTATCGCGCTAACGGACACATATAAATATATATACATACAGGGTTAGTAAAAAGTGTGGAGACCCCCTGTTATTTTTTTAACGGCCCATACTAGAAAAACTAAACTTGGCACACCTTTATGACACGTTATGAAGTACTTTTTGGGTATAACCGTCACTTGGTGTACATCCCCAAAATGGGGGATTTTGGGAGAAACTCGAAAATTTCAAACACAATGACCCATCGAGTGACCCCTCATTTTGAAGGTCCTGGTAAAAGAAAACCAAATACGCAAATTAGAGGTCTCTATCTCAGTTCAGTAAAAAAAGGCAGCCAATATATATATACAGGGTGAATTTTAAATGAGTTCCCCCCCTACTTTTTTCTACATTTCTCAAGATATCAACTTCGGACCACGTCAGATCATTGTAGTGTAGTAAGTACTTCATTTTGACTGGGTAAACATTTTTGGCCGCCATCTTGGATCCGCCATATTGGATACAAAATTTTTTTTCAAATGTAAAGGTAGGGTTGTGACCCATTGTTTCAAATTAGAATTTTACGCTGATTACAATGCCGCAATTAGTTAAAAAAAATCTTGATTCGTTCTTAAGTTATGAGGACTTTTTATAACTGTATTTTTAGCCCATTTTAACATTGTGCATTTAAAAACTAAGACCATAATCTCAAAATTGTGCTAGATAAAGATAAGTATACACCACCATTCATTGTTGACCTATTATCACTTGATTATGACGGATGTATTTTTTTCGGCCGCCATCTTGGATTTGCCATTTTGAAATGTGACAAATTAATTTAAATATGAAGGTGGTGTTGTGACCCATCATTTTAGACTACTTTTTTATGCTGAATTCAATGCCGCAATCCGTTTTGCATTTTCATATTTGTTTTTTGAAATATTGGAAATTTAAGTAAGATAATTTTAATATTTCATCAAGAAAGCCTTAGAGACAAAAACGGATTGCGGCATTGAGTTCAGCATAAAAAAGTAGTTCAAAATGATGGGTCACAGCACCACCTTCATATTTAAATTAATTTGTCACATTTCAAAATGGCAGATCCAAGATGGCGGCCGAAAAAAATACATCCGTCATAATCAAGTGATAATAGGTCAACAATGAATGGTGGTGTATACTTATCTTTATCTAGCACTATTTTGAGATTATGGTCTTAGTTTTTAAATGCACAATGTAAAATGGGCTAAAAATACAGTTATAAAAAAGTCCTCATAACTTAAGAACGAATCAAGATTTTTTTAAACTAATTGCGGCATTGTAATCAGCGTAAAATTCTAATTTGAAACAATGGGTCACAACCCTACCTTTACATTTGAAAAAAAAATTTTGTATCCAATATGGCGGATCCAAGATGGCGGCCAAAAATGTTTACCCTGTCAAAATGAAGTACTTACTACACTACAATGATCTGACGTGGTCCGAAGTTGATATCTTAAGAAATGTAGAAAAAAGTAGGGGAGGAACTCATTTAAAATTCACCCTGTATATGAATTTGAACGGATGGTGTTTTTGGCCTCTAGGGACCTCAAAACAAAAAAAAATCGGTCCCGGGTCCAGGTCTTACCATGAGTACTACGGTAATAGCTTATTCCCTATATTGGAAATTCGCTAAAAGTGGTTCAATTTAATTGCACCGAACGATTGATTGTTATTTACCTTTAAAAAGTATGTTAAATTAAAAACAATCATACTTAGTGGAAATCTTTAGACCTTATTTCAGGTATTCCTCCTGATATAAATTAAGTCTCTTAATTAATTATACGAGGTTCTTTTCACTAAAAATTGGTGACCCCGACGTGATTTGATTTCGAAAGATTATTCAATCGTTAATCACTATTGTTATTCAATTAAGTAAATCAAAAACATATCATATGGAACTCGACGAAGAAGTATTGACAAGACTAAAACTGTTGGAAATCCTAAAAATATATCTTATTGTTTATTTATCTCTTCTTAGTAACCAAATTAAATAAAACTAGTGCCTGTTGCTCAAAATCGAGCAATTGTCAAGTACCGGTATTTTACAGAAGTTATTCTAAAACTACAGTAATAACAGTCATAATTTTCGATGAGTTTAAAAGACCCGACTATAAATGCTTATGTAACTAATTGAAATACTCACGCTATTAATAGCGCTTTGAAATAATAAACGCTTCTTGTAAAAATAGTTTAGCATTTTTTGGACCGGGCCTTATTTCTTTCATGTATTTATTTCATATGACTTTAGGTAGGTTTACTTTACCACTGTGACAACATGATGTGTATATTCTTCATGTTTTTTTTTACTTCCAAAATAAGTTGCTTAGCATAACTGGCAAAAATAATTACTCATCTCTCCAAGTGATTGTGTACGTGGATTCCTTACTGTGAGACCAGGCCTCTCCTCTGCTCTTCTCATGCGTATAAGATTTCCTATTAATTGTCTCCTCCTACTGTTTTCAATATTTTTCCTTTAAACTCAAGAAATTGTCTGTTCTTCCAACAAAACTGATTGACTATTTAGATTTGTCTTTATAACCTCCTAAATATTACAAACATCAATATTTACTCCCAAAAAGCTGATGGTGAGTTTCTTTTTATATACAGCTGCTTTTGTTTTTTTGTTTTTAAATTGACCTTTGTTAAGAGTAAGAGTTTTTAAATTCTAAAACCTGTATGCAAAACTACGAATTGAGAAGAATTATTTGACACCTCAAACGTTAAAATCGGTCCAGAAATAGCGGAGGGGTTTTGTTCACAAAAACAGCCCTCACGTATTAATATAAGAGACTAGCTGTAACCCGCGGGCTTTGCCCCGTTTAACTTCTTAATTTTTATTTTCCGATACAGAGTGTGCCAAAAACTGAGGGTCACTAGTTCGAATCTCGGAATTTTCATATGTCATGTTATACATCATTTTAAAGGTATTTAATATACAAACATTTTAGCGAAAATATAAATGAATTATCTTTTTTCGTTTCAAAATGGCAGAAGTTTATTTGGAAAAAAATCAATATGTTTTTAATACTCTGTGTTTCCTATACCAATGCATTTAGCCCTTCTCTGGTTGAATTTTCTTACTCGTTATGAAATTAGCTTTACTGTGATTTGTTACAATAACGGGTTTTTAAAATAATAAAAATTCCAAAAAGAATTGATTTTAGAAAATTTGCCATTTTGAAACGAAAAAAGATACTGTAATTCATTTCTGTGTTTTCACCAAAATGTTTGTATACTAAATACCTTTAAAATGATGTATAACATGACATATGTTTACTTTTGAAAATTCCCGAGATTCGAATTAGTGACCCTCAGTTTTTGGCACATCCTGTATCGGAAAAAGTTGAAAATATTTTTACGTTATTCATTGGGGTCGATTTAGCGGGAAATAATTTCATTTTATAATCAAATTATTCCATAATCAATTTGAGACAGCTTCCATGGGACACTCATCCGTATATGTGTGTCCATGACGACGATAACTTGAGTAATTTTTATCCGATTTTGATAAAATTTTGTTTGAAAGTGTAAGGCGGGATTAACTTGAATGAATTCGGGAACCAGCATGATCGGACCATGGGAACGGGGTTTAACGGGGTTTTATGGGGTAAAAATGGGGTTTTCTTGTTTTTTACCATTAAAACAAAAGAATTATCAGTTTTTCTCCAGACCTTTTTAAAGAGTTTAAAAAACAAATAGATTAGCATATCAAAGTGTTTTTACACGGTTATTGGTTACGGAGAAAATTAAAAAATTGTTCTTTTAAAAATCCCATGTTATTCTTATGGAGAATATTGAAAAATGTTGTAGTTGGCTTGTTTATGGATATATTTTGATCAAACTTGGAACTTTGGCAGATTTATTTATTTTATACTAAGCTATTAATATTTTAATAAAAAACACACTTTATTAGTTTCCCTGTAGCAGCAAACCTAGGTACTCGTTAAACATAAATGTTCATTATCAATCAATCAATCAATCAATTTAATCTATTAATTTAAAACCAATCCAGGCAAATGTAAATTCGCTCAGTCGGCAGGTTTGCTACAGTGGGAGTATTTTTATCATGATGTTGGGGTGAATAATTACACTTAGGATTATTTTACTGATTGTGTAAATAAGATTGTGTACTGTCCAAAAAAGAGTAGTCACAATAAACCGATACAAATGATAAAAATGATGATAGTTTCGGTTGGTTCGATATTTTTCATATTATACAATGGTTGAATATAGATCAACGATCAATGTTTTGCTCTTATTTTGGGTTGTCTTCTATTCATTTTTACAAGTTATAGCTTAGTCTAGGGCTACAACCTACAACCAAAGGATTACCCTGTACTTGAAAGATTATTTTCAAACAGAGTCTAAATAACTTGAATTTAATACTATTGCAGCATGCAGACCTGATCCTGAACAGTGGATTTATTTGCTCTCAAATTTGTTTGTTGCCAGTGTTAAGTGTTAAAACATTTTCGAGGCACTATAGCGAATGTACAAAATTTGGCCATGCGCTTTTAAGATTGAGTAATAATTAACGTATATTAAATTGATATTGAAACATTATTTAGTGTTTACCCTCTTATGTAATTTTCATATTATATTGTTGTTTAGCAAAAAACATAAATATTAACATTTAGGGTAACTCAAACTAGATTTAGGGTAATTTTAGCCCGCCATTAGGGTAAAATTGCAACAACATGGTGGCAACAATGTGACACACACCCTGCCTGGGGTGTTGGCCATAAAATCCAACCTAGGATAGGATGGTAAATAAATCCATGCTTAGTATATTTAATTTACTTAAATATAATGATAAACTTGTTGCTGGATGTAATCAATTGTATTGTGCTTTTGGGTCATTCCAAAAACAAAAGAAACATCATCTTCCAATCTTCTAAAGAAGTTCGTGGAAATGGGAAAAGCCTTTCCACCATGACGTTTCATATTGTGGGTAATCTCATTTTTTTTTGGGAGGGTTGGGAAAATTCATTTACAACCATAGGTGGCGGGCCTGTAGTGTAGGACTCCCAACAGGTTTGAGACCCAAAGAGTACCCACGAAAAACCTCCTCTACTCTTAGGACAGTAGCCTGTGCCTGGAAACACTTGTCGCATTTCATCAGAACTGGTCGAGTTTGCCTACGCCCGAAGGGCTTACTCCGTGTCTAGCCGTTCATTTCTTACACAATCTAGACTGCGATCCAATCTAGATTGTCCTTTTTAACTTGAAGGATATTCCGGACAAAATGCAACCAGCAGTCCCAGTTTTCCTCATCCTCCAGCAAGGTCTCACAAATAAATTCAACTAACAGCACCCCAAGATGTTGAATGGCCTCCTGGCAGCACATATTTCATCGTAGACAGCGGAAGAAAGTATGTTCCACGTCGTCGGGAATCCTCAGGCAGTAAATACAGTCAGGTGAATTGGTTTTGGCCATTAAGTACAGGTATGACTGAAAATAGCCATGACCTGACAAGAACTGCGTGAGATAGTAGTCGATCTCACCGTGCCGTTGTTCCATTTATGGTTGGACCTGTCTGATGAGTCTGTGCGGGAGCGCTCTTCCGTTCTTGCAGTGACCTTGCTGATGTAGCCTTGTCTATGGTAGCTTGCCTTCCTATCCACTGCCAACAGTTTGACAGGGGTAACTCCAGTAATCGCCAAAACAGGCGGTTTGGACAACACTCGGTACGCGGAAGCGACCCTGAGTGCCACCTGACGCTGCACTGGTGCGAGCCTCAACTTAATTGTACGCTTCCTTGTTGAACACCTCTGCCCACACCTCAAAGCCGTAGAGTAGCACAGACTGGACTGCAAACATTATGGTTGGACCGACGACGCCCGACATTGGCCATTAGCTTACTAAAAACGGCAACATTTCTAGCAGCCTTGTCTGCTGTATGAAAGATCTGGTTCCTCCAGCTCATCTTGTTGTCCACCATGACACCAAGGTACTGGACAGTTCGAACAGTAGTGGCAGTTCGCGTGGTTTGGACAACTAAATTCCCCACTCGTAGCAGGACGATGGCTTCAATCGTTTACTTGAACCTCAATAACAAGACCCGCGATAACAAGACACCCTTGATTATGTGGGTCATTTTCAAATCTCCTTGAAATTATTTTACCCCTAATCACATGTTATTGCAAACATCGATAAGAAGTCAATCTTAATAACAAGCCTTCTTTTATAATCCCTATGAGAGTCTTGTTATCAAGGTCCTACTATGGAATGGTAAACTTTCATGAAATCGCAGCAACGTGCAACAGGTATGCTAGTAATGATTATAAAAACATCCGTTTTAAAGAACAACTATGGACAGCAAAAGCATTTCTAAATGTATCATATATTTTGCACTTATTTTGAAATTATTTATTGTATCACAATGCTTTTAAAAGGAATACAATGAGTGACATATCACTTGTTATTAAAGTTACTATTGTATTATCAATCAACAAACAAGTTAAGCAACCAGTACTATTTTTAAATAATTCCAGGTCGAAATACACACCAGTTCCCTTATTAATTGTAAATATAAATTCTTACCTTCAATATTTACTTCCAATTGATCACCCATTACTACAGCTAAATAATGAAGTAACAGGCCTGCCCAAACTGACATAAATACAAACTGCTATCAACAAAGTCTAACTTTATCACTGCCACAATCTTAAGTTGTATTAGGTTTATTTATGTGAGGTTGGTGGATAACATATTATCATTGTTTGTAAACATCTGACTTAATGACTAATGAAGTGTAAACAGTAAGATCCCATTACGTATTATTATTATGACACTTAAAAACTGCTTCTTGCTAGCATTGTAATATTATTCAATTTTCTCTGGTTAAACCACTTGTTGATTCTTTTTTATTTAAACAGCAGCATTCTCTTTAAAAAGTGAAACCTATTATGGACTTAACAGCCAATGGCTGGACTATAATATGCTCTGGGCCACAGATACTAGAAAAGACCTGGTATGGATCATAAACATAAACTAATGACGTTTTTGGCCCTAAAAAAAACATCATTTAATATTGCTCAAATAGAACTGCCAAAACATGTTAATGCTATTAGTATAGGATTTGGGCCAACAAAGTAATTTATTTATGTTTATGATCCATACAGGTATTTTTCTAGTATTCGTGCTCTGGGCTAATGCATCCATCAGTTTGGTAAACAGCTTAATTATATTAACATTTCGTTTTCAAGTTTAATTTAAAGTGAAATATTAATAGTTAAAAGTTATAAACCAAAAATGGCACTTAAAGTTGTCTAGTCTGATTTAGGATCCCACAAATATTCTGTGATCCTTCAAAATAACTTTTTTAACACCATCCTAACTAAGCTCTCAATAAAACAATTAGAGGGTTGGGGTACTAAAATACACATTTATTTCTCGTAGACAAACTTAATACATCAAAAAAATATTCTAAATAACAGATAAGTGAAACATTTCCTTAAAAATTGCTGTTCAGTTACAAAATGCCAAACAGAATAGGAGACGAAATAACATTTTTTATAACAAATAGCAAAATGTAAAGTATTTTACCCCTAAAATAACAGTAGACTAAAACTATTCCATATAATGTTCTATTTATTTTTATATTTTTTTTTAGTAACAGAAATTGACAGATTATTTGACTCCATTTAACACTATTCTCTCTTTAAGGGCTAAAAATATTTGTTTATCATCATAAATAAAACAATGACTTTGTTATTTTACATAAGTATGTTTTTTGGGTTGGTACCAATCTTTAATTTCTGGAGTTACGGAACCAAACAAGAATCTTATACAATTTGTATACTCATCCAATTCTGAAACATGATGTTGAAATATGATATATATTCTTACAAATCTGTTTTTTTTTTAATCTCAAGTTTAAATTCCTGTTTTCACATCACAATATTTGTATGTTTCTTAGCTCGCAAGTAATATTTTTACAGCCATCACTCTATTTAACAATTTTTCTGTGTTACCAGAAGACTGATAACTTTTGCCTTTCTTCTTTTTGATTTCTTTAAGTGGTGTGGGTGAAACCTCTTCCAAGCCATTTTCAGCCTAAATGTAGTCAGCAAGAGCATCATCATAAGTATTTGCTGAAAGTGTTGTCTTGTGTTTCTTTTTGTGTTTTCTATTTTCTGAACTTTCATTAAGTTCACCATAAGTCTCTCCTGATTTCTTTGCACTGGTTCTATCATTACAAACCTCAATCAAATCATTGCAAATTTCAATCATGCCACAATCGCCATTTATATCAAGTAATTTCTTTTTCTTATGTTTCTTTCCACGTTTCCTTTTTTCTGCACTTTCCTCATTTTCAATACTAACACCTTCTGTGCTTTCCTGTCTTGTTTCAGCTCTAAAATTGTCTTCAACAATGTGACTAACTTGACTTAAATCACTATTTTCTTTGGTGTATTTTTTCTTGTGTTTCTTTTTGGGTCTCCTTTCTTCAACATTTTCATTACTTTCAACACACTTTTCATCCCTAATTTTTTTATTGGGTTCAACTATGCAAACATCGTATGAACTAACTTTACCATCAACATTTTCTAAGGAATGTTTTTCTTTGCGTTTCTTTTTTGAAAATTCTATTTCATTGTTTTCGTCAATAGCAGATGAGATGTCTACAATTTTTTTGCAACCTGCTTGAAAAGAGGGTTTATCAGAAATCCCACAAAAAGTTTTTTCATCTTCATAATTTAATGATTGTGTCTTTTTACTTTTTTCTTTGTGAGACTGTGTATCTTGACTTTTCTGAATTTCAGGAGTTACAACATCAATAACAGCTTTTGAATGTTTCTGTCTTTTGCTTGATGTACTATCTTTTTCAAAACCACCTTTAACGTTGTTAACATAAAGATCAGCAAGGTTAAGTTTATTGTCACTACTTCTATGACCACTTATTTCTGGGGTTTCTTTTTTTACTTTTTCTTTTGTATTTTTTTGAGACGCTGTGTTCTCAGTCATTTCATTTTTATTTTTATTCATATCATTCTTTTCCGTGACCTTAGTTTTATCTACTTCACCAAGTTTATTTAATCCTTTAGTTCTTGACAATATGCTCAAATCTTTGTCATCACTACAATTTTCTCCAGATTTACTTTTCATTTTCATCAGCTTCGCTCGCTTATGCCTTAGTTTGGCTTTAGATACTTTAATGGTTGATTTGCTGTCACAATGTGAGTTACTATTGGCACTATTTTGTATTGAATTTATTTTATTTGTGTTCTCCTTACTGCTAGATTTATCGTTCTTTGATTTAATGGTAGTCTGTTTATTCTTCGGTTTGATGACTTTTTTCTTTATCTTTAACATTTTCTTTCTAGCACGTTTCTTTTCTGAAACACTCATCTTTTTAACTTTGAGTTTAGCCTCTTCTGAATTGCCAGTGTTTAGAATAGCTTTATCTCCTTCATTTATTTTTTCTTGACTATGTTCAACTTTTGATTTTTTAGGAGATGGTGCATTGATACTATCATACTTATAACCTGACTTTTCTTCAAAACCTTTTCTTTTCTCTCCTCTAAATGTATTTTCTACTTTATCGCTTCTAAATGTATTGACATCAACATGGTTTTTCCTTCGTTCAAACACTGTAATAAAAAACCCATTTGTTTGGTCAACTTCAGGCTGACAATATATACATTTATCCCCAAACTGAAATTCTTTTGATCCAAAGTTTTTCCATCCAGGAAGTTGTTTTCGTGCTGATACAACTTCAAAATTGTCATTGCAGCTTTGCAAAACTTCTTGAACAACGTTTTCATTTTCTTCAACGTTAAGAGAACACGTTGAGTAGACAACTCGTTTAGCTGCAGGAAACCTGAAATGCAAAGCTGTAGTCAATATCAGAAATTCGCGATTGAAGGTATTATATAAAAAAGCTTTAAAACTAATGTAATTTTGTTAATTGGTGTTAACATATAGATTGGAGAATACGATGCTCCAAATCTTACAAGTATTTAGAGTTTTGTATAACATGCCAGTACGTATTTCCCAAGGATGTACAATATATTATATATAAAAAACTCAAGACAAAATAGGGTTTCATTTTTGGTACACTTCTTACATATAATAAATTAATGTTTCTGCTATTAACCACTCTAATGCAATAGGAAATTTTAGGAAATTATCTCATTATTGAGCACCTAGCTATCGAGGTTTTAGTAATGGTAAAGTTAAAAACACTGTAATAGTCTACCACGATTGCAGAAATATCCTTGATTACATAATGCGGTTACGTTCTTCTTCCAACATCACAACCTTGAAAAAAGAGAACTAATCGAACACTGTTAATGAATGGGTGCTCCTGCTCAGCTATAGGCTATTGCTGATTATACAACATTTCCCAGTTCCATACACAATTCACATACTTCGCCTGGTAATCAAATTTCAAGTACCCTTCCTGATTTTCCAGTTGGCTGGATCCCTAGGTTAGTATTTCAGAACACATAGCTTTGTTTTAAATTTTAAAACAGTGCCTTTTTCCATACAGAACACATGTGGTTCAGATCAGCAGGACTATGGTGTATTTATTGTAGAACATTTTTATTTGCATGCAAAATAATACACAAAGCATTTCTCAACAAGTATAGCTACATAAATTTGTAATGGTTGTATTGTAATGTATTGCTAAGTAGCTTTACACTACAATAAATGCCATAGATAGAGATCTGACTTTTTTCCTAAGTCAAGTTCAATTGCATGGGTTGATGAATAATAAGTGGGACAAACATTTTTAGGTAATGCTGAACCTAAAATTTACCTGTTGAAAAACAGTTTTTTGCCAACAGATTTATTTGTATTCATCACCTGGTTAAAGCAAATCGTAGCAATGTAATTTGAAATCCAGCCAGTTTCTCCAGTCTAGTCTTCTCGTCAAGTCGTGCTTTTAGGTTTGTTGAGGGCTGTCTCAATCTAACTCCTATGAATAAACAAAAACTATTTAGACACATATTTAGCTGTTTCAAAACCCTGCAGACTAAGCAAATTTTCTTTGCCTGAAAAAAGTTGTGGGAAGTTTGTGTGGGGCCCCAGCAACACAACACTATCCCTGCACTACTCACCCATGCCTCAAGCTGATACGAGACACATTCCTCAAACTATGGCTGTCAGGTTAGTAGTCTTATAAAAAAAAAAGTTTTAGAGTAAACTACATTTTAAAATCTAGATTTGAAATACCCCAGCCACAGCAAACCTGATGACAAAGTGAATCATATGCTTGATTTGGTTTTCACTCAAGTAATTCTCAATGGACAGAATTTCATGGACTTTCGAATAATATATATTTCAGTGAATCATGTTTTAAGACTGCGACTATTGTAGTAGCTCTGCCACTTCACAAACACGTAATAATTTATTGATTTGTTTTTGTTGTTGTGAGATCATATGTTATTATATTGAAATGTTTTTTACACCATATGATAGGAAATTTCTTCCTTATTGCAGTGGTACTAACGGGACGGTTTGTTTTTTTTTAGACAAAAAATATCCCTTGTTATGATTTTTTTAAAACATACCGTGTTTGGTAGTTTTGTGACGCGTATATGGTAAAACTGACTGATCGAAATTTTTGTTCACTTCAGTGCTCAATTAAAGTGATCCCTTTGTGGGTTAAAGTTCACTTATGTAACAAAGTGCAAGTTTAGAATCTTATCTTTCTAACAGTATAAACATTCTTCCCTTTTACAATAGTTTTAAATTATTTATTTGAAGTTAACCTGAACTCCAAAACCCTCCTTCCTTGCAAAACGCGACTTATAGTCGCTGCCAATACAGAAACCACCTACCGCGACTATTATAGTCACGCTGGCATTTGGAGAGTTAAGCATAGACAACTTAACTTCCAAAGCTGACAGCGAACCATAACCTCTAAACTTTAACAGCGATTATCATTTAGTAGCTACAGCCTCAATTATACATACCCGAGCCAGTGCATGATGGGTCCACCAAAATGTACTCCACATGTTTGTACTTATCAACGTCCAGTTGTGTTACATCTTTTAGAATAGTTGTGACATTGTCAGCCCCGCTGTGTTCAATCATCTTTTCCAAGGAATAGTATCGTTTTTCATCTCTCTCCACTGCATAGACCTTCCTGAAAATTAGTCGAAAGTTTAGATGACAGAATAGACTAACAGTTTTAAGATCCTGAGTAAAAACTGAGATATTTTTTTGTTAACAATTTGATTTACATTTTCAACCCTGTCTTTGTTTAAAATATAATATAATGGAATTGAAGTCGTTTCTGTCTATAAGTATGTTTATCTGTTTGTTCAGTGTTAATACAATTGGACCAATTGGACTGAAATATTACACGAATATAGATCATAAAAATTGTCAATCATATGCTTCAAATCCTCTCTGCCTAAGCTTTGTGAACATCTAAAGTTGATTAGGAGCCTTTTGAAGGAACACCAGCGCTGTTTACATCCTCCATTTGCCAATTTTTTTTTAAAAGTAACTATACTACCACACGGCTGAACATTACATAGAATTGTATAATAGCCTCCTCAAATACAAGTCCGTAGCATGGGTGTGTGGAAACATTGCACTGGTCAGTCTGTTGCCATGGTAATAGCAATAAGACAAGTGTGCAATATTATAAGCGTCTAGGCAGCCAGTGCAACTCACAGGATCGTGCATCAGATCGGAAAACCCCCCACCACCGCTCCATGCCAATGGCGTGACGTCAACCATTACCGCAACGATACGTAGCAGAGGTATGAGCTTTGGTGGTGATAATGGATAGCGTGTCGGGCTGATAAACAGAAGGTACCGGGTTCGAATCCAACTGGCAGCACTAACTTTTTGTCAACAATTTTTTCATATCAGCAAGTTTGGTTGGTTTGGTTAGGCACAGTTTAATTTTATAATTAAAAAATTATAAAATTGAATTTCAGACATTTATAATTTTATTTTTAGGACAGAACTATTTTTTCGATTAGTAAACCTTCATTCGAGTTTTTCATTATCAGCAAGTTTGGTTAGTTTGGTTAGGTTATGACAGTTTAATTGTATTTAATTTAAATTTAACCTACAAACGATACGTTTTGACAGCGATAGTGATAGAGATAACAATTTTCCGCGAAAAGTTAGGCTATGCTGATGCGCCGGTATAATTCGGAAGCGTACGACATGGTGCGATGGTGGGGGGTGTTCTGATCCACAATCCTCGGAGTTGCACTGACTGCCTAGACGCTTGTTGCAATATTTTAAATATTGAACAGATGCTCCATTATAAATTAGGTTTTGTCACTTTTGTCTCACTGCGGCCTTGTATTAGAAGAGGTCAAGGTTTTATTACATCGAGTTCTGTTTCTATGACCAAAGATGGGTGTGTTTGGGAGATTTAAAGATTTTTATTATTCATTTTTGCTTCCCCAAATCACAACAAAAGCCTGGGTAAAGAAACTATAGGTCGGCCGGTTAGAAAGCGTCGTCCTCGTAGCATTGGTGCGAGAGAGATACCGACCTGTGGGAGTGAGACAGACTATGGCTCTTCCCCCACTCCGCTGCCGCCCCACCCCCAACCTTTTATAAATATTAACAGCAATTAAGTTATACAGCTGATCAAAATGTAAACAATTACGTTCCTCATAACTTGAGAAAAATAGGTCCTGCAAAAATACTGTATAGCCGAAATCGCATCAATATTTGAGCATCATGAAATGTTATTATATCATTGTGTAAGCAGTTCCATTTGATAACACAGGATTCCAACTCCCACGACACCGGGGCGGCGCTGTGTCGGTGTCGTATCGTGCATAGTGAAAACGGCCATTGGCGGAGAGGGGAACATACCCTCCCTCGCCGTTACCTCCCCTACATGCGCTAAAAATTTCGCGCAAGTCGTTTTCTAACCGGCCGACCTATAGTAGACCATAAAGAAATTATTTAGATAAATATAAGTCAGCTGGTGTTAGCAAGTACATTCTAATAGGCGTATTTCACTGCTCTGAACTAAACATTGTTGTGAACATAAAGAACATAATTTTCGCAAGGTTATTGTAGATATTACCTGAATTATTTTTGTCACATTTTACTACTAAGTCATTAACTTGCAAATAAATAACAACATACAGTAGAAGTGTATTTTCTAGTATAACTAATGTTGAATACAGAAAGTATACCAGCCTACCCAGAGGAAGAGTAGGAAGCCAGCTGAATAGTCTTGAGTCCCGGAGCTGCACACATGTCCAAAACATGGCTGTCCCTCTGCGGTGACAACAGCAACGGTGCCAGACAACTTGCCTGGGGACATAAATTGATGAGAAAAAGATGAACGAGATACTACTTTTAGAACAGCAAAACTGATTTGCAGCTGCTTAGCCAAAGAAAAGTATAACAGCAACTTAGAATGTTTTGTACAGCAGATCCGAAACATTTTAAAGCCATTATCCTTACCACTCGGTTGGGGTGGGATACGGCTAGTGGTACTAGTGATTAGTGAAAAACATGTGTTTTGTTTGAATCAAAATGTTTTTCAATGTCCACGTAGTGGTGATACTTGTGTTAAACTTTGTAACTAAAACAAATCCGAGCAGATGGGAAGAAGTTGCCTTGACTGTTATTGAGTCTTTACGCAGAGAAACAACATTTGCAGCAACACAAAAAACGTATTAATGAACAAAATTACTATCAATATAGACCAGCTGTGGAAATTTTTTTTATTTAAGAGTCTTCCGTAGTGGAAGCCATGTTGGATTTCTTCCCCATAAGAACAATGTTAAACATTACATCATTTGTGGACACGTAACGGCGTTATTTGTTAAGATATAGCTTTGAAATTTATAATTTGTATTTTTAACATAATAGACTCGTGACTGAGGTTTTTGAATTTCGAAAATCCATTTTCATTTCCTTTCAATAATTAGCTTAATTTTAAGCTAATTAATAATCAATTATTCATTATAAAAATTAAAAATTGTGAAATAAAAAACGTCAATCTCTAGAGGATTGCAATTCCTTAAATTTAACTCCTTATCCATAATTATATGACAATTTGCTGATGAGATATTTGGACCCAAAGTTAACATTGTTCTTATGGGGAAGAAATCCAACATGGCTTCCACTACGGAAGACTCTTAACATCATTGTCAAGTCACTCACAGAGTAAAATACTTACTGACAAAATTCAATTTTCTTTTCTAAGGTTTGATACTGAGAATTAAATGAATATTCAATTCAATTCTGTAAAACAGTAACACACACTTCGGTACATATTTTAAGCTAAATCAATGAAGGGCAAGAAGTATCGAATGATGTAAAATATTCAGTGTTGCCTTGTTACTGAGTAAGACCAGCTGTTTCTTAGGCAGGATCATTTAATAAAGACCAATGATCAGGAGGACAGCTGGGTCCAGTTTTCAACCAATATGAGTCCTTGGAGCCTTTACATTATAACTCGTAAAACAATTACACAGGTAGAAAGAAAATTTCTAATCCCATAGTGCACTAGATATTATTTAAGTTACAATCAAAACAAATGTAAGAAATCCCAATCACATGTTTTATTTACAGTGTGGGGTGAAAAATAGAGAAGTCTGTACATAATTGGATTTTTTTGCTAGAAGCGGTAAGGTCTGGTGGAATATGTTTGAAGATAAACCTTTTTAGTGTGATAATGTGTTCATACGTGTCAAACTTGATTTAACGTGAGGTTAAATCAAAACAAACAATAATAATATATTCGTAATATATATCGTAATATATATGGCGTAATATATTCTTTTAATTGACAATAGTTAAGTATACTTACTTTAATAAAATCACTTGGTCATTAGAGAATTTTACTGTGAAATATGAAATGAAATGAAAATCCATCTTTATTGAGGCGAACTTAGGACCTCATGGTCCTTTCTTGCAGTTAACCTCTACACAGTTAAATAGAGATGTGATTCCTAATTCCAAATCAGCTAATGAATTAATTGTTATGTAATTATTGTCTTCAAATTAAGTGATGGTTGCTTTAAATATAATTAATTTAACGTGAGCAAATATTAAAATATTGAATCTTCTTGCAAAGTTAATGTCGATCATTATATTAATAGAAATAATGCAGTTGCTGTGACTGGGATGCACACGATAAACTGATGGAGCATAATGATGATTTACGTTTAGTTTGGAAATATCATAAGATCCAGACCCACCTTTTAAGGGTTTTATAGTTAGGGATCAGAATTATATACTGTCGAGATGACGAGATAAACCTTTATAGACTAATATTTAGAGTTTTGACCCATTTAAATTATAATTAACAGCTAAATTCTATTGCTAATAATTCACTTATGCAATCTGATAAATTTACCAGGTATCAAACAGGAAAACGTTATACGATAGCCCAAGTTAACAAGACTCGAGTTTGGTTTATAAAATGCAGTAGGTAGCCTAAATACTGAATGTTTTCTTATAAATCAGACGATGACATCTACTAAATTAATTAATTTAATGTTAAACGAACATTCTTCCTCGTAAGTAATACAACATTGTCCCTAATTGACAACTTGCCAGTTTGTTTGTTTTGATTTAACCTCAAAATTTGATATGTGAACATTTTTGCACATGATCACACTCACTACAGCCAAAAGGTTCATCCATCCTTAAAGATATTCCAACATAACTTAACCGCTTCTAGCTAAAAAAATCCAACTGCAGGCCTACATATTTTTGGTTGAATTTTCGACCACTGGACGACCTCTAGTTGTATGAATGGAATGGATCGTTTTATTTTAGACAAACTAGGTTTAAATAAATTAAATAAAAAGAATTGTTTTCAGCCTAAGGATGACAAATCTACTAAAAGAGTGTAGGCCTATGTTTAATCTATGGTATCACGTACTGTTATGGAGTTCATGTTTTGGGGCCTGAAATTGGAATCAATGGACACGTTTTTTTGCAGGAATGCTCTGTGGGTTGGATTGTTTTGTTTCAGTCCCACAAGCATGAGCATTTGCTAAAAGCATAAAATTGCCAAAGTGTTTAAGACGGCATTTTGTTAAGGCTAACCAAGACAATTCTTAAAAAAAACTTGCATTGATAACATTCCTAGTGGAGTGGTGTTCAAGCAATTAACTAACATAGGCCTACAGGCATGATATAGTTTTTAATAAAGGTTTGTAGGAAAGAAACTGTGACCAGAATAGGGGGCGGAAAAATTATTTGGGCCTAGGGGCGCCAAAATGCTAAATCCGGCCCTAAGCAAAGTTTTGCTGCACATCTGCACATGAGAGAAATGTTTACTCGAGTGCAGCAAACAGGCAGTTTGCACTCGTGTTACACATTATATATTTTCCTACAGTTACTATAAATCATATAAATAATTAGTCTTTCAAGCAATGTACAACTTTTTTTTAGGTTATATTAAATCCAAACATTGAACGGAAACTTAACTTTTACATAGGAATGGAATGTCTATAGTTCTATCTATAGTCAAAGATATCACCTTACCTTATCCATGAGGATAATTGAGCCATTGCAGTACAGTTCGTAGTCCTGGAACTCTGTTCCGGGAGGAAAAGCCAGAACTTCAGGTAGATGAAAGTCTTGTATAAACCCTGCACTATTGGGCTCCAAAGATCTCAGCTGATCTAAGTAATCCTCATAACTGTTAGCCGGCTTCAGTTTCTCCCAACCATCTTCTTGGAATTTCTCAATCACAGAGTTTACATTGTCCTTGATTAAATTTATCTTGACAAACCTCACTAAAATAATACAAAATTCTTGAATTTTTTATTTCACAGTTAGGTTTTTCAGATTGATAATATATTTTAAGTTCAACTTCAAAATAATTACAGATAGCCTACACAAAAAGATCAAATGGATTTATCTTTAGACTAACATACATCAGTTGGTCAATCAAGCTCAGAAACTTCTTGAATTGAATATTGTTTCATTAAATTTATATCCTTCAATTTGTTAACCATCAGAATAACAAGGAAAATAAAATTTAAAAATGCCCATCACAATTTGGTATCTATATATTTATACGCAAGCAGTTTTCTTTTCACAGTCATAACTCGATAACGGCTTGACGGATTTTAACGTTTGAGGTGTCAAATTAAAGGTATTTTCACGTAGATGTGCAAATACGTCAGAATATAAAAAATGGCATCAATTAAGTACAGTTAAGGGATAAAGTTTCGGAACGGTGGCGCTATCTGTTGACATTAGATCAAATTCAATTCCCTATGTTTACAACTACCGGTACCATAGACTAACCAACACAAGGTTTTAAATGACTTTAATAACTGGAAACAAATTGTAAACAAAACACGACCTCTACATAAACCGTACAGAACTAACAATAAAATTGTCTTCAGCTGTTGCATAAGGATGAGAAATCTACTTGGGGGAGTATGTTTTATCATAGACAAAAATAATTAAATATAGACCGTCAGCTGTGCTGCGGTTACCATAGGTTCTGGCGCACACCGCTGGGATCGCCACGGTAGTTACAGCAAGACAGCTGGTTCTGACAGAGTGAACCAAGTGCCTGTCCAGATGGTGTCTTCAAGCGAGAATTAAGTCCGTGATGATGAGATTGATGATGAATTACTTAGTATTTCTGATTTGTTTTCGGAATCTGGCAGTGAATATGCTCCTTCTTTGCTGTTTACAGTGAAGTCTAAGTTATATTGTCAATTATCGTTTATTTTATAACAGTAAAAAGATGTAACTTAGTTCACTCGTTTTCTAATCAAGGTAACCTGCTATCAGCCAAAGTGAACCAAGTTACTTTAAATTTGTTTTCAGTTTTATTTAGGGTTACAACAATATTGAGTATTCACAATTTTTATTTACACTATCTAAGGCATATTAGGTCCTAATATAAGCAACCAGCGTCACTCCCACTAATTGGGGCCGAGTTATTCATATTGCCTTATGAACTCTATACCTTCCAAGTGAACAAAGTCAATCAACCAGAGTGAACAAAGTAGCTAAAATAAATAAAATGGTTCAACCACAATGAACTAAGTGTTTGCATTGTTAAAATTATATCTATTACAAAAGTTATTAAAAGAGGGAATTTTATGTTAATGAGCTCTAATACCAAGAAAAGTTCACATATTTTTAAAACGTTTTTATCAGCTCGCTTTCTTGTCCGGTACAAATTTTGAAATCAATTTTATATTAACTTCCCGACGAGCTAGAGACTTGAAACATAGCTCCGAAGGATGACAATGCAATATTATATCATTTAATTTTCATATTTGCCTTGGACTACGCCCCATGGGCTTGTTTTTATTAGCTCGCTTTCCTACAAATTTTGATATCAATTTTAAACGAAGTTCCCGATGAGCTAGAGACTTGAAACTTGAAACATAGCTCACAAATGGATGACAATGCAATATCGTATAATTTAATTTTCATATTTCCCTTGGGCTACGCCCGTTTGGCTTCCGAATTTTCCATGTTTACATTTTAATAGAATGTAAACATATAAATTAATTTAAGTCAGCTGTAAATACTTAAATTTGACAGTTAGAAGAGCAGAGGTTAAGAGGTACAGGTTCTGCTCCCGAGATATTGTAAAAATATAAAACAATCATTTCAAAGTAAAGGTAAAACATCTGATTACAGATAATAAGGTTTTGGGTTTTGGTTATGTATTAAGAGGCTATATAAAATAGATTTAACATATTTACACATTAAAGACTAAAACTAGATAATAATTTATAAATAAAAATACTTTTTAAAAATGCCACGTTTTTAAACGCATTAAAAAGTATAAAATAATTTATAAAATGTTGAGAGAATAAATACTTGTAAGATTTAAAACGAAAAACGTGGGGCGCATGCTGATTTACAATTAACTTCACCTATTGAACTATTATGATCAATTGCAAGCGCCCCACGTTTTTCGTTTGCAATCTTACAAGTATTTATTCTCTCAACATTTTATAAATTATTTTTTACTTTTTAATGCGTTTAAAAACGTGGCATTTTTAAAAAGTATTTTTATTTATAAATTTTATGTGGTATGGTTTAAATGAACTAAAGTTGAATTTTTTTTTAATCCAAACTTTAACCTCATTTTCTCAAAACATTGAAAATGTCACTTATTTCACTATGGTTTCACATGGACCATTTAAAGTTAGTAGATAAAAAGGAATCCAACTTCATACTATTGTGTGACAAAAAAACCAATTTTACTTAATATTGATGTGACATAAAATTGAGGCTATTTGCCCAAATTCATTGGTTTGGGCATGTTTGCCTGCAGCTCATTACACAATTTGACAGAAAACAATAAGATAAATTAAATATCCACAAGACTTTTACTAACTTTGATTAATGGAACATAAAGGATTTATCTCGAGTGAGGCAATTCATTAGTTGCACAAATAACTATAAAACAGATGGTTCTAACTATTAATCAGTCCCTTTCATAAAATTTATAGGTTTACTGGGTTCCCCCACTACCTTTTTACTTTTTTTGTAGTATATGTCAGCTGATCAGCTGGCATCTGTTATTTCAATGTTTGGGTGACATAGAGGGGATGAAATCGCTTCCCCTCAAACTGCCTATTAAGGTTTTTGAACTGTTGTTTTTTAACTATTTCTATTTGCAGTGTTTACCTTATTTTCTTTATTCTTTTATTTAGCATAAAACAATATTTAATAGAGAAATGTTATTTATTTTCTTATTTACATGGGCCAAAATGTATTTATATTTTGATTACTAATAATCACTATACTCACAACTTCTAAGAGAGGTTATATTTTCGTATATAGCCTCTCATTGCCACTAACAGTGGTACAACGACTCATTGTACCAATCACTAATAGTCCAGCATCTATAAGGGGTTGAGTATGCACTGAAAGTGTAACTCTTTTTGACTTTTGATTGTTGTTGGGGGCATCTTGGAGATGACAAAAACCGATGTTGTCGCCCTCCCAGCAGGTGCACAACTTGGGGGGGGAGGGGGGAAGGTGCTCTGAGACGCGTTCTATAAAATCGCTTATATCTCGTGAACTAGACACGATAGAAACAAGCTCTAAACGGCATTGTATTACCAACTTCATCTGCTTTAAAAATGTATCTTGGAAAAGTCCCGTATCTATAATATTAGTTGAGTTATTTAACAATTTATTTAAAAATTTGAATAAAAACCCCTAAATAACGTTAAACTATCCATTAAAACCCCTTTAAAACAACAAACAGTAAAGTTTTTCATCGTGCATAATACGTTGAACACGCTAAAGTTACTTTATATGGTAATTATATCGAAATATTACAAGGTTATGCGAGGTTTCCGATGAAGCGGCACGGTGACGCCGCTGCACGGCAGAATTCAACGTGTAGTACAGACTTGTAAAAATTGGGTATGTACAGAAAGTGTAATGCATTTTGACTTTTGATTGTTGTTGGGGGCATCTTGGAGATGACAAAACCCGATGTTGTCGCCATTCCAGCAGGTGCATAACTTGGGGGGGGAGTGGGGGGAAGTAGCGCTGAGGCGCGTTTTAGAACATCGCTCATACCTCGTGAACTAGACACAATAGAAACATGTTTTAAACGGCATTGTATTACAAACCGCATCCGCTTTAAATATTCTACAATGAAAAATCCCATATCAATGATACTAATTGTATTATTAACAATTTAATAAAAATTACAAATTTAAAGTCAAAATACCGTTTATCTACCTATATAACTCTCATAAAACAATGAATAGTACTGTGTTTGGAGTGCATTCTATGTTCAACACACGAATTACAAAAAATTAAGTTTACTGTACTTTCCTTAAAATAATATGTACGGAGTTCTCGAGTTAGCGAGAAAATAATAAGCGTATAATAAGCTGTTTTAACACTAGGCTATTTTAAATATAAAAATTTAAACAAAAATCTAGGTACAACTACCAAAGAAAATGCTTCAGTTTAAAATGTATACGGTTTTTAGCGAATTTCCCATATAGGGAATAAGCTATTACCGTAGTACTCATGGTAAGACCTGGACCCGGGACCGATTTATTTTTTCGTTTTGAGGTCCCTAGAGGCCAAAAACACCATCCGTTCAAATTCATATATATATATATTTATATATATATATATATATGTGGCCGTCAGCACGATAATTCGAGCAAAAACGATCCGATTTTGATGAAATTTGGTTCAAACGTGTAAACCTACATTTATTCGATCGAGTTCGCGAACCAGCATGATCGGACTATGGGAACGGGGGTTTATGGGGGGTTTTATGGGGTAAAAATAGGTTTTTCCCATTTTTGACCCTAAAATCACAAAAATTTACAATTTATTTCCAAACCATTTTGTAGAGCTTAAAAAAACAAATAATTTAGTATATTGAAGCGTTATTGTGCGTGTTGTATTAAGTCTGTTCTTTTAGTCATATGATTTATTTGTGTTTAAATATCTTTTGTTGACAGATGATTTTTGGTAAACATGTTTTTGTAAACATTGGTTTAGTTTGAAATAGAGTTTGTTGAAACAAGATGTGTGTTTAATATTCTTGGATTAGAAATAGAACATGGTGGCAGCTTAGTGGATTTTTATCGAACTGAAAGTCTAAAACCACGCATAATGTCAAGTAAGGGCAGAAAAAAACGAAATACTCGGAGGCAAAGGTATGAGGACAACAGTGAGGACGACGCCCAAAGTGAACTCAACTACGTTTCAGAAAGGGACTCTTGAAAGACTAAAGATGAGTCACCAGGATTTGCATTGGGACATACAAACCGAGAAAATAATGCAGTTATGTGTACTACTACTCCGATGATCAATATCACGTTACCAACTCCGGAAACGTTCTCTTTTACTCCGAATGAGTGGCATTCCTGGAGGAATCGCTTTCAAAGGTACAGACGGGGTTGCGGTCTGGATAGCACTTCTGACGCTCGGCAAATCGATGTACTTTTGTTTACAATGGGTAGTAGAAGTGAAGATATTTTCGATTCGTTTTCACCAAAACCTAATACTTATGACGAGGCTCTTCGGGCCTTTGATGAATACTTTGTGCCAAGACGGAATTTAATTTATGAGAGATCAAAATTTTTGAGACACAAGCAAGGGAGTGATCCATCTGAAAAATTTATAACAGATTTGCATGGCCTTGCGAAAACGTGTGCATGGGGTGAGCTAAACGATGAGATGATGCTTCTCGTCCTCATTATTGGTATGAAAGATGAAGCTCTAAGTGATAGACTCCAGCTGGACTCTCAATTGACTCTGGAGAAAGCATTTAATACCTTGCGCCAACATGAGGAGCTAGAACGCCAAAAACGTGAACTCGCCTAAGATACTAATGTTTTTTTGGTAAATAAAACGTCAGTTCAAGTCAGTAAACCGAATCGGACTGAAGGAGTTTGTGACCAGAAATACATCGAGGATGCAGAAACTACAAAGAAGTGCAGGAAATGTGGTTATAATTGGCACGGATCACTGTCCGAATGTCCTGCTAGGAAAGCCAAATGTGACAAATGTTCCGAGGTTGGAAATTTTTTTCGATGCTGTCCCTTCCGTGAAAAGTGGATGAGAAAAAACAAAAACGTCGTTAAAGAAATCGAACAGCAAGTTTCAGACTGTGGAGATCTACAGGTTCCTGAGATTTTCATTGGGAATATAGAAAACAATGACAGAGCCTGGGCCCAGGAGGTAAAAGCAAGCTGTGGAAACCAAGTGTTAGGGCTTATAAAATTTAAACTTGACACAGCTGCTGATGTAACCATGATTCCAGTAGGAGTTCTTGGTGATTTTATTAAGACTCTGCCTCTAGGAAAGTGCAAATCCCCTGTGTTCAGTGCAAAGAAGAAAGAACGAATCAATATTTTGGGAACTTTAAGGCTGAAGCTTGAACATAAGGGTGTATCGGTTTATGATCATGCGTATATTTCCGAGGAGATCACTGTTCCACTTCTTAGCAGACGTTCCTGTGAAGAGCTGAACCTGGTGAAGAGGATCTTTTCTGTAGATTCATCAGATATTGACTGGGTTACTAAGTACCCTAATTTATTTCAAGGATTAGGAAGTATGAAAGGAGAGTACAAGATAGAAATGAAGGAGAATGCAGTTCCTTATGCTATATCTACCCCCAGGGTTGTACCAATACCTTTAAAAAGCAAGGTGAAAGAGCAGTTAGACGATATGCTTGAGAAAGGAGTGATTGTCCCAGTTGAACACGCGACTGATTGGTGCGCACCAATGGTAGTTTGCGCAAAAAAGAGAGGTGGTGTTACGATCTGCGTGGACCTATCCAAACTCAACAGCAGTGTGAAACGTCGGTTTTATCCTATTCCAAAGATTGAACTTTCATTGTCCGAGATCGCGGGAGCCAAGTACTTCAGCAAGATCGATGCGAATTCCGGTTTCTGGCAACTGAACCTTGCAGATGAGTCACAAGATTACACAACATTTATCACCCCTTTCGGGAGGTATAAATTCTGTAAGTTACCTTTTGGAATTACATCCGTCCATGAAGAGTTTCAGCGCCGTATGTCAAAAGCTTTAGAAAGGGCAAAGAACTGTTTAGTGCACATTGATGGCTGTTTGATATGGGGAACAACGAAAGAGGAACACGACGAGTGTCTTAGAGCCGTACTAGAGAGAGTGCAAGCTAATGGAATCACTTTGAATAAGCAGAAGTCTGAGTTCTGCAAGAAGACTGTGACATTTTTGGGGATTGTGCTGTCTAAGGAAGGAATCAAGCCTGATCCAAGCAAGGTAAAAGCAGTTGTGGACTTATCAGCCCCAAATAATGCTAATGAAGTCCAGAGATTCATGGACATGATCACTTTTCTGGCTAAATTTATTCCGAACTGCAGTGAGATTTTAGAGCCAATTACGAGCTTGTTAAAGACTAAAAACGATTTCTTTTGGGGACCAACTCAGGAAAAAGCTTTTGTCACAGTTAAACAGATTTTATCATCAGAGCCATGTTTGACTGTTTACGATCCGGAAAAGCCCTCGATTCTTTCTTGTGATGCTTCAAAAAAAGGTCTTGGAGCGGTTTTATTACAAGTTGAAGGAGAAAACAAGAAACCTGTGGCATATATATCTCGGACTCTAACGCCTGCTGAAGAAAACTACAGTAACATTGAGAGAGAAGCGCTTGCGTGCACATGGGCAAGTGACCGTTTAAAATGTTTCCTGATGGGTAAAATGTACACAATTGAGAGCGACCACAAACCGCTTGTCTCAATTTTCAAAAGACAAAATTTGGACGAGCTCTCACCGAGGCTACAGCGATTCCGAATGCGTATGATGAGATATGATTATCGCATGACCTGGGCCCCAGGAAAAGACCTTGCCATAGCAGATCTGCTATCGAGAAGTCCTATTCCAGCTAATGAAGATGGCGAATTGACAGAAGAAGTGGAAGCTTTCGTCCATGAAATCAGTCTGATTAGTATAAACACTACAGACGAAAATGTGACGAAAGTACTTCACTCACAAATGAGGGATCCAATATGTGCACAACTTAAGTTAAAGATTTTGGACGAATGGCATGGAAAATCAAGTTTACCTAATGAGATTCAAGAATACTTTAACGTGAAAGACGAGTTAAGTTGTATTGATGGGTTATTGCTTCGAGGAACTCGGATGATAATACCTCAAGAACTACGAGCGGAAATGCTCGAGAGGCTTCACAGTGGACACTTGGGAATCACAAAAACAAGGAAACGTGCTTTGGGAACCATGTGGTGGCCTGGAATCTCTCAAGAAATAGAAAGAAAAATCAAATCGTGTCCAGTGTGTATTCAGAACTCAACTAAACACAGTGAACCATTGATTCCAGAACTTATGTTTGGAAGGAAAATAAGAGACAATCTTCCATCTACTTTGGTTGGAAATCCTGTGGAAAATAAAGACTTTTTTCAGAGGGAGAATAAGTACCAGTCGAAGTATAAAATGCAATTTGATAAAAAAAATGGAGCGAGTGGTTTAAGTGAATTAGAAGCTGGAAGCATGGTATGGATCACAGATTTACGTAGACATGGTAAAATAGTCAAGAAATTGAACGAACCACGTTCCTACCTTGTGGACACTGACAAGAGAACCATTCGGCGAAACCGGAAGTTCTTAGTTCCTGCACCATACTACGGAGAAGATTGTATTCTTTCAAACTGTCCATCTACGGTCCTTAATTGTCCACCTAACTCACGTGATCGTCCAGGCGCTGGCACAGTTACCCGTTACGGAAGGTCCATCAAGATACCGAGGCGGTACTGAGCTTCATGAAGATGTAGACATCTTGAGGCGGGATGTTGTATTAAGTCTGTTCTTTTAGTCATATGATTTATTTGTGTTTAAATATCTTTTGTTGACAGATGATTTTTGGTAAACATGTTTTTGTAAACATTGGTTTAGTTTGAAATAGAGTTTGTTGAAACAAGATGTGTGTTTAATATTCTTGGATTAGAAATAGAACAGTGCGCCTAATGGTTACAGAGAAAATTCCAAAAAATTTTAAATTTAAAATCCCCATGTTATTCTTATGGAGAATAAGTCAACTGTTGTAGTTTACTTGTTTATGAACATATTTTGATCGAATTTGGAAAATACATTTATTTCTTACTAAACTATTAACATTAAAAAAACACCTTTTTACCCTCCCTGTTGCAGCAAACCTAAGTACTCGTTAAACTAATTCTATTTAAATAGGGAATAAATATGATATTTTTAAGGAGGCATTTTAATGTGAAATCCTATAAGGCTAATGGAAATTCGCTTAGTCTGCAGGTTTGCTGCGGCGGGGGTATTATTAAAAGAATATTAAAATAGACTTGGAAATGCTGTACTGTACAGCATTCCCAAGTCTATTTTAATATTCTTTTAATAAAAACCGTATACATTTCAAACTGAAGCATTTTCTTTGGTAATGCACTCCAAACACAGTACTATTCATTGTTTTATGAGAGTTATATAGGTAGATAAACGGCATTTTTACTTTAAATTTGTAATTTCTAATAAAATGTTAAATAACTCAATTATTATCATTGGTATGGGATTTTTCATTGTAAAATAATTAAAGCGGATGAGGTTTGTAATACAAAGCCGTTTAAAACATGTTTCTATCGTGTCTAGTTCACGAGATATGAGCGATGTTCTAGAACGCGCCTCAGCGCTAATCCCCCCCCCCCCCCTAAGTTGTGCACCTGCTGGAATGGCGACAACATCGGTTTTTACACTTTCGGTACATACCCAATTTTTACAAGTCTGTACTACACGTTGATTTCTGCCGTGCAGTGGCGTCATCCGCGTCACCATGCCGCTTCATCGGAAACCTCGCATAACCTTGATATATTTCGATATAATTACCATATAAAGTCACTTTAGCGTGTTAAACATATTATGCACGATGAAAAACTGTACTGTTTGTCGTTTTAAAGGGGTTTTAATGGATAGTTTAACGTTATTTAGGGGTTTTTATTCAAATTTTTAAATAAATTGTTAAATAACTCAACTAATATTATAGATACGGGACTTTTCCAAGATACATTTTTAAAGCAGATGAAGTTGGTAATACAATGCCGTTTAGAGCTTGTTTCTATCGTGTCTAGTTCACGAGATATAAGCGATTTTATAGAACGCGTCTCAGAGCACCTTCCCCCCTCCCCCCCCCCAAGTTGTGCACCTGCTGGGAGGGCGACAACATCGGTTTTTGTCATCTCCAAGATGCCCCCAACAACAATCAAAAGTCAAAAAGAGTTACACTTTCAGTGCATACTCAACCCCTTATAGATGCTGGACTATTAGTGATTGGTACAATGAGTCGTTGTACCACTGTTAGTGGCAATGAGAGGCTATATACGAAAATATAACCTCTCTTAGAAGTTGTGAGTATAGTGATTATTAGTAATCAAAATATAAATACATTTTGGCCCATGTAAATAAGAAAATAAATAACATTTCTCTATTAAATATTGTTTTATGCTAAATAAAAGAATAAAGAAAATAAGGTAAACACTGCAAATAGAAATAGTTAAAAAACAACAGTTCAAAAAACTTAATAGGCAGTTTGAGGGGAAGCGATTTCATCCCCTCTATGTCACCCAAACATTGAAATAACAGATGCCAGCTGATCAGCTGACATATACTACAAAAAAAGTAAAAAGGTAGTGGGGGAACCCAGTAAACCTATAAATTTAATTCTGCTGGGAGGGCGACAACATCGGTTTTTGTCATCTCCAAGATGCCCCCAACAACAATCAAAAGTCAAAAAGAGTTACACTTTCAGTGCATACTCAACCCCCTATAGATTCTGGACTATAATTGCACCAATCGTTAACGATTAAATTGGTAAATATCTGATTAGTTGATGTTCGAAGCATTACAATTTTACTTCTTCTCTCTCAATTCTTGAACCTCATTGGTCCGTTACCCATGTTGTTAAGTAAAACTATGCTGTTATGTAAGAAAACAATGCTGTTATTTGAAACTTTTCAATTTTAATAAACGGGCTGAAACGGCTACTTTAAAAAACGGTCGTAGGTAAAATAATTAAAGATAATGTAGTTTAACTTAATTTAGTGTTGGTATAAAAATTAAGTGCCAATCGAACAGAATGTTATTTTATTGTTCTTAAAGTGTAATTTTAACTGAACGGTGAATGTATAGAGTGTTTTTGTAAGTACAGTAAAGCACTTTTTCATTCATTCATTCTTTCATAGTACGTTAAAAAATTTAATACAATGTATAGCTTTTTAAAATAAAAATATCTATAATCAGATAATGTCTCACTATTCTGCCTTGTGTACAGCCATTATACTGTCTCTGACAATTGTATCAATAAGATTAAAAACCAGTGCTTGCCAGAACATTAAAAATGAAAGAAATATATTTCATAAATTACAAAAGTGGGCGAAACATCTGGGTTTTGCACATACAGTAGAACCTCTTTAATCCGAACCCCTGTAATCCGAACGTCCACTAATCCGAACGCCTCATTGCTGTACTCTACACAGAACAGTAGACTACTGTAGTAGATTTTTATTGTAGGCCTATACTGTATTTATTGATATATATGCACCGTAATTATTTCAATTGTAATGTACAGTACTGTTTATTCCCTATGTTTACTACTGTATTAAATAGACACTGTATTTTGCTTTATAAAGCATTTTCACGTTTCCCTAGCTATTGTTATGTAAAAACAACAATATGTTCTGTAACCCGAACTATTCAATAGTCCGAACTACCCCCGGTCTTAATTAGTTTGGATTAAAGAGGTTCTACTGTATTGTAAATATTGATTTGACGAATCTCTCACCGGAAGATTGTGAATTTAGTGACATTATGGCTTCTTAAGCCTACGAATGAAGTTAGTAGGCCTAATATTTAAATCAATTTAGTTTGTAGTTAATAATTCCCTAAATCACACTCATATAAGATGTGTTGCAGTAAACCCTCATTAATCTAGATCATTTTGGGTTTCAAGACGCCCGGATTAATCAAAAAGACATTTGATTATGAACAAAGGCATACATATTCCAGGACCGTTTGTCAGCTCTTGTACATAATGAAACACCTTTTGCAGAAAAGTTTAAGTTGCATAATGTTTTGCAAAAAGCTTAATAATGCACCCGATTGTAAAAATACCAACAGCAGTTGTGTAAAAAATATTTTAAATTATAACAGAGTACTGTAGTTTACTACGGAATGGAACATTTCTAACTTAGCTGTATGAAATGTTTATAAACCGCTGACAATTGGGTGTTCTGATTTTAACAGTCTCTATTAACAGGGTCTACGTTTAAGAGGTGGTTTACTGAAGTGAAATTACTTATTCTTATTAAGATATAAAAGTAAAGAGGTAAAAAAAAATTGTTTATACAACAATAGAGCTTTTATTTGTTTTAATACTGTTATTTTTTACCATCTCTAAATGTTTTTATGATCAACAAAAAGTGAAAATGATTATCACCATCTCCATCTGTCTCCACACCTTTGAACTAGTCCCGGCTAATATTTAGAAATCCAAGTTCACTAGATAATGTAGGTAATATTTTATTCACTATCACTATATAAATGGTTGATTTGATTATTTACAAAGTCCCAAGTTATTCTTGTTTGAGGTTAAGATCGCTCCGTTTCATCCTTGGTGGTACAGGAGGGGGTTGATCCGGTTGATCCTCTTCTGACTCATGGTAAGCTTTATAAGCGTACATTCCGATAATGAGATTGACTGCTAGAACACTGGCAATCACTGACCACACAATGTTAGTAAACCCTTCCACATTGAAATAGTCTCTCAGAATGTAATACGTCCCGAAGTACGATAGGAAAGGGAATGAAAACATTGCCATACTGTACAAAAAGAAGTACAAGATAACGTTCGATTGAGTCATTATCGTTGCAGCTATCACAGTCTTTGGAATGATGTAAAATGAGTGGCAAACGAGTAAAATAAAATCACTTATGTGATTAAAAAATTATCTGATGTTCGTTGTTATAAATTAACGTTTCGCTCAGAAGCAGTCTCGATATTCATCCATCCAAAGGTGTGACAGTCTGCAACAAACGAGATCACTTAGTCAGAAACTTTAAAAAGTATAACGTACCTTTAGCATGACTTATTTCATCACTGTTGTTTCCAAGAGATGCGTTAGCTTGCTTTTTTGATAGTATTTGCTTTAAACGCTCTTCATTTTGAATTACAGTTTGTATTGTGTTATTATCAGAGTTTAGAAGAGACGTTTCACCAAATAGGAGCTCTGATATGGCTATTCTGACTCGCCATATGTCGAGGCGATGATGTTCTACCAAAATATTTGATTCCTTTATTAGACTTTCTATAACATCCCAGTTTTGAAGAGCTTTGATAACTATGGCATATAATTTCTTAATGTTCTGAAATTATAAATGAAGAATGGTAATGTAAAAAATTATAAACAAGTAGGGTTGTAGTATCATTAAAACATTAATTAAGGCCCATTTTGCTTGGAGCGACTGTAGCGATAGTCGCTCAGCTAATATCGTTGTTGCGGCGGCCGTTTTGCTTAGAGCGATTGGTTTTCAACCCCCGCATGATTTTTCATAGTTGAATACCAGCACTCACAATAGTGAAGTCATGAGTGCTTGATGCAACCTTTTAAAGTAAAGTAACTGTATAACCAAAACAGTACAATCGTAACAGTACATGAATAAAAAAATTATGTGAACAAACAAAACAGTAAATTATGGTTATTTTAAACCCATAAACGAATATTGTTAATGTGCTTACTGAGTGAACTGCACTGTTTTGAGGTTCTGCGCATGTGTCGGTGTGCATCAGTCGCGGCACGATTATCGCAAGACTGGTACCCAGGGCAGTAGTCCACGACTATAGCAGGCGACACTTGCGACAGTCGCTCTAAGCAAAACAGGACAACGCAAACTCTGTCAGAGCAGTGCCCAGCTACTATCGCGGAGCGATTATCTCTAGGCTACGCGACTATTGCTGTAAGCGCTCCAAGCAAAATAGGTCTTTAACTAACAACACTGGGTAAAATTTGAAAAGAGGAAAAGTAACTCACAGACTAAAACCCTTAATCTCTGGCAGTTTCCAAGATCCCTCAGCCATTGATTACACCTTTGATAACAGTGTGTCACACTGATTACTAACTCGTAAGTCCAACATTTAGAAGTATGTTTAAATTTGTTCCTTCAACTTCATTTTTATTTTTGTTTACAACATTTATACAGTAACTTCTTGTTTTTAACATTTCAGACATTTTTAAAATCTTATAATTGCCTAGTATTTTTGTGTTCCAGTTTCCTCACCATGGGGCAAGTGGAGGTCCCCTCATACCTGAATTATAATATATTGCATTGAGAAGAGTGAAAGGCAAAAGTGGGTAAATAGAGAAATTGTCTGTAATTCTGAGACGTTTTCAATTATAAAAATATCTTTATCTGTTTTTAAGTTACAAACTTTTTTGTAGACCTTTGCGGAAAAATTCGTAAAATGTAAAGAAACGTAAAATTGCAAAATCTTAGTTACCGGTAATTCAATTCAATTCAATTTATTTACACGGTAACACCATTTTACCAATATAATACTTATACAATAATTTTTACAATAATAGGAAATTATGACAAAAAATAGTAGGTACTATTGTGTGTGGTTGTAGTATAACTCTCTGGGCACATGATTCACTTGAAAAAAATAGTTTTTTAATATACCTGTACCGATACTATCATTTTTTTAATCCAGCACGTATTGTTATGGTCAGTTAGCGAAAAAACCCGTCTTCTCAGCTTCTAGAACTGTTACTAGTATTCCACTTGCCCCCCCGGCAAAGTTTTTGGGGCAAGTGTAACCACGGTTGGAAAATCTAAGTCGTAATAAATTTGAAGTATACTCTGAATATATTTGCAAACAATAGTTAGTACACAAAATATTGTTGAATTTACTTTAAAAATGTAAATATAAAAAATTTTCAAAATTTGACCATTGAATTTAGGCTAGGCCTACATCAAAATGTTGTACCGTATGTAGCCTAACTTTTTTTTATCAAAAAAGTACATTTTTTCATATGCTATTTACCTTTTAAAGGTTAAAACCTTAAAACAAGGTCCAGAAAACACAACATGATGGCAATTACCTGTGTAGGCCTACTATATGTATTATATGTATCCAATCTGAAAGAGAAAAAAAAAAAGCAGAAACTTTTATTATTAGTAGATTGATAAGCTGCGGTTACACTTTCCCCCTGGTTCAACTTCACGATGTGGTTGAAGGCCACTTCACCCTTGTCTTTTTTTAAGTTACCTATTGTTTTTAAAAAGATGATTTGTACAGTCCAACCTCGGTATAAAGAATGTGAAGGGACCGAACTGAATATTCGTTATTGCAAGGATTTCGTTAAAACGAGGTTCGTTCTGGATGGGTTTGCAGGAATTTCGCTCAGTCAAACTTCAGAAACAAGATCTCGATCATCAGTTCTCGGTGAATGAAATCAGTTGTAACGTGCACAGCAGAAATATGTGGGGATGTGAAAAACTGTGCAGACGATTGTTGCGCAAGCGTTGACGTCATCTTAGGCTACCATTTTATATTCATCAAGAAACTGTGATTTTTCAAAAACAATAATGTGGGGGAGTTTGTTTTATCGAGGGAAAGACCCAGACAATTTGTTAAGTAGGTTAAATTCCCTATGTAGAGGTTCTGACAATGATAAATTCGTTATACTGAGGTGTCTTATTTTAGCCGAGATCATCAAAAATTTGTTTAATCAAGGTTGTTGATAGGGCCTATAGTTTGTTCGTTATGTAGAGGTAAAATATACATTGAGTCTTATGGAGTGTTCTAGGGGATAAAAAAAATGTTAGCATAGGCTATATCAAGTAAATTGTTACATGAAGGTTCGTTATATCAAGGCTAGACTGTAGTTATGGTACAAAAGATTTTAAAATTACAAGTAGCCTGCTAATATTAGGCTACCTGAGAAATGTAAGCTCTAAATTGAACTAATGCTAAAACCTGGTTCCACTTCGCCCTAATGTTTTTCTCTAAGTTAGGCCTATCTACTCCCAAACCCAGACTTTTTTATTTCTTACATTATCTCCTAATTTCTCGCAAAGTTGCTAGAAATACGCAAGACACACGTCTTGAAGTCTCTCGCCTAGTTCCTTCAGACAAAATGTTTTACAGCACAAATAACTTATTACTTACGGTAGGTTACCACAAAAAATGGCTGCACTTTACTTTACGTCCTACACTCATTCGAATGAAAATATCGATCGCTATATCGATAAGTTATATCGTTTGGTTAGTTAGGTAACCTAACCTAACTAACCAAACGATATATCAAAAGACACAATCGAATAATCAATATTTTCATTCGAACGAGTGTAAGACGTAAAGTGCAGCTCAAAAAAGAATTACTAGCCTCAACATCTCGCCATGTGTGAACTCAGTTTATACTTAACTAGCGAGTGGTAGCCTACCTGCGACTAATGGTAGCCGTGACTAAGTCGCAGCGAGTTAGTCGCCATGTATGAACTGTGAACTAGCCTTATAGGCCTACAGTAGTGTAGTGGGATCTACTGGGCTAGGTACTACTGTACAGTACTAGAGATCTATACAAAAACAGTCCAATAACTTTATGTTAAACAAGACGTACACATGGTGGATGGGGTTGTATATACTTACACTGAACTGGAATTTTTTGTCGTTATACAGTAGGTCTTTAACACTTCTATCTTCCTCTGAGACCTGTCTTAGAATAGAAGCTGCGTCTTTCAATAATCTAGGAAATTGAAGAAGCATTTTCAAAACTGAACACACATTTTAAAACAGACACCAGGTTAATAATAGGTTTGATTTTCTCTGAAGCTAAACTGTAGAATAAAATAATTCTACACAAAGTATGTTTTTATACAGAGAGGTTAGGATTGCTTGCTAGCAGTAGCACGATAGCGATGCGATAGGTTTGGGTTGGGTCTGGTCGATAGCGATGCGAACATGCGATAGGTTTGGGTTGGGTCTGGTCCTAAATCTAATGGGTATTTACTCAGGGGAGGTATAGAGGAGCCTACGATGACAGCTGTGGGCTTCTTATTAGCTGAGGGAACACCATTTACCGTAACAATACGAAGTCAGACCCAATATAATGTACTCCTACTTAGGTCCGGTGGGGCACACGGGAGGGACTAAGGACTAAGGCTAACATATCTTGTAGTTTCAGCGTTCGCCGCTAGGCGCTAGAACTGCTAAGTTGAAAAAATTTAAATTAATTTTTTTTTAATTTTTAGTTATAAAATATTGTTTTAAAATTATAAAATAAATTTGTATTTTTAAAATTAAACTGTCATAACATAACCTAACTAACCAGACTTGCTGATAATATAAAAACTATATAAGATAAAATTCTAATTAATGATTACTTATAATTTTTTATTAATTATAAAATTAATTTTAAAATTTAGTATTATAAAATTAAACTGTCATAACCTAACCTAACCAACCAAACTTGCTGATATGAAAAATTGTTTGACAAAAATTTAGAGCTGCCAGCGGGATTCGAACCCGGGACCTTTTGAACACCGACCCGAAACGCTACCAACTATGCCAAGAACGCCGTTGAAATCACATTGTTTCGTTACGGTAATCGTGTCGCCTCAAGAGAAGACATTAGCCACTAGAGATATGACGTCACTACACCTTTAGCCTTAGTCCCTCCCGTGTGCCCATTCCTACTTAGGTCTAGGTCTGACCTCACTCAATTTGTGCACTCAATCCTTGCTCAGTGCTCAGTCTCGGTCTCCTCTGCTTCTGCTTATGTGTTCTTGTGTTGTGAAATGTGAATCTATTCTGATTCTTTCTTGGTTATTTTTTAGCAGGCTCAACAACAACAAGTCAAGTAAAAACTTCAAGACATGTAGCTGGTATCTGCATGGGAGCTCCCGAGCTCCCATGCAGATATTTATTTGGTATTATATATAAATATATACTGTTATTATTTATATATATATATTTGGTTACAGTCAATATACATTGCTATATGAAAAAGCCTGAACATAAAAAAAATAGTCTACATTAAAATTTATCCATCCAGTTATGTTTCATTTTCACTTTTCTGCCTACTTCTCTGCTTCCGAGTGCTTCCTATCTCATCTCATCCTGTCCTGATTCCCTGATTCTCATTCCCTAATCCTTATTCCCTAGTCGCATCGGTCCTTTCGGTCGTTTCGTCCGTCGGTCGAATGAATCGTCCCGACTCCCGATCGTCCGTCGGTCTCGGTCCGTCCATTCCATGGTCCATCATTTTATTTTTGTTATTGATTGCGTGAGCGTGAGTTGAGCAGTGGGTGGGAAATGCAGCTGTAGTTTGGGGGTTAAATGTAAAGTTAATTTTAACAGTTGAATTTAATTAATTGGCTCAAAATCACTTGCATTTTATTAAATATCTAAAGAATATACTCTAAGGAAAACTATGATAGCAATCTCTACGCTCGGAGGTAAAATAAGCTCAAACATATTTGTGACAGATAGCCTATAATTTGATTTGTGAAACTCAGTGGCCTAGTTTTGTTTGTTAGTTATCCAGACCATAGTTACACCTTCTTTTATATGGGTCAGTTTATTTTTAACTGAACTCTCCAGTCTAAAAAAATATCTAAATACGAATGGACTTGGAAATACAAATCTATGCCAAGTCTAAAGTGTTTTGCTTAGGCTATTAGGCCTCAGAGTAGTTTATCATGTCCTTAACACTTAATGATTTTGAAGTATGGTAACTTTAACTTTTTAAGTAAGTCAAAGGAACTTTTTAAAGTTTAACTAAAGTTTAACTATTAAACTTAATAAGTCAAACAATGAATAAACTTTGAATGAAACAATTGAATAATAAATATTTTTGTTCGGTTGTTTTTGACAACAGATACGGAAGTGTACCCATCATATCCCCATGTCACCAGTTTTTATGTCAACATTTTCGTAGGTTGATGTGAGCCACCGACATATTGCACTAATCTAAATAAGGGCCTAAGTTAGTCTAGACCTACTTATTTCTGTCGAATGCACACACTTTTTACCAAGTTAAACTGTCTTAAGTTACCGGTATAGCCTAGCAACTAGGCCTAAGTTAACTGTTGACTCCATCAACTTGGTCAGCAACAATAAATAAGTTTAAGGTAGAGAATAGGCTATCATTTTTAATTCTAGCACATTCTTTAACTGGCTCGCACAGTAAATTATGTTCTTTCAAAAAATTGATGTAAGCTGGTCCATATAAATGGGATGTCTACTTCAGTATCCAATAGTCAATTAATTAAGCTTAAACCACATAGTTATTGCTTTGCCTCTGTGGGTCAAAGTTCATACGATACCGGTTAAGACTATGGAAGGAAAAAGTGGATCTTTTAAGTTCAGCTAACAAGAAAAAATATTTATCTATCTGCGTAGAATAAGAGTTAAGTTCCTAGGAAATTAAAACTAAGTGCACCTCCTAAAGTAAATGCTCAATAAGTTAATGGATCCACCTGTCCTCTATCATTCATCGGCTGCACTTTAGTTTAAACGTCCTACATTTAAGTACTCACATAGGCATACTTTATGTTTTGTTAAGGTTAGTTTAAGATATGTCTGATCTTTTTTTACAGAGGGCCAAGCTTATAATTTTATTTGGAAAATCACAAAATATTACAACATTTATAAATAGCCTAACTTGCTGCAAAAGCCAGGAAAATTTGGCTTGTCTGCAGCTCATAGAAAAAAACTGGTTCTTGATAACAATCTACTTTGTCCCTTGGTCAGTACACCTTTAAACCAAATTTCATCAAAATCGGACCAAAATTACCCAAGTTATCGCGTTTACGGACATATATAAATATATATATATATATACGTCTAGGCCTATAACATATATAAATTATAGGCCTAATGGTAATGGTTTTATAAATTATACATATATAAAAATTTGAAAGAATTGTGTTTTTGGCTTCTGGGGACGTCAAAATGAAAAAGTAAATTGGGTCCCGGGCCTAGGTCTTACCGTGCTACCTACGGTAATTTTTTACGGTAGCTATTTAGCTACTTCCCTATAGGGAAATTCGCTAAAAAGATATAAGATAAAAATCTAATAAAGGATTACTTACTAACTGAAAAAATAGTTCTGTTCATAAATTAAAATTATAAATGCCTCAAATTCTAACAAAAGGTGTATAGTTTAGAAGTAATCACATTCTAAGCAAAATCTTTGACAAAAAGTTAGTGTCACCGGTGAGATTTGATCTGGTTACCTCATGGACATCAGCCGAGTACTCTATCCACTACACCTCAAACACCAATGGCTGCACTTTGTATCGTTGCGATAATGGTGTCCCCTAAAGAGAAGAGAGTGACGTCACGCCCCCCACTCCTTCGCAAAAGAGGTTCTCATTGGTTTTTGACCAGGACCCCGAGACACTAGTACATATTCACACCCTTCTCTATTTCCCCCCTACGCTATAAATAAAACATGTGATTGTAATTTCTTCCATTTGTTTTGATACTCTGTTTATATTTTGTTGTTATTTCGTCACTAGCATGACAACCCATAAGGCCCATGTTATTTTTTTTATTTCAGTTTAATTTTTGTGTTTATTTTTGAGCCTATAAGGGATTCTGCACATCTACAGGAAAATATATTTCCAACAGTATGATGCGTAGTTTATCCCTGCGATGCACACAAGCTGAGAAAAGAAGTTTTAAAGAAACACGCTTGCCTAATAATATATAGCCTAGATTACCTACAATACCTTCACCTATTTTTACTTGTCTTAAATTTTGCACTATGCTATATCCATTTTGATTTTAAAACAATTAAAATTTCAGACACAGTCACATGTTACATTAACTTCAGTGAATTCAATTATGTCCAAAAATGCAAAACATTCATAAAAATAAACCAAAAACTAATCCCAATTTGTTATTATTGGCCTAATGTTAAGATGCAAAATTTCTATACCCGACTCATAGGCTATTGTCCTTCAAAATATGAGTTTTTAAATGCTTGTTAATTCAAAAAAACGTGTGCTCTATGTTTTTCACTATCAAAAATTCCCATATTATTTATAGGCCTAAATCAGGTTTAAGAACTAATATGTGTGAAGTACAACCAATTTTTACTTTATTTTACTTAATTGAGTCATTACTTCTATAACTAAAACAGAAAACTTAACTTGTTTCACTCTTTCTCACTCTAACTGCTCCATATTTATACCAGATAAACTTGTATCCTAGTTGTTTTCACTTCTTCTTTGCCGCAGTAAGTTTCTGTAGCAAGGTGATACATTCTCACTTGCATAATAAAATATTATAAATGTGAAAGTTTGTGTGTTTGTTTGAAGTTCAATCACGCATTAACTACTGGACGGATTGGGCTGAAATTTGGCATGATGATAGCTCACATTCTCGATTAACATATAGGCATATTCTTATCTCAAAAATCCTTTCGGGCTCCGCCCCAGTGGCTCTGTAGTTCCCCATGTTAACCTTAAGAGTATTCATCATATTTAAAGGGATTTAAAGAATTTAGTCAGCTGTTTCAACTAAAAAAAGTTGGTCCTATGATATGAAAAGGATTAAAAAGTTATAATATTTACCAACAGGGTGCAGCACTATAATTTTTTTGCATTTATGAAAAAAGCTAATTTGAACTAAGCAGCAACAACAACTTTTATACACAATGAGAACTGTCATAGTAGTCTTGTTTACAGTTGTTTATGTTTTTACTGTAAATTTAAAGAATCAAATTTTATCAAACTGTGTTCTACCTCATTGCAAACGCAAAGCTTGAGTATAACTGTAATAAGCATTTTATACTTATATGCCAACCCCGTACGAAGGACGGGTACTCTGCTAGTGTATATATATATTTAAAACGCAAGTGACAGTGGGATTGCATCGCAGCTGGAACAGTGTATTGTGTACCCTCATTTACAGGTCCTCATTCTCTGTCAAATCCTAGGTCCTTTGTGAACCATGAGATGATTTTGACTATGGTGACCCTGTTCTTCCCTTTGATCTCCAGTCGATAGGCCAAGGGATCTCATGTGCAGACCTTGTAGGGCTGGGCAAATAAATATCACGTGGAAGGTTGGCTCCTCAGTCCTCCTCCTCTCCACATTTCCTAGATAAGAGGCTTTCAACTTAAATTCCCATCTTGCGTAGATGTCCGCGGAATACCCAATGGCTGATGAAGCAAACCACCTTCCGCATGATCTTCCTATTCAGCCCAAGAGCATCTGCCACTATCGCATCTGTGTCTGATCTTGGTCGGTTACAAAGCTATTAAATCTAACATTGCCTTCTCGACTTGTCTAGGCCTACCCTTTATTAATTAAACTTAGGCTTAAACTACACACCCAAAAGAGTTGGCATCATGTAGGATAAAAAATGAGTTGAAAATTGATAAGAACAAGATTTTTATCATATTTTGAGGTTTTGATTTTTTGTTTATCGAGTTATTAATACAGTATTGAAATGCTGTTTTATTTTCTAGATCCCTGCGGGATGATCCCTGTAATTGAGAGGATTTACCCCAAAGCCTCGGAGTTGTCTGAGATTCTCAATTACAACCCTTGTCCCGAATGTGGAGAAGTGTTTCACAATCCCCCCAATCTAGAAATGCATCTGTCAAAGTATCATGGACGAGAGAGCGCACGGCCCCCGCCACCCCCCTGCCCAGTCATCCGCCAGTACTACTGTCCAGTGGTGGGCTGCAAGTACAGTGGACACTTCAACCAAGAACTGGGCATCAAGTACTTCACACAGCACAAGTATTTGAAACAGGTCAGTTTACAATCTTACTAGGCCTATTAAGGCATAAGTTAACATATAGGTTAGGTTTGTATTAAGTTGTAATGTAGATAGGCTACTGTATTATTTGCATTAGGCATAGCTTTAAGTTTTAGTTAAGCTCCATTTCTTGGTTGTAAAAGTTTTTTAAACCTCCGATGCTCTAAATATCACCTTGGCACATCAGTTAATTTTTGATACACCTGGGCCCTTCTAATCCGATCCTCATTAATGCAAACTTTGGCTAACCCTAAACTCCTGTTTTGTTAAATAAATTAAAATCAAAACTAGGCCTTTGGTTCTGAAATAATCAATGTGACCGCCCAACTGGGAATTGTAGGCAAATGTTGATAACTGGCAAAATATCTGTTAATTGTACAAGAATTTTTTTTGGAACCTAAAAATGTTGAACAATCACCAGTTAGTTATGCTGGGGGCGTCCTTTTATTATTGATATTATATTGTTTTTCTTAAGATTGTTGTGAAATAAGAAGTTTGTGATTGCAGGAGATATTGATGCATATGTTACTGGGATAGCAATAGATGATCTTGCGGATCACTCCGTTGATTGGTGAAGACGATCACAGTGTCATTGAGATTGTGTAAAATGCCGTTAATAAGTAACTTAGTGATCGCTGGACCAATTAAGACTCACTAAGGCCGTTTTCAGCCATAAAAATAAGACAACATAATATCATTGACTATTAGATATTGAAGTTGTATTAATAGTCAAAGATAACATCAATTTTAGAATTGTGTGGTGTTCCCAGTTTCAAGAACAATTGATTAATTATGTAGTTTACCTTTTGTTTGCCAGGTTCTTGAAGAATGTTAGTACCGGTAGTATGTTTTAATGTTTATGTAAATACAAACTCTGCTCCTGATGATGCCATACATGTGATGAAATGTACATTGGGCGTCACATCAACATTCTTCAAGTACCTGGCAAACATAATGTAAACCTACATAAATGATTTTAAGATTAACGGAACAACAGGCCTAGTGTAGTACAGTAGACCCTCTCTAATCCGGCACTGCACCACTCCGGCACTCCAGTAATCCGGCGTCTTTTGACGGGAGGTCTTCCGCGATCGCGGCAAAATTCTGATTATCTCCCGCGGCCATGTAGACATCATAATTCTCTCACGTGGTCATGAATACGTCATCGTCGTCTTGCGCGATCGCGGCAAATTCATGAACATCGCCAGCAGACGTATAAACGTTATCATCGCCTCCCGCGGTCACGGAAACGTCATCGTCGTCAAGCACGATCGCGGCAAAATCACGAACATCGCCAGCGGACGTATAGACGTTGTAATGACTCAAAATTCAATGTTTATAATTATAGTCCTTATTTTATTTTCAAACTCAATCTTGTTATATTTTCAATATTTATCCATGTCCATTTTTAATATTATTAAAACCATATTGTCTCAACATATATATAATTTACTATCAAAATTTATTCATTGGCTTATCCAAAATTATTATTCAAAAACAAATCCTCCAATCAGAACACCATCCATCTGGGTTCAAGATTATTAATAAAATTCAACCATGTTTTTATTTATGTGAACCCCATAACTTGATATGATTTACAACAATGAAAAGGAGAGTGCAGTTTAGCTATTCAAGAAGAGCACATAGAAACTATATTAGTTGTGAAATAAATTATGAAAATATAAAGTAAAGTATTGGCAAAATATCCAAATTAAGTTAACCGAAGAAAGAAGAATTTAAGCCTTTAAACTAAGAAGAAAATTATTATTACAGAAGATTGGTGAGAACATTCCATTTATTAACTCAGACTAACTTATAGACTCCTCAAGCATCCATTTGGACCCTATTTACCTCCATTAATTAAAATCAAAATCCTTCCTATTTAATTTATTGTTTTTGAAAGATTATTAAATTTATAATTTACCATACTCATTGAAAATTTAAATTGGAAATCTTTTGATTCGGCCAGCACGAATCCCCACCCCTGAACAATTTTTTTGTAACCCTATATTAATCATTTAACTTATGTACCATTAAACCTCATGCTTTAAAACCTCTGTCCTCAAATTATTATTGTTTAAGATAAGATTAGAATACAAACCATATTAAGGGTTTATTTCAATGGCGCCCAACGTAATAGGCTTGAATCAAAAGATTTCATAATCGTATGTTGAGACAATCTAAAATAGGCTAATAAATACCAATAGGCTAATAGGCTACTTACGTATGTTAGGCCTACTCTTAAGAAGTTAGGTAGGATTAAGAATCCCGATTTCCCACAACTTATGTCCCACCAATATTAGGTACTAACTAAACGACTTGTAATTCTAAAAATAAATAGGCTACTATAAGGTAAAACAGATTTATTTCATGTCGTAAAGCTTAGGCCTAGCTCATTATTGTTATAACGATACCCAACTTGTCCTATAATATCCCTGTTCCCTTACATTGTCGTAAACAAAATGGCTAACAACGATAACGATAATCACTATAATTTGAGACAACCAAGACGTTATCCTGCATTATTATTTCAACAACACGAATCAGACGAATCGTCAAATCTGTCAACAGAAGAAATGGAAAACCTAACCTATGTAGAAGGCCAAGATGAATCTAACACCGGTTCGGGTTCGGAACGTTTCAATCCTAGTGGACCCAGTGTCGAAGATTTGAACCGGAACGAGAGCGACCAATCAGAATCAACGGACCGGGCCGAGATTATTGAAGTACACCAAAGACCCGCAGCCAATCAAAGCACACATTCACAGTCAGCTGATATTAGAACCACATCGACACACGGAATCATCCGAGGGTTAACGAAGACGCCCGAAGCAAGTTTCCAGCTGTTAGAGACCGAGTCTCCGACCATTGAAAACCGTCCCAATGACGTAATACCAACGTTCACACACGCAACTTCTCAACCACCTGAAGTTAAAGCTACGCAAACTACTGAACAACCGGATTTGAACAAAATATTTAATTTTCTAGAACAGTTTAACACTAAACTTGATCAAACCAACACACAACTAAACCAAAAATTAGATCAGACCCGAATAGAGCTAAACCGTGAGATAAAATCATGTCAAAAAATTCTAACAGAACAAATAAATGACATTAGAACAACACAAAGTGAATTTCGCCAGGAATTAAATGTCCTAAAAGCTAACCAACAGTCCCAAAATCAAGAAAACAAAGAATTTCAATTTCAAATCACAAATCAAATTGACGAATCAAAAATAAATATCCAGACATTTGTAACTAATAACTTGGAACAACAAGAACAAAAGTTAGAACAAAATATGAAAGCATTAGTGCTACAAACAAAAACCGACAGTGAAAATATTGCTAAATATTATGCACAATCCATCCACAATGAAATTGTTCCTAAATTACACATACAAAATAATCTTATCCAAGAACAACAAAACGAAATTAAAACTATTACTGAAACTCTAAACAAAGTGAAGTACAGTCACTAAAACTGAAACATCATTCACCAATCCGGAACGACAATCCTATTCAAATCATATGTTCGGGATCTGACCCAATGGAAAGACAAATCCCTAAATTCAATGGAAGAACTATAAATCCAAATGAATATCTACAAAAACTTAAACGGTTCTACGCTAAAAGGATAGAAAGAAATCCTAATAACGACCCTGTTGAAATTCTGAAAGATCTGCTCGACGTCAGTTTTGAAGGACCAGCGTCCAGATGGCTTCAACTGGTTAAGGCAGACATTAACAGTTGGGAAAGATTCTCCGAAGAATTCACCATGAAATACTGGAGCCGTGAAGTACAAAGAGGAGTACGTAGCAAGATTGAAGCCGAACATTACAAACCTAATGGAACGCTCAACAGAACTGAATATTTTACTGAGAGAGTCCTATTGCTACAGTCTATTACACCACAAATGACTGAAGAGGAAATAGTGATCCTGTTAAGCGAACGATTTGATCAACTCATCCAAGATAGCATTCAAGTACAGAACGTGACAACAATTCGAGCATTCGAAAGACTTCTGCAAAAAGAAGATATCCGAGATGGACCCAAAAGGAGCAAACCTGCGAACTACCATAATATGGATCACCGACCAAATAGTCCTACACATCGTAACAAGACTCCACCATATAGCTCTGATATTAACCATCGAGCCTATCAACCAAAAACATCATCTTATGCTATACGGACACCACACCAAGAACATCAAGAACCTAGAGAACACCAATATCAGCCATACAACCGTTTCAGACATGATCCTCGCAAAAACTACAATCAAAACCACAGACAGCATCCTTATACCAATACGCTCACTGATCAAAACCGATACCACCAAAGGCCTAATCAATACTATTACAATAACAGCAAACCATATCCTACAAATGAGCAAAAACAAGTATGTGCCATGATAAGTCAAGACAGTCCACATGACACAGCAACACAACAAAGATCTCCAACAAATTTCAACCCCTCATACACCAGCCAGGGAAACGACCCGTCGCTGTAGATGTAAGCCGAGGACCATCAACTACCAACATCATAACAACTACAGCGATATCAACAGCAAATATCCTCGAAAATAATTCTTTAAATAACCCTAACAATTTTTCGATAAATAATATAATGTGTGATCAAGATTTTTTATTAAATGAACCCACTGAAAATAATAAATTTCCTGTATCCAAACCAGTTAAATGCCCTGAAATAGATATTAGAATCAATAATCTCCCAACAAAAGCATTAATCGATACTGGTTCTACAATAACATGTATTTCCGAACAATGTTTCAAAGAGAATCAAAAAATAATTCAACCATTTGAAGAACTTCCTTTGTCTAATACGACAATAACTACAGCTACTGGTGAAAAATCAAAACGTGTTGCAAGAATCATTTATGCCCCTGTAACCATTGAACATCAGACCATCTGGCTTCAATTTCTTATCATACCTAATTTAATTAAACCTGTGATATTTGGTATGGACACATTAACAGAACTCCAACTAAAGATAGATTCTAATGAAAATAAATTAAGCTTAACAATTAATGATACTGATATTAATCTAAAATGTGATATGAGTATTAAAATGGGACAAGTATGTCAAATAGATATAGGCAATTGCCAAAGGCCATATGATGACTATTATAACAATGGAGAAGACCATTTTACAGTGTATGAAGAATATCGCTTACCCAGGAAAGAACACAACGAGGACACCGATCTGACAGATGAAATGATTAATAAGTCATTGATGGAGAATGACTATACCAATGGGGAACAAAAGAGAAAATTAAGCAATTTATTGCTTAAATATAAACAAGTGTTTTCAGAAAGACCAGGTTGTTGTACAAAATATACTCATGAATTGAAAGTTAATAATCCACATAATTTTAAATCAACTGTTTATCCAGTACCTCAACAGTATCAAACTGCCGTAGAACAGGAAATAAATCGGATGGAGCAAATTAAAGTAATAGAACGAAGTAAGAGTACATTCATTAACCCAATCATCCCAGTAATAAAGAAAACAGGGGAAATAAGATTGTGTCTGGACGCACGTAAAGCAAACAACATAATCGTACCGGATTACGAGTGTAACCGCAGTGTAAATGAAATATTAAGTAAATGCCGTAATGCTAAATTTATCAGTAGTATTGACCTTACTGCATCTTACTGGCAGATACCTTTATCGCTTGAATCTCGTCAGTATACCGCTTTCCAATTCCGTGGTAAAACATACCAGTATACTGTTACACCATTTGGAATTTCAACATCACAAGCAGCCTTAGTAAGGGCATTAGACCAAGTTTTCGATGCAGCCGTAGAAGACTTCACTGCAATCTACATAGATGATATATGTATCATTTCATCAGATTTTGAAACACACCTTATACATTTAGAATACATTTTTGAGAAGTTACAATCAGCTAACATGACCATTAACTTCAACAAATCTCAGTTTTGCAGAGAATCAGTACCATTCCTCGGGTACACACTGACAAAAGAAGGACTTGTAATGGATCAAAGCAAGGTAGACCCCATCTTAAAATTCCCTACACCAAAGAACAGAACACAACTTAAATCATTCCTTGGTTGTATTAATTATTACAATAAATTTCTCGATAAATTCTCCTCTACAATTCAACCTTTATTGCGACTAACTTCCAAAAAGAATAAGTTTATCTGGACACCTGCAGATGACATTACCTTTAATGAAATCAAACGACTTTTCCTGCAAACCAGTGTATTAAATCATCCTGACCCAGCCAAAGAATTCTACTTACAGACTGATGCCTCAGACATCGCCATCGGAGGTCACCTGTATCAAATCAAAGAGAACGGAGATAAAGCTGCCATCATGTTTATGTCCAGAACGCTACAGCCTGCAGAGCAACGGTTTACTACCACAGAAAAAGAATTATTGGCTATAATTCATTGTCTACAGAAATCTCGATACATTATATTAGGTACCAAATTGAAAGTCATAACTGATAATCATGCCCTTACTTTCTTAAAAACTTGTAAACTCCTCAACAACCGCCTTGCTAGATGGATTCTAGCTATCCAAGAATATAATTTCACAATAATCCACTGCAAGGGCACGGAAAATATAACGGCCGATACTCTTAGCCGGATTCCACCAAACCAACAAACTGATTCATGTAATATAACAAATGAATTAACTATCCACTACATAGAAAGAACTACGGACCCACAACTTCGTGAAGACCTTCAAAATCTACCCCAGCTACAGCAAGAAGATCTCCAATTACAGACAATCATTGAAACAATTCATGATAATCCAGATACCACAACAGCACAAAAGCTACAGAGAAATTTTAAAATTCATAATGACATTCTTTATCAACGCTTGGGCAATAAATGGTTAATCAGAGTACCTACAATCATGATACCACACCTTATATGGGAATGTCATTTACATTACCTACATTGTGGAGCCAAAAAATGTCTTCAGCTACTACAGGAAACTTTTGTTTTCAAGAATATGAACAGAACCATTCGGAAGTATTTATCAACATGCGATACTTGTCAAAGATGTAAAATCAGCAACAAACACATGACTGCGATCGCCAAAGGGATCACATGTCGCAGTAAGAATGATCAACTTGCTATCGATATCATCGGCCCTTTTCCTACAAGTGTTGGAAATGTAAAATACCTACTCATAATCATTGATATATTCACAAAATTCATTAAACTTTACCCAATGCAGAGAGCCACTACTAAAATCATACTCAACAAACTATTTAATATACATATTCCTGAACATGGAAAGCCCCGCTGTATACAAACTGATAATGGCACACAATTCAAAAGTCATGAATGGACCTCAAGATTAGAGAAAGAGAACATCACACCTATATACAACCCTGTCTATTACCCCTGTTTCAATTTAGCAGAAAGACCAATAAGAGAAATCAAAAGATGTCTAAGGACATACTGTTCTAAACAACAACAAAAATGGGTAAAATATATACCAGAGATAAACCAATGTTTAAATGAAATTCACCATGAATCCACTGGATTTACTCCCAATGAGTTGCAGTATGGTATTAAGGACATTAGATTTTGGGAAGAATACCTACATCACCCAATCAACAATGACATGCCTTATGAACAAAAATTATTGATGGCAGAAAGAAAACTAAGTGAAACCCGAAGAAAACGTTCCAACCGATTAAACAAAAATAGACAACCACAGTCTCTAAACATCAACAACAAAGTACTCATAAAATCTCATCCCTTATCCAGAGCTATTTATGGTGAGACAGCCAAATTGTTTGAAGTGTACCAAGGCCCTTTTGTCATCAGAGAAATACTTGGACCATCAACATACCACATAAGTGATCTCTACAATGATAAATTATATGGACCCTATCATATATCCTCCATGAAGAAATACATGGAACCGATCTACACACCACAACCGAAGATAGAAGATAAACTGTAATGTGTGCTTAACCCTATAAACATTGCTGTTAAAGGGAAGAATTTTAAATCATACCCACACAAGCAGTGAGTGAACAAGCCAATTTCTCCAGTTACCTCTGTCCCAATAGTTAAACTATAGTCATAATCACAAATTTAATGTATTTAGTTATAAGAGGTTATCATCAAGCAATCACAAACAACTATTCATTTAATGTACTCCATGGTACCTATAAGAATCATACATCTCTTATATGTCTCATGTTCATTTCATATTTCAACATTTGTTCATCACTCCATTCATTTATTATGTAAAAAATAAAAAAAAATTGTTTTAACCACTTAAATTAATGTTATGTTTTTTAATGTTTGTAGAAGATAGGAGGGGATAGTAATCATTTTGCTATTTTAGAATTATTTTATTGTTATGTTCATTCCCACTGAAATTTGTTCTAGTTAAACCTTAATGTTAAGTTTGTTAGATTTTTGTTTCAACTCAATTTCATCTCAATATTTGTTATTTGCTGTATAATGTTAAATATATTTTTCGTCATTTAGCGAAAATATGTCATTAAAAATTTAATTACATATTTTCTGAGGGGATATTGTAATGACTCAAAATTCAATGTTTATAATTATAGTCCTTATTTTATTTTCAAACTCAATCTTGTTATATTTTCAATATTTATCCATGTCCATTTTTAATATTATTAAAACCATATTGTCTCAACATATATATAATTTACTATCAAAATTTATTCATTGGCTTATCCAAAATTATTATTCAAAAACAAATCCTCCAATCAGAACACCATCCATCTGGGTTCAAGATTATTAATAAAATTCAACCATGTTTTTATTTATGTGAACCCCATAACTTGATATGATTTACAACAATGAAAAGGAGAGTGCAGTTTAGCTATTCAAGAAGAGCACATAGAAACTATATTAGTTGTGAAATAAATTATGAAAATATAAAGTAAAGTATTGGCAAAATATCCAAATTAAGTTAACCGAAGAAAGAAGAATTTAAGCCTTTAAACTAAGAAGAAAATTATTATTACAGAAGATTGGTGAGAACATTCCATTTATTAACTCAGACTAACTTATAGACTCCTCAAGCATCCATTTGGACCCTATTTACCTCCATTAATTAAAATCAAAATCCTTCCTATTTAATTTATTGTTTTTGAAAGATTATTAAATTTATAATTTACCATACTCATTGAAAATTTAAATTGGAAATCTTTTGATTCGGCCAGCACGAATCCCCACCCCTGAACAATTTTTTTGTAACCCTATATTAATCATTTAACTTATGTACCATTAAACCTCATGCTTTAAAACCTCTGTCCTCAAATTATTATTGTTTAAGATAAGATTAGAATACAAACCATATTAAGGGTTTATTTCAACGTTATCATCGCCTCCCGTGGTCACGGAAACATCACCGTCGTCAAGCACAATCGCGGCAAAATCATGAACATCTCCCGCGGTCATGTAGACATTATTGTTGCTATAATATTCTATCACTACAGAGTTAAAAGAACCGCACATAGAAATATGACACGACTAACCTGTAGATAACGTAGAACTGAGGCCGGTTCAGAGACATCAGCTGTGATCACACTCGCCACAACTAAAAATTGGTGATTCTTCACTTGACCAGATAAAAATTAAAAACCTGGTAGGCCAAACTCAACAGTACTTTAAATAAAACTTGGCCTAACAATTATTGGCAACTCAAAAATCAATAACTTCATAAAAAATAACTAAAAATTCTTCTGCGCCTTATTTCTGCTAAGGCCTACAAATCAAGCCGCGCAGGCTTCCTCACAGTCCTGTCAGAACGTCTTAGTTGTGGCGGACTGCACTGCACAACGGGAGGCTGAAGTTCTGCCACTGGTGGTTCATCTGACGTGGACTTCTTCTGCGGCGATTGTTTCTCCGGAGAGGCTGGTTTTTCATTTACATTCCTCTTATTGGGTGTTGCTGGTGTGAAGCAACTCCGGATGGGTGGAACAGTAGGCTCCTCTTCTTGAAGGGAATATTCCCGGGCTCGTAGATGGTCAGCATGACAAACCCGTGTGCGACCCAGCGATGAAACAATGTAAGTTACTGGACTACGCTTTTGTAAAATCTTCCCTGGCACCCAAGATACCTTTTCATTCCTTACTGTTCGAACCAATACCAATTCTCCTTCCTCAAAACTTCGGAACTTTCCTCTACTCCTATCCGCATACTTCTTCTGTCGATGTATCGTCTCTTGCAAGTTAGGCTTGAGTAAGGTTAACTTCGTCCTAGGCTTCCAATTCAGGAACATTTCAGCTGGTGTGAGCCCCGTTACAGAGCAAGGGGTGTTACGATACGAAATCAAGAAATTGTCCAACTTGTGCTGTAAAGTAATGGAACCTGTGGCACTCTCTCCCAAAACTTGTCGAAGTAGATTTTTCTTGACAATTTGAACACTGCGCTCAGCAGAACCATTGGAAGCAGGATGGTAGGGTGGTGTTAACGTAAATTTAACTCCATTCTTAGCCAAAAACTCTCTAAATTCTGAACTAGTAAAGGTAGCTTGGTTATCAGAAACTAGCTCTTCAGGTAACCCATAAGAAGCAAACAGGGTTCGAAGACGGGAAACTGTACTGGAAGTGGTAGTAGAATTCATCAAAAATACCTCGATCCACCGAGAATAAGTATCTACTAGTACAAGCATTTGTTGTCTAGAAGTAGGCTCCTCAGCAAAGTCAATATGTACACGCTGCCACCTCCTTGTGGACTTAGGCCACTGCTGCAATGGAACCTTCACAGACGAGTTCCGAGAACTCTGACAGATATGACATGATCTAACCATACTCTCAATCGCTGGTTCAAGACCAGGCCACCAAACGTAGCTTCTTGCGAGCATTTTCATTCTTACAATTCCAGGATGTTGGTCATGTAACAACCGAAGCACATTGTCTCTAAGTTTATCAGGAATTACAACTCGAGAACCCCATAATACACAATTAGCCTCAATGGACAACTCATCCTTCCTCTTTAAATAAGGAGTCAACTTAGGGTCTTTTACATCTCTCCAGCCATGCCACAAAAAATCACGGACTCTAGATAAAAGTGGATCTCTGCAAGTAAATCTCGCTACATCTACAGAAGTAAGTGGATTTTCACTCACCAATTGGCAGTTGAATACCTCCAAACATTCCTCCACATGGGCGACACGGTTAGCTTCCAATTCCAGGGATTCATCCATGGGTAGGGGTAATCTTGACAATGCATCCGCATGTGATACCTCAGATCCTTTTCGATATCGAACTTCAAAGTTGTAGGTTGATAATATCAATGCCCATCGTTGCAACCGTGCTGCGGCAAGAATAGGTATTCCTTTCTTAGAACCAAATATGGCTGTTAATGGTTGATGGTCTGTCTGCAAAATAACATTCATCCTGCCATAAATATATTTGTGGAACTTTTTTGCACCAAAAACCAATGCAAGAGCTTCTCGGTGTAATTGAGAATAATTTTTCTCACTAGAACTCAAAGACTTGGAGGCAAAGGCAATAGGCCTTTCCTCACCATCGATAATATGAGACAAAACAGCCCCAACTCCTCTAGGGCTTGCGTCACAAGTTAGCACTAACGGCTTATTAACATCATAGTGAACCAGTATGTGCGAATCACATACCCAAGTTTTACTCAACTGAAAAACATCAGAACATTGTTTAGTCCATTTCCAGGACACATCTTTCTTAATCAAATCATAAAAGCAACTCAACTTGGCAGACAGATTAGGTATGAAACGGCCATAATAATTTATTAGGCCTATGTAGGCACGCAGCTCATCTTTGTTAGTAGGCTCCGGTGCATTCCGGATGGCATCAAGAATACCCACTTGCGGGCTAATTCCTTCCGCTGACAGGCGGTAACCCAAATACTCCACCTGGGACTGTAAAAAATTACATTTGGATTCATTAACTTTGACCTCATAGTCACTTAGACGCTGTAGTACCAGTTCCAGACGAGAGTACGCTTCTTGGCGTGAAGAACCTCCTACGATGACATCATCCAGGTATGCTACCGTACGGCTCAAACCTGACAAAATCTTGTCCATGGCAGCCTGAAACAAAGCGGGGGCCGAAGACAGTCCAAATGGCAAACGCCGGAGTCGAAACAACCCTTTGTGAGTTGTTAGCGTCAATAACTCTTGAGACGATTCCGCAACAGGCATCTGTAGGTACGCAGACTGCAAGTCCAACACTGAAAAGAACTGACATCCCGACAGTGCCGCAAATATATCATCAGGTTGAGGCAAAGGGTAATGCTCATGTTGAATTACCTGATTCAAGGTAACCTTGAAATCACCACATAACCTAACTCCCTGCTGTTTAGGTATGACTACCAATGGTGTGCCCCACTCCGAACTAGTCACAGGTTAGGCTACACTGTCATCCACCATCTTCTGTAACTCTTCTTCAACCTTATGGCGTAACGAAAAAGGCACTGGCCTAAATTTACAAAATTTCGGAGTCGACCCCTCTCTCAATACTATGTGAGCTTTCACATTTTTAATTTCACCTATTTTACCTTTAAATACAGACAAATATTTATTTTTCAAGAGATCAACATCTTTAGGCACTTGGACCTTGGTTAGGCTAGGTTCTGCCAAAACATCATGGTCTCGAGAACTAGGCCTAGACTGTGTACAGAGCTTATGAGTCTGGACTGCATTAGGCTTACTTGAAAAAATAGAGTTCCAGTTCAAAACTATTTTTTGCAACCAATTTCTACCTAAAAGCAACGGTGCATTGGCTTTATCTACATCCACTACTGTCATAGGCAACATGTAGCTTGTCTGTTCATAAACCACATTAACATCTACTTGGCCTACTACCTTAACTTCATCACCAGAATAGGCACGTAATTTTACATTACTACGAGTCAATTGTAATTGAGAAAAATGTTTTTCATACACTTCAAATGGACATACTGTGATAGCAGATCCTGTATCAATCTCCATGTCTAAGTCTACATTTTCTATGGCTACTCTTACCTTGTAACAAGAGTTAGGGTCAGTTAGGCCTAGCCCAATATTGTACAAATTTAGCTCTTCACATTCCTCACTAGGGCTTTCATCAGACATCTGATGCACTTTATATTTACCTCCAGTAGTTTTACTACCTCTATCCTTAGCCTTGCATGCCTTTCCTAGGTGACCCACTTTTGAACATATATGACATTTATATTTATCATATGGGCAATAGTTAGCCTTATGGTCGGTCTTCAAGCACCTGTAACACTTAAAAAATTTCGTAGCACCTTCACTTTCTTTCATTTTACTACCCCTAGGCCACGTGGTTTTCCTAACATGAAACTTGTTCACATCCTGAAAAGTTTCCTGTTTGCTGAGAAACATGTTTGTAAAGTGTGCTTGTCTGCCTGTTCAAACGTGAGCGCCAACGCCAAAGTTTTATCAAAATCTTTTTCCTCCGACAATAACTTTTGCCGAATTTGTTCATTGGAAATTCCCGAGATTAGCCTATCTCTTAAAGCGTCCTTTAGGAATGTTCCAAATTGACAAGAAACCAAAAGATGTTTTATCGCAACCACAAAATCTGAGATGCTTTCACCCGACCTCTGCGAGCGGGAATTGAACAAATAACGCTCTACCACTATTAAACGTTTGGGTGAAAAATGTTGTTCCAGTACTTTAACGAGTTTATCAAAATCTAATTCGTCCACTTTTTCAGGGGAAACTACATCCCGTAACACTGCGAGCACTTTAGGACCTAACACGGTGATTAGAACAGAAACCTTGCTCGTGGCCTTGACATCATTCGCAATAAAATAACGTTTCAAACGCAACAAATATGACGAAATATCTTCTTCACTGGGATTAAACTCTCCCATTCGTCCCACTCTCGACATTTTCACCGACTACGACTGCGACAGTATAATATTCTATCACTACAGAGTTAAAAGAACCGCACATAGAAATATGACACGACTAACCTGTAGATAACGTAGAACTGAGGCCGGTTCAGAGACATCAGCTGTGACGTCATTGTGTTGGCAGTGCAGCCACACACACAAACTAAATAGCACTACTTTCTGCTAGTGCATATAACTTTAAAATATATCACAGTTGCCTTCCACGGCCACAGCAAATATGTTATCATCTCCCACGGCCGTGTAAACATCATTATGTCTACTCCCGCGGTCACGGAAACGTCATCGTCGACTTGCGCGATCGCGGCAAAATCATGAACATCTCCCGCGGTCACGAAAACGTCATTGTCGTCATGCGCGATGGCGGCAATTTTACGATTATCTCCCGCGGACGTGTAGACGTTATCATCGCCTCCCGCGAATACGTAATTGTCATGCCCGATCGCGGCAATAGCGGTTTCCGATCACGTGAACTTCGGAGACGTGTTTTAATTGCATTTTAAGTGTTTTTAATGATAACATTCCAGTAATCCGGCAGTATGGTGGTCCTATATCTGCCGGATTACTGAGAGTCTACTGTACTAGGAGCCCTATCCACCTACTGCTCTACAATAATTTGAAAGTTTATTGAATCTATTCTAGGAAGAAAACCATAATATATTATACCGTTTTGAGTGGCAAATTTTTCTAGCCTGTTGATTTTTATCTGCCCTAACTAGTTTAAAATAAAATACCCCTGCCGCAGCAAACCTGCACACTAAGTGAATTTCCATTTGCCTGATTAAATTTACACTAAAATGTCTCCTTAAAAATATCACATTTATTCCCTATTTAAATATAATTAGTTTAACGAGTACTTAGGTAGGTCTAATTCAAAAAAAGGGATAAATCAAACTCAGTTTACTAACATATTTTTGTATAATTTTTTTACATTTAACTTGTCACTTCAATAAGGTGACAAATTCGATGACAAATCTATGGAAAATATTTTACAGTTGGCTTTGTTCTATGAACCTTCACTTGCAGGGCTGGACTGGGACCTCTAAAAGGGGCCCTTCACTTAAAGGTTAATCGGGTGGTGCCAGCTCCCTGTGGGGTTTGGGAGGTACCCCCAAGGTCTGGAGGCTCTCCCCTGTAAAATGTTTTTGAGCTATCTTTCACCAGGAAATTGTATGATTTACTTGTGTGCTGAATTTTTAGCCTATAGGTTTTGTTAGTTCCATTACAAATTGTTCAAACCAAACAGAGGAGAGTGATTTTACCATTCTTTGCTATATCCTCACCCCACTACTCTCGGCACTCGGTGAGATGGAAGGGTATTCAGTGTTTGTGACCTTGAGTGGTGGTGCAGAGAAATGTTATACACCTGTTACAGTGTTATTCCAATCACTTACGACATTATCTTGTGTTGTAGTTGAATATCTTATATAAAGTACGCATTTATATTAAACATTTACTAGTTAGGCCTTTTACACAATTTAGAAAAAAAATCTAAATTGTTAGGTTTTTAATTTACTGAAATACTTTTTAGAAAATATGTACCTGAGCCCTACATGCGCACCCGGCGAGCCAGTCCGGGCCTGCTCACTTGTAACTTAACTTGATATAACACCATTATGCAACTTAACAATCAGTCATAAAATTCAACTGTAGGGTATCTTCTTTTGCAGCATTATATAAAAGTTCACATGGAGAAAAAATTTGTGTGCGACCAGTGCGGTAAGGGGTTTGCTACGCTGCAGCTGAGACGACGACACCTGGAAGAGTGTGGGGTTAAGTTTGTGTGCTCGTGCGGGGCCGAATACAACACTATTGCTGCGCTACTCACCCACGCCTCGCGCAAACGACATACGTTCATCAAATCATGGTCGGCTGTCAGGTTGGTACCCTTAATTTACTAGTTTTTATGGAAAAGTATTTTAGGGTTATCTATTGATTTATGTTCTAAAATCGAAAATACCCCAGCCGCAGCAAACTTGCAGACTAAGTGAATCACCATGTACCTGATCATGGTATTACCACTAAAATATTTCCTTGGGAGCGACATGGTCTAGTGGTTAGACCGCGGGACTTCAGTCCCTGGTTCAAATTCCTCCAAATCACCAATGGATTTTATCTAAGTGATAATGCCGCAACCCCTAGGTCTAGCCTGAAGTATTCTAAAAAAAAGTAATCAAAAAATATAATGATAGCTTCATATAAATTATATACATTTGCCAAGTTTCATCCAAAAATATTCATAAACAAGCAAATTGCAAAAGCCTTATTCTCACAGAATATGCAATGACATGATTACAGACCAAGTAAGCTTGCATAACAAAGAAAAAAAAACTAATGCAAACAACGACGCTTGTTGTTTAGTCAATTGAAAGATAAAATATCCCTAAAATATTTTATCTTATAAAATAAGACTGTAGATTAGTTACAAGTATGAAACCATTTTAAAACTGTTTTACGGCAGTAGGCAATGGCCTACAATTAAATGTACCTACACAAAAATACTAATATAAAAATGGTTTATTTTACCTTTTTGCGTCGAACGATCCGTGTGTAGTTAGTACAACTACAGCTGTTTCATACCACTTGAATACATCATCAGGTTGTTGGTAGAACGTTAGATAAAACAGCATTCATTCATAGATGAACTTGTCGAAATAATTATGTCTATATACACATAATACACGAAAAACATTTAAATGACACGAATTTACGAACTTGGCCAAGTAACGAACACACGAGACAGGCGCCGATGTTGCGTCATGACTGCTGTCGTGTGTCCAAGCATCAGCTGTTACCCCTCCCCCCCAACTCCTTTAACAGGACCAGTTTTGTTTTGGTTTAAATGAATGGCAGTATTGTAGATGATTAGATCTGAATGAAATTTGTTCGTTCAATATATGGTCAGGGTGTTTTTTGGATGCCTTGTATAACAAAGAAAAAAAAACTACAAGGCATCCAAAGAACACCCTGACCATATATTGAACGAACAAATTTCATATACACTATATACACATAATACACGAAAAACATTTAAATGACACGAATTTACGAACTTGGCCAAGTAACGAACACACGAGACAGGCGCCGATGTTGCGTCATGACTGCTGTCGTGTGTCCAAGCATCAGCTGTTACCCCTCCCCCCCAACTCCTTTATCAGGACCAGTTTTGTTTTGGTTTAAATGAATGGCAGTATTGTAGATGATATTAGATCTGAATGAAATTTGTTCGTTCAATATATGGTCAGGGTGTTCTTTGGATGCCTTGTATAACAAAGAAAAAAAAACTACAATGCATCCAAAGAACACCCTGACCATATATTGAACAAACAAATTTCATTCAGATCTAATATTATCTACAATACTGCGATTCATTTAAACCAAAACAAAACTGGTCCTGATAAAGGAGTCGGGGGGGAGGGGTAACAGCTGATGCTTGGACACACGACAGCAGTCATGACGCAACATCGGCGCCTGTCTCGTGTGTTCGTTACTTGGCCAAGTTCGTAAATTCGTGTCATTTAAATGTTTTTCGTGTATTATGTGTATATAGACATATTTATTTCGACAAGTTCATCTATGAATGAATGCTGTTTTATCTAACGTTCTACCAACAACCTGATGATGTACCCTAGTGGTATGAAACAGCTGTAGTTGTACTAACTACACACGGATCGTTCGACGCATAAAGGTAAAATAAACCATTTTTATATTGCAATTTACGATCCAGAGGCTAACCCATCATGAAAAAAAAAACAAAAATACTGACTGAGTTAGAGGTGAAATTTAACAGCCATTATAAAACTATTATTTTCATGATAAATTAGGTTTGGAATCTCAAAATAATTATTACGCTAGTAATAAATTAAAACTTAAAAATAAGCTAAAATACTGACTCAACGAGTTCTTGACTTGACTTGAGTACAACAATTAGTTGTTCTTACTAATGACACATTTTTCTGACAGGACTCGCAAGACCGAAAAAAATGATAATCTAGGACCTGTAGCAGCGGCTAAGCCTAGCGCGATACTGCCAAAGTGCGACTCAATGGTGGCCACGGCAGCAGTAGCCCTTGGTGGGGTCGTCCTTTCGAGTCACAAAAGTGTCGACATTGCAGTGCAGACGGAGCCTACCTCCCAACGGAGACGGAGGAACACCTCTCGGCAAACACAGGTCAGTCTGTCATCTGCCGCTTGAATATTGATAGTTTATAGGGTCACTGTTTGTTATAGCTATCATTATACAAAATTTGATGGTTTTATGTTTGTGGTAACATTAGTAGTATTTTTTTTTTTTTTTTTTTTTTTGAAAATTGTAATGTAAAAATGCACGGTGTGGGTTTGTGTTTGGAATAGGACCAATATTTTATTCCTTGTGTGTTGTTACTTATCAATCTTTTACTAGCCTTGTGTTATTAAGATTTTTTTTTTTCGTTTTGAGGTCCCTAGAGGCCAAAAACACCATCCGTTCAAATTCATATAGGTACTTCAGTATTAAACGGAGGCCACATTTTGTCAGCGCGCTGCGGCGGTTATGTTAGGTTGGATTATCGTAAATATTATGTGTGTAGGACTTTCCTCGCTTCGTTATGAATCGAACGATACTTTCTATTATGATAACCCAACCTAACATAACCGCCGCAGCGCGCTGACAAAATGTGGCCTCCGTTTAATACTGAAGTACCTTCATATATATATATATATATATATATATAGGTATTTATATATTTAATTTTTATATTTATATATATGTGTCCGTTAGCACCATAACTAGAGCAAAAATGATTTTGATGAAATTTGGTATAAACGTGTAAACCTACATTTATTCGAACGAGTTCGCGAACCAGCATGATCGGACTATGGGAACGGGGGTTTACGGGGGGTTTTATGGGGTAAAAATAGGTTTTTCCCATTTTTTACCCAAAAAAACATAACATTTTGCAATTTCTTTCCAAACCATTTTGTAGAGCTTAAAAAAAGAGTATATTGAAGCGTTATTATGCGCCTAATATGGTTACGGAGAAAATGAAAAAAAAAATGTAAATTTAAAATTGCCATGTTATTCTTATGGAGAACAAGTAAACTGTGTTGTAGTTTGCTTGTTTATGAACATATTTTGATCACATGTGGAAAATGTTTTTATTTGTTACCTACTAACTATTAACATTTTACAAAAAAAAACCGTTTTACCCTCCCTGTTGCAGCAAACCTAAGTACTTGTTAAACTAATTCTATTTAAATAGGAAATAAATGTTATATTTTTAAGTAGATATTTTAGTGTAGATCCAATCAGGCAAATTGAAATTCGCTTAGTCTGCAGGTTTGCTGCGGCGGGGGTATTTTATACTGTTATGGTACAATAAGAAATACATTATATTAACTGACATAATATTTTCACAGACGGGTGAAAAAAGAACAAGAATATCATCGCAAACGCAGACAGTGGGAGATGTGAAGAAGAACATGAATCGCCGAAGGAAGAAAAGTATGGAAACTCAAACTAAGGTATCAGAGCCCACCTCTACTGTGACGAGCGAGGAGTCATTTGCTGTCAAAGACATCGGCCTGTGGCTCTGTTCAGGAACACAGACCTCTGCCATGTTTGATAGCTCAGAACCCCTGCCTACCCTGAGCGGTAATCTGTTTGACGAGACTGAGAACATCACCAACACAGACAAGTCCAGCTACTTCGACATAGACACCAATTCCACCGACAGGCTGTTCTCGTCAATTATCAAAAATGAAGACGACAGCAAATCCTGCAGTATCGAAACACAAACGGAGTTTTCTATAGAGTCTCTGTTTGAAAATTTCACTGATATTTCAAACATTGAAACGCAAACTCACGAGTTGTGGGATACCTGTACACAAACTTGCGACGACATTCTACTCGGGTTCTCGGATATTGAGACGCAGACCGATGTGTACGGTGATCGCCACTAGTTATTAGACTTAGTTACCACCAAGTTACCATTCACTTGTCTAGTTGTAGTTTCGTGATCTGCACAACATTCTTTGTTAGTTTTAATCGATAACTTGTTGTATTTAACAGTTCTCAAACATATAATCCTGGGTGGATGATGTAATCACTATAAGTAAATCAAGTAACAGGATTCATGGTTTTTACTATACAGGCCTGTCTGAAAATAACTTGTCCCTACCATGCAAGCTTTATGCATTGATTAATTTTTAATAGATGTTCAATGTTTTGTTATTAATTATTGTTAACGCCTAGTCAGTTAATTCTTCGTTGGAAGTTAGTTTTTGGTGAAGGTAAGTTTAAGTGATATAAGAGATTATTGCAGAAAATTTTTAACACGATTAATATAAAAAGTAGTCAAGTTTACAAGTGTTGGCGCTTATTATTCCTGTTTCGGGTTTTCGCTGTGGTGGAATAATATAGTTGATGTAGCAAACTGTTAATTTTCTAGGCAATCTAAACTTATTTTTGATCTTGGTGCTATAAGTAGTTACATAATTGTTAGATGTGTATTTGTAGAAGTATTCTACTGGTAGTTCTTGTCAGTAAGTAGTTGTTAGTGTTGCATGTAGTAACTCCTTTGTTTGAAATTTATTGTTGGTGATGGTGAGTTAATGTTGTTCAAAGGTTTATTGTGGACATTTACCATCACGATGGTAAACAAACAATACAAAACGTTTCGAGATCTGGAATCTGATCCCGTCCTCAGGTGAAAAAACCTATCTTACACATTACAACTTACAATTAACAATACACAAACGCCCAACTTAAGTTGGAATACACTAGAGAGAGTAGCAGTAAAAAAATATGCACTGTATAGCAGTCAAGTGATGATAATCTAGATAGTCTCTGTAGTGTATTCCAACTTTGGTTGGGCGTTTGTGTATTTTAGTTGTAATGTGTTACTTAGTAAAGTTTTTTCACCTGTGGACGGGATCAGATTCCAGATCCCGAAATGTTGTGTATTGTTTTTTACCATCGTGATGGAAAATGTCCACAATAAACCTTTGTACAACATGTAGTAACTATTATTTTACATGGACTGAATAGGCTATTCGTACAAGATAAAATGTAATTGATTCATATGTAATTAACACCGAGTTGCATCATTATATTGTGCTGTATCATGTAAAGGATTTTTAGAATTCTGTATAGTAACTAACTTATTTGTCGCTCTACTAAGGTATTTTCAAAGAAGTATTACAATGTTATTTAGTCTACTTTAAAATTTCCTCCTAAGAAGCTTAGTGATAAACACATTTAATAAACCTATTCTATTATAGATGAAATACACAGTTAACAAAATTTACTTCACTTGTTGGTTGCAGCTAGTATTCACATTGCGATAGAAATTCATCTATTTGTGACGGAAAATGGATTGGAGAAGTATCTGTAAGTAGGCCTAATTGAAATTAATATTCCAATTGTTCATTTTTATGGAAATAGTTATTTGTGTAACTAGTGTGCGAAGAGACACTTTGCTGCACATGAGAGAAATGTGTGGAAAGTTTCTCGAGTGCAGCAAAGGCACTTTGCCCGCGGTTACACATTATATTTTTCCTACAGTTCCTATAAAGCATATGAATAATTAGTCTTTCAAATACTAAACAACACGTTTTAGGATAGATAAAATCCAAGCGTTAGAACGAAATGGGAAACAATGCACCAGCTGATCGTAGTCTTAATATCTTTAAGTGTTGTCGACTTATTTTCAAGCGTACACATAATGCGTGCCTAACAAAAGCACACTGTTTTGCGTTGTTTGGTTGGAACACTGGAGTGCCGAAAAAGAAATGAGTGCGGCCAAAGTAAGTAAATGCAGCGATTAGCTACTTCGCGTACTATAATCAGTGCAAGGAAGCCTGCTTTATCTGGTAACTGTGGGAAAATAAAGTTTATTTTGTTTTTTTCATCACCTTATTTGATTTAATTTAATTTCTTACTACAATAAAAATGTTAGTTTTAATATGATTTACATTTCCTCGGTCCTTCTTAGAAGAGGCAAACTTGTGCTTCAAGTGTTTCAACTGATATATAGTGTCATAGCTACATAATCTATTTTCAGTGAATTTCCCTATATGGAAGTAGCTATTACCGTAGGTCTCCTGGTAATTTTTTTTATCTCAGTTAAACCGTACACAAAATAGTAAAAATACTCTCGTAGTTTGAACTACTCCTTGCCTCTGCCAGTATTTTTATTTTGTTACTTTGAATTTTGATGCATAATGTGTTTTTATATATTTATTTTGTTTATTAAAATTATGAAATTTACTGAAATAGAACAAACCTCTCTGGTGAAAGTTTACAAATAATGAAGCAAAATACTTTTTTAAGGCAAAAAAATAGCATTCTAGCGGCTTGGTGATATAGGAATATATATTATTACAATTCAATTTTGCCAAGATCGCATAATTTTACAGTTGTAGATAGTAAATTATTACTGTAATGTTGTAAATATTTCAGATAAAAATTGTATACATAAAATCTTCTATAGCCATTTCTCAAATAATTTACTTCAGTGAAAGTAATAAAATAAGCTAAGCTTAATTTAAAATGTTATTTTTTACATTAATCTTTTACTTCTCGGCCAGTTCTAGTCCTCGCCACCCTAACTTTTGAGGCAGCCCAAGGACGCACACCGTATATCTAGTGCGGCCTTGGGCTGCCTCAAGTTAGGGTGGCGAGGACTACCCCATTTGCTTATACTTTTCACAGCTTAAAATATTATGTGCCTAATATAAGTTTGTACTTACTTTGTAAGATCATTTACAATATTCAATTCTGGATCTCATAATATTTAAGATGAATCTACTATTTTTATAGTTTATATTTATTTATTTTGTAAGTTATTTAGTGTCTATTAGTTTATATATATACAGTATATAATACTTTTTTCTGCTGGTGTTTTGTCTAAGAAAACTCAAGGTCTAATGTAGATTTAGTGTTAAAAACCATCAGTTTATCTGTGGTAAATATTAATAAAAAAATAATGTTTTTTTTATGTTATGTCAGATCACACATTATTATTTACAGTTTAGCAATTTTAGAAATGAATTAATGAGAAAAAAATGTATTAAGAACATTTTTGAGGTTTTGCTAACTTAGGCTATCTGAAGAAAAATATCTTAAAAATATAGCCTAACCAAAGGATTAATTAAGTACAACCATAAATAAAACATACTCCCTTAGTAGATTTCTCATCCTAATGGAACAGATGAAGACAATTTTATTGTTAGTTCTGTACGGTTTATGTTAGAGGTCGTGTTTTGTTTACAATTTGTTTCCCGTTAATACAGTCATCTAAAACCTCGTTTAACCAAATAATACGATCTAATCATAAACAATAAATTGTCCCCTAGTTATTTAACCAAACAGTAAAGCACAAATCAAGAAATTAACCCTAAAATAATATAAACAAAATTTCGTCGACACTAGCGCCCAGTGTGGCGTACATGAACTAGACATGAAAAACGAGCTTCAAAATTTACAATGGGATGAGAAGTCTACTTGTGTTGGTTAGTCTATGGTACAACTAACCATGAAGTGTGTTTGGTCCAAATCACACATTAGATAAACTGATTGTTTTATTGTTCTAAGTTGTTGTGTTCATATTTATAAATACAAATAGTTATATAGTTTAATTTTAGCAAATTTCCCATATAGGGAATATGGTATTACCGTAGGGCTATTGGTAAGACCTAGAGCCGGGACCGATTGAATTTTTTTGTTGTGAGGTCTACAGAGGCCAAAAACACCCTCTGTTCAAATTCACACACACACACATATATATGTGTGTCCATTAACGTGATAACTCAAGCAAAATTGTTTATATTTTGATGAAATTTGGTACAAACATGTATCATTTGTTTACATACAAACATTTGTTTGAACGAGTCCGTGAACCAGCATGATCAATCATGCAATGGCTAACAGGGACTAACACTATACGGGGTTTTATGAGGTAAAAATTGTTTTTCCCATTTTTAACCCTCAAAACTTAAGATTTTGCAATTTCTTTCTAAGCCATTTACTAGAGCTTAAAAAAGAAATAACTTAGTATATTACAGCGTTGTAGTTTTCCTACAGAGATAATTCAAAAAATCTATATCTATAAAAGAGGAACTATGTATGTATAAGCATTATAACTATGTATGTACCTTATTTATGGACTCCGAAACCACTTGACAGATTGTTATGAAACTTTCAGGCATTATTATGCATTATTCTAGGATGGTTTGTGTGAATTTTGGGGCATATCCGTCAAAAGGGCTCCGCCCCAGAGGGTTTTAATTGGGCCAATGTCAAATTGTAAATTAAAAATGTCCATGTTATTCTTATGGAGGATAAATGAAATGTTGTAGTTTGCTTGTTTATGGATATATTGTTGTCAAATTTAGCAATTTTGTTTATTTCCTACTAAGCTATCAACATTTCAATAAGAAAACACACTTCATTATCTTCCCTGTAGCAGCAAACCTAAGTACTCATTAAAATTAATGTTATTTAAATAGGAAATAAATCTGACAATTTTAAAAGAATATTTTAGTAGAAATCCGGTAGGTAAATGGAAGGTTTGCTGCGGCAGGGGTATTTGTTATAACTGCAGCCGAAAGTGGGAAAATACTACTGCAGGTTTTTGAGATTTGACTTCAGTGTATATTTTTGGGGATTTTCAACTGAATGTGCCATTCAAGCAGACATTATAATGTTACTTATTTTTTTGTAAGTTTCCCTCTACTCAGACTTTGAGATACCGAGTGTATAAAAATTTGTAATGTATGGTAAAACTAAAACTTCAAGAAATGCTCTACAAACAGCTTTTATTTTAAATCATCGGATGTTTGAATTACCAAGAGTAGACTGTACCCTTAAAAAAACAAAATGCGATTTTAAAAGCTGTACCATTGTGGAACAAAACATAATTATTAATTCTTCATGAATTTAAATACTACCTATCAATTTACTAGATAGCATTGTACAGTATAACTGAACTATCAATATAAATACAACTTATCTATCTACATTTACCATTGACTATTGGGTACTGAAGTAGTTGTATTAATAGTAAAAGATTGTACTTAAAATATTTTTCTTCTTTCCTTTCTAACACGATAACTACTCTTCTAATCACATAAAAATTAGATTAACGTGAATTCATTGTACTTAGACGTATAGACATATTTTATGTTGTATTCTCGTTAATACACCAAAGTTCTGCTAATTTGAACGTCCGGACAATCCAAACCACCTGTTGGGGAGAAAAGATTTCTGTATTTCAATTAAAACAAACTAATGTGTTCTGAAATATGAACCAGGATCTTCACCCAACTGGAGAACTGGAGACTGAGAAAACCAGGAATTGTTGTGTTGAATTTTGTTTGGACTTTGTTTTAACGATCGCCAACACATGGTAGCATCAATGTGTCCGTTCATCAATGACATTCTGTTTGGTCTCGTTTAAAGCTGCCATGTTCTAAGAAGAATATTATAAGAAGTGATCAGTGATCATAGGTCCATGATTGCGGGAAACGATCACAATGTTTTCTTGACGCAGGAGACGATCACGATGTTGTAATCCCAGGAGCAATATAAGAGCATTTAACAAAAGAGTGCTACATAAAAATACATAGTTTTGAGTTGTTGTGTAATTTTACAGCTAATGCAAATAGGGTCCCGTCCCAGTTTGTTCAGATTAGCTGGACTCTGCTGTATTTAACACGTCAAAGGTGTTTAATGTATATTGTATTGTATAATTATTGGTAATTGTTGATACATATTTTTTCTTCAGATCATTGTCATATCAGCTGATTTGATTTCCATTTCTGTGCCAACTTTACCGCTCATAAACTCCGTCCTATCCAGCTGTTCCTGATTCAATAAATGGATAACAATATTTTCAAATTGTAGTTATTTATGCCATAATATATCCTATTTAAATTCTTCAGGTTATCAATGACTTATTTAACTGGTTTTATATTTGTAACTTATCCAGACAAGTAAATAAGGTTTCGTAATTGATTTTCGAGATTTGGGTTTTAGCGAATTTCCCTATAGGGAATAAGCTATTTAAGTTTTGGATTATAGGTTCAACATTTTTGCTTTCAACCACCACCAACCTACTGCATTGAAAATACTTGACAATGTATGCAACAAAATAGCTCATTGACTTGTCTGGGTATGTAGCTAGGCCCATGCCTCGACTACAATGCTCCTGGTTCGATTCAAGGCGATATTGATTCTTGACTCTAATACCACTTATTCAGGCCAGTTAGTTTCTCAGCCAGCTAAAAACATGCAACAGTAGATATTATTTATGAAAAATGAGTTTTGTTTTATAGAGAAGCCCATTTGTCAATTTGAGAGTATCATTTATTTTTGTTAACTTCAAAAATAAAATAACTTTAGATAAATCATAAAACGCTGAATTTTACAGTATAAATAACCCCTTACACCCATTTAAGACGTATGTTCAATTGATTTTAGTTTCCAACTGAATGTTTATTTAAATGCATAGCATCCATTGGTGGCAAGGGGGTGGGATTAGAGCGTCTTTTAGCCTTCCCAGATTTTCTAGGTGTATAATAATATTATTTTATACCCAACTAGCTAAGTCAAAGTCAAAGATTTTTATTGTCTTTAAAAACATGTGTGCAATTGACAAAGTCACAAGCATATAATGTATGTAAATAGCCTATTCTAAGTAAACGGTACATTGAAAAATAGAAAATTTATAGATAAAAACAATAACAAAATATAAAAACACCAGGGAATGACATACCAAACGATTAATATAAAATCTGAACAATACCCCCGCCGCAGCAAACCTGCAGACTAAGCGAATTTCCGTTTGCCTGATTTGATTTTCAAATAAATCTATTCAAATAACATTAGGTTTAACGAGCACCTAGGTTTGCTGCCTACAGGGTAATAAAGTGTGTTTTTTAGTAAAATATTAATAGCTTAGTAGTATAAAATAAATAGATTGGGCAAGTTGATACAAATATATGCATAAACAAGCAAATTACAACAGTTTACTTATTCTCCATAAGAATAACATGGGAATTTTTAATTTACAATTTTCTCCGTAACCAATAACCATACAAAAACACTTCAATATGCTGAATTATTTGTTTTTTTAAGCTCTTCAAAATGGTTTTAAAGGAAATTTGGGAAATTTTATGTTTTGAGGGTCAAAAATGTGAAAAACCAATTTTTACCCCATAAAACCCCGTTCCCATGGTCCGATCATGCTGGTTCGCGAACTCGTTCGAATAAACGTAGGTTTACACGTTTGTACCAAATTTCATCGAAATCGGATAATTTTTGCTCGAGTTATCGTGCTGACGGACACACATCTAATATATAAAATTCTCGTGTCACAGTGTTTGTCTGCAAACTCCTCCGGAACGACTTCACCGATCGTTATGAAATTTGGTGTGTAAATTCTGTAGGTATGCGAATCGGACGTAAACTATTTCCCGTTTCGAAATTCTTAAAAGGGCTCCGCCCCAGTGGCTCTGGAGTTTCCCATGTTAACCTTATGAGAAATGGAATTAATGAATCTTAACAGCTGTTTCAATTAAACAAGTTGGCTCTGTTCTATGATGTTCAATAGCATTAAAGTTACAAGGATTACCAACAGGGTGCAGCACTATTATTTCTTTTACATTTATGACAACAGCTAATTTGCAACCAAAAGGTGAGTGAGCGTAGCGAACGAACTTCAACCTGGAGGCGAGTTAGCGTAGCGAACGAGCTAACCTGAAGGCAAGTGAGCGCAGCGAACGAGTTCCAACCTAAAGGTGAGTGAGCGTAGCGAACGAGCTCCAACCCAAAGGTGAGTGAGCGTAGCGAACGAACTTCAACCTGGAGGCGAGTTAGCGTAGCGAACGAGCTAACCTGAAGGCAAGTGAGCGCAGCGAACGAGCTCCAACCTAAAGGTGAGTGAGCGTAGCGAACGAGCTCCAACCCAAAGGTGAGTGAGCGTAGCGAACGAACTTCAACCTGGAGGCGAGTTAGCGTAGTGAACGAGCTAACCTGAAGGCAAGTGAGCGCAGCGAACGAGCTCCAACCTAAAGGTGAGTGAGCGTAGCGAACGAGCTCCAACCCAAAGTTGAGTGAGCGTAGCGAACGAACTTCAACCAGGACGTGATTGAGCGATGCGAACGAGATCATCTTGAAAATGAAACGTAACGGTACTTTCTTTCCATCATGTGTCTTAGGGGAAACCTATAACTTAGGCGATACGAAGTTCGCCGGGTCAGCTAGTATATATATATGAATTTGAACGGATGGTGTTTTTGGCTTCTAGGGACATCAAAATGGAAAAGTAAATCGGTCCCGGGACTAAGTCTTACCATGAGACCTTCGGTAATAGCTTATTCCCTATAGGGAAATTCGCTAAAAAGTGCTAATGTCACAAGCTAAAAATTCATCAACAGTATAAAAAATATGTTCTCTTAACCATATTTTTATCTTATTTTCAAACTGTTTTGAAGTTATATTCCACATGTTTTCTGGCAGTTTATTAAATAATTTAATTTTCATATAAACATGACTGTTTCTTGTTTTTTCCAACCGTACAGAGATTAAGTTAAGAAGATAGTTTTTCCTCGTTTGATAGTAATGTATTTCTTTTCTAACAGACAATTTACAAATAGAATTCTTAACATCCATCAGGCAGCAGTAAATGTACAAATTTGGAAGAGTCATTATTTTAAGCTCTTTGAATAAAGGAACACATGACTCCCTATCTGAAACATTTGACTCTTACAGCTCTTTTTTGCCACTTAAAAGCCTCTAATGCATTACACGAGTTGCCCCATAAAGTTATGCCATACTTTAAGTGAGAATGAAAAATAGCATAATAGGCAGTTATCAGCATGTTTTTGGTTACACAATTTTTCAACTTTCTAAGAAGGTGAATTACTAGACAGTTTTCTACACAACTGCTCGACATGAGTTTCCCAACTTAACCTACTATCAAGATAAATACCTAACAACTTAACAGGTTTCACATCTTTATAAATAGAAAAGTCCAAAGAAAAGATCATTTTTTCAGTCTTTTTCCCATTAACAATTAAAAGATTAGAATGAAACCATTCCATTGCTACTTCTAAGGCTTGGTTCTCAGTTCTTATTAGATCATCTAGGTGTTTTTTACTGTTAAGAAGTGTGGTATCATCTGCATATAACACTGTGGTACAAGGAATATTTTAAGCAAAATCGTTCACAGCAATAATAAACAAAAGAGGTCCAAGGACTGATCCCTGAGGCAAGCCCATTAATATCGTTCTAAAGCCAGACTTATCACTGCCCTGTACCACCATTTGTTCTCTACGACTCAAGTATGATTTAAATAAATTAAGTTCTTTACCTCTGAAAAAACGTTCTTTAATACAGGATTCAAAAACTTGATATTGGTCGGTAACTAGATGGGCTCAACTTTTCATCCTTTTTATAGACTGGTATCACTTTTGTTACTTTTAGCACTTGCGGATATATACCCTGATCCAAGATCATATTAAACAGTAAAGTCAACGGTGTCACTATCACCTGACATATTTCCTTTAGAACTCTATTTTATAAACCATAGTAATCTCCACTACATGATGAACTTAAGCTAGTAACAACTTTAGTCACATCTTTACCTTCAATCGTTCGCCAAACTAGATATTTATTCAAATCTCTTTTCCTTTCAAGGACAAAATTATTCACTAATTCTACTGCCTTGTCATGGGATTTATTCTTATCACTAACAACATTTATACTACTTAAAATATTAACAAAATAGTCATTAAAAGTATCTGAATCAATTAATAAATTTTCTTGCTTAGTGACCTTACAATTTGACTCAGTTTTTATTAAAGCCCATGCAGCTTTACATTTATTTGAGGAATTAAAAATGTACTTTTCATTTGTAACTTTTTTGCAATAGTTAACTTTGTGTTTGTACCTTTTTTTTACATCTATATTCTTGTTTGAAGATATTTTTATTTTCTGTGCCCAAGCTATTTTTATATCTATCATAAAAAGCATTTACATACACTTTAAAGCTCTTCAATTCTGGTGTTTACCATTTTAAGTCAGGCTTTTTTCTAGTTTTCACTTTAACTTCCTTAACTCTACAGCATTCATTATATGAATTTACTACATACTACATAACTGCGTCCAGTCAATTTGTGACAATTTACTTTTTAAATTGAAAAGTGCTTCAGGTGTCAGTTCTCTGACTTTCTTAGTCAAAACATTGTTAGGCATCAAACTTTCCACAGACATTTCTTTAAATTAAGCATATACCCCGGCATGATCCGATAAATGAGGTTCTATTACACAACAAATTGTTTTCTTTCTATCAAAATTACTTACAATATTATCTATGCATTCCCCCCCCCCCCCCCCTAGTCGGTTCCTAATTCAACCAATACATGTCAAAGGATCGCAATTAATTCAAAAATGATTCTCTTTCATGTGATTTTGACAAAATGTTTATATTAAAATCAGCTGAAATAATATGCTTCGACCCAGAAATTTTTCCACATAAGTGTAACAAAAACGATTCAAATAGATTAAAAAACATACTAATATTAGAATCAGGAGTTCTATACAAAGTGGAAACAACTACATTATAATTTGGTAACAAAATGGCAGTAACTTCAAAAATGCTCTCACAATAGAATTTTTTCACATCTATAGCTTGAACCTCAATCCCATGCTTTACAAAAATAACACTTCCACCCCCTCTATTCAGTGAGTTATCCCTAGCACAAAAATTACCCAAGTTGTACCCAGCAGGCATATACAAACGGGATTCTTCTTCAAACAACCAGTGCTCATTTATCGTTAAAATATCACATCTTAAACTACTTAAAAAAATATCTATTAAATTTAACTTATTTCTCATTGACCGGACATTACAGTGATATATACTAAAGTTTGTTGGTGAGAGTTCTATGGTTGACGGTCTAGTGTTGGTGGTGAGTCGTTTCCCAACAAAGACTCGGTGCCAGGTGGGAGAGGTTGTTCTTCATTTGGACTCGCTGGATGATTTTCCGTCTTCCTTGCCGTCACAGCCTCAGATATCTTTTCAGAGAGCCATTTTTTCCTGGTTATTTCTGGTTAAGGTGAAGACCCTGACGTGTGTGCGAATGTCTTCCAGCATTGCTCGCTTCCACCAAGATGACATTGCTGTATTTTTCACTAAGTTCTTTTAATCGCTGGTTAGTTTTTCTTACTTCTTTGTTAACACAAGACCAGTGCGGTAAGTCATACCTGTTAGGCAAATCCAGTAACAATACTCTTGTCTGTTTAACTGTGTCCAGTGTCGAAGTAATGCCATCAATAACTTCATCTGCTTCGTTACTCGCAACATCATTAGTGCCACAGAGTAATACTAAGGCATCATCTTTGTTGAGACTAGCTTCCTCAATATTCCTCTTATCTAGTACCTGTTTTGTTCTTCCACCTGGTTTAACATAGCCTATTGCTTCATACTCATGTTGTGATTTGTTGATGTTCCAAGCTAAATCTCTGCCATGGCTATCAGCACAGATCAGCATTTTCTTAATTTTTGTTTCACACTTATCAGTTTGTACATTATGTATTGCAGCAATTGTGACGTCAGGCGTTTCCTCCTCATCAATACTTAAAACTTCAAAACGGTTTTGTATAAAACTGGGTTTCATGTTTTTAGTCTGTTTATCAGAATTTACCCTAGACAAGTTATTTCCCTTAACAGCCATAGCAAAGGATTTGTTTTTATTTTTTTCAGAACTCCATCTACTGTTTGTTTTATCCCCAGAAACAGGGGTGCAGTATGTAAGAGGGCGGCTATGTTGCAGATCCACTGCATTGGATCTCAAAGCTCGCAGTCTGTTAGAGTCGTTTTTAGTTTCAACACTTAATAGTTCTATCTTTCTTTCTAGCATTATTATAGTTTCCTCTTTTTTTATTAACATAGTTTCAAGCTGAAAGTTATGGCTCTTTAGCTGTTTTGCTATTATGTTAGCCTCGCTTAAATCCTCATTTAGTGTTTTAATGATCGCATTCTGTGTTTCAAGTTCCTGTGTTAAATCTTTATTAATGTCTGTAACTTCCCTTTCGAGTCCCAGTGTAACATCAAGAGAGACACATTTTTCACAGATCCATTTTTTATTTGATTTAGCCAGATTTTGAAAATCTTCCTCAGAAAGTGAAGTGCACTTTAAATGGTACCACTGTGAACATAATCCCCGACATAACACTGCTTTACTGGACTTACCGACATTTTTCATACATTCTTTACATGGATACTTAGTAGCTTTAGTTCTGATTTTTATTTTTAAACCTGATGAATATTTTCAATACTGTTAGTTGTATTTTATTGCTGCAGTAAATCTAGAGTAAAATGCAAATCTTAAAGTAATCAGTTGTCAGAAACCAAATTAATTAACAATTTAAACTAAATTTACCAAATATCAGTGTCCCAAATATCAATTCCAGTCTAGGAAGTAAAGATTGTTGGTAAACAAACTGATAATCATTTATAGTGGTCCCAAGGACCACCAGCTTGTTATCTATAGTCCAGAGGTCAGGACTCCTTATCTCTGTCCAGTTAATTATGATACAGGAAATATACCTGTAGTTCAAGGTAATAGTTATTTGTGCAACTAGTGAGAAAAGTGAGCAATTGACTCACTCGAGAGAAATCCTTACTCACGAGCCGTAGGCGAGTGAGGAATGGTTTCTCGAGTGAGGCAATTGTACTTTGAACTCGAGTTGCACATTATACTTTTCCTACAGTTACCAGAAAATAAATAAATTTTTTAATAAACATAACCTATTTTTACACAGAAGTGAACTTTTAATATAACATTTAACGTGAAGTGACAAATACAACTGTTGTACATACTGTTGTACAACAGTACAACAGCTGACCAGCTGATTTACAGCCAGTGCTGCCAACGTATTTCGCGCGCATACGACGTTGCCTGCATGTTACGCGCTCACTATTTAGTGCCTTCACGTTGCAAATCTGGAGTGAGACAAAGTAATTAGAGTGAGACAATGTTAACATTGTCTCACTGATGAGCGAATTGGCCACTTTGCTTTCTCAAATCAGTGAGAGAACATGTACATGGTTAGGTAACTGTAGGAAAAATATTTTGTAAAACCCTTATTATCTCTTTGAATTTTTTGATATAGTAATGTCTACTCACATACTTTTACACCTGATAGAAAACTTAACACTTTGGTATAAATCACAACTCAAACAAGCTGAAAAACACCACTATTTTTATGCAAAAATAAGAGAGCACACTTTTTAGCTGTTCAGTCACTCAGTCCTCCCCCACCAACCAATTAAAACTTATGACAAGATTATATAGTTTTCATTAATAATCATTGATATTAGTTATTAGTCCCTTGATAATTTGAGCTGGCTGATTCTCTCCATCAAAAAAATCATGGTCTTAAATATTAGTATAATTTAGTTTCATATTAAAGAACAGTATAACATAGAACTATTCTATATCGTACTGAACAAATATAAATAATTAGTACTGTTCCTATTATACGATTATTGCACCAAACGCCCCTTATTACCAGAAGACTGGCAAGTGATGACAAAAACGCAGAACTCAAATAAACACATCTTGCCAAACTTTCCCGACAAAGCGTCTGGCTGTCTACAAATAACTAAAGTTCACTCTACTCTAGCTTTACTTATGGTACTTTATGGTCTCTCGACAGTCCGACCTTTTGATAAATCAGGGCAACCAGCTGCCCGTTTAAGCTGGGATTTCAAGGAACCATATTGACTATTGGATACTGAAGTTGTATTAATAGTCAAAGGCGATACCAAGTTATAAACAGACAAAATTACCACAGAGAAAAAAAACTGTTGATTTTAAATATGTATTTGTTTTCACCAGCTTCTACTAATAAGGCATCAATTTTGAAAATGAGAGGCATAATTTGTCAGATATTCTTTATTAAAAATAGTTTTTATTCTTGTGCTGTGTATGGAACAGTATTAGCTTCTATAACTGTTTAAAATTTAACTAAACTTACTAATTTAATTGCAATTTGTAAATCACTCCTGCATTAAAAAATTAAATTAAAGGAAAGATTTTTACTCATGCCTTTTACACTATACAGCTAAAATGTGGAAAATATTTAACACTGAAATAGCGTTTTATATAGTAATAAATATGAACCAAGGTAGTGCTCACCAACTCTTTAGGATTTCAACAATAAAATTATTTTTTATCAAACCCATAGCAAAAGATTCAGAGTGATTTCTGATATCAATTAAGTTGCTTGCATTTTTATAATCAAAACTTTTCAACAGTTTTTTCATTCAATTTGATCTTCGGGGTGGTTTTCGAGTTCGTCTGGTGAGTAAAAGTTTTTAATACATTTTATCTACAGTTCAAGTTTGCCCCCTTCATTTAAAGTATCAACTACATTATTACTGTCTTGTCCTTGGCGTGTTACACTTGCTTGTATTTTCCTTGACCATGGGAGTGTTTCCTAAGGTTTGGTAAGGTTATTTTATGATCAAATACTTTAATTTGAGCAAGGTTTGCTTGCTGGCTTGTGTATATATATTTGAATATTCTTGTTTGAGTGAATAGAGTGTGATTAAGTAGTAAATATATTGGTTTGTCTACTTAAGAATGTAGTTGTAAGTAGGTACCTTTTTTCTTAAAATTAACAATTCAGAAACTTTCATTACCAAACAAATAAAATCACATACAAACAAAAAGACAAATCATAGCCATTTAATATACATCACATTAGCTACACTCCCTGTACATTAGGGTTCTGTTTTCTTTTCTGGATGGTGAGATATGTAGTTAACGTAATTTATGTTGCTGTCAATAGAAACTATCTCTTGTTGATCCTTAATTTACTTGGTTTAGAATTAAGTTACTGTGTCATATTAAAAAGCAGTTATAATTAACAGTTGCTTTATGTCTCAGTGCTGCCTTTTCCAAGCCTTGTGATTACTCTGGGATTAATTTGCTTAGTTGCATGATGCAATATTTGATTTTGTCTTTTCTCCGGTGCTCCACCTTCTTTATTTTTTCTACTTACCACAGCCAGCTAACCTTAGTGGACGGTACTTATAGTAATATTCTGGACGTTTGTGATCAAATTATTTAGAAAATTCACCGTCCCAGGGTGTTTGTTGTTAATGTAACACCATTACTATTTCCCATTTTCTTCCATATATTTACTATACACTAGCTGTGCGACTGCAACATCTTCGAGGGACATTCCTAAAAACACAATAAATATAAACATTTGACTAAAAAAAACTGGCAGTACGATGTAAGGTATTGATGTGTTAACAACAGACATTAAAACGATTTAAAATGTCTCTTAAGGCTGAATGGATACACAACTAATATACTCGGGAAAAAGAGTTTCAGGCAGTTGACAGCATACAAAAAAAGTGTGAAACATTATTAAGTTTATTTGAGCCTACAATGGAGGTTCTTCAGTATGAAGCTATACGAGAACCATTAAAAAACTGATGTTTGAACTGTCATAAACAGTCTTGCCAACATCACTTAGTAATTAATTATAGTGCTATACTTCATTCACAATATTTAGGCGGTTTCAGGGGAAGTTCCCCCACCACTTTTGTTGTATTTATTATATGTTGCATAATTAGCTGTTGAGCTATTATTTTAAAGGTAAGGGTCAAGTGGAGGGGATAGGTTTCCTCCCCTAAAACCGCCTGAATATTGAGAACGAAGTATAAAAATATTAAAACTGGCCTATATACATAAATTAAATAAACATGCACACACAACAGTCTTAATTTTAATGCATAGATTGAGTCTAACTAAAACAGAGACGCATTTCCTCTTGACTTTTTTTAATTTATTCTGAAATGGTGACCATACGAATGTAGGTATTTTAAACCAAGTATGAATGAGGATGAGTGGCACAAACTTGCTGTAGTCTTGTTAATGACAAAGACCGACATATTCCTTAGTCACAGCTGTTAATTAATAGCCTAAGCAGCCAATGGCAACTAAGGGACCTACAGTTTATAGTGGAATCCAAACCACATTTTACCCTTGTAATTAACAAATTGGTTTAATTATCACGGATAGTACCACAGATAGTTGTACTACACAGTAGTGCGAACGTGCATACTGGAGTAATCCACACCAGGGAGTAACGCATCCACAGTACATGCCTGTAAATATCCATAATTCTCACAAGTAAAAAGTCCAAAGAGCACATTATGCAAAAATAAATAACTAAAACTGTAGCCTACAACATGCGGAGGAGAAAATGTAAAATTTTACCAAACAGGCAAAAAAAAAGCAAAACTTAAAAACCACACACATAATAGGTTATACCTCAAAGGTTAGGCGGTGTCCAAGAGTGAGTAAACAAATATCAAACTAATTCACATGTAAGAAAAGAGCTATTCCGTTGAATAAGTCAAACACATACCCATAGAATGGAAAACTGTAAAACGTGTATCCGGAAGGGAAGTGACATTGCGGATCACTTCTCCGACCTCACATTGCAGTTTGACTCCACTAGACGTGAGCTCTCTCAGTTCATGCAAGGCTCCAGGCATATTGTCTACAACCACAGCCGAGAGGTTGTAGACATCCCTGGATACTTCGCAGTGATGGTTCACTCCAAAACCTACAGCTGTAACAGGCCAAGATTTGTGTTAGGTAACCATTGAGTATAAATGTACTAGAGACTAGAATACATACCACATTAGTAACTTTGACTTTAGACAGGCTATACTACCATTATTATCATTATCAATTGAGATGGGGACGCCACATAGGTGTGTATTGTTACCCAAATATGAGTGAAAGTGGAGTGAGATGGTATGTGTAAATTACAGACTAAGATGAGCTGTTTTGTTTCCCAGTACCATTTTGAAGCCCAATGATCAAGGACAGCTGGGTCCAGTTTCGAACCATCAAAAAAGCTACACACTTTCCTCAGGATCAAACCAGCGACCTTTTGATTACTAGGCGAGCACTACTGTAAAGTAACATTCCATTAGCCAGTTTTACAGCATAAAAGATCCGTATCAAATACTTCCAACGTCAACAAATGTAAATCTGGATAACATTGTACAATCTGACAAAAAGATTTTTGTCAAGAGAATAAAATGCCTTTACAAGTGAAGTACTACAGGCAAGATTTTGTGTACAAGTGTGTAAATTGTCTGGTGGAACCAAACTGGAAATTGTTGAATGTGTATACAGCATTGAGCAATACTACATCACAGCCGGTATATAGTAAAGTTGGTACAAAATTCCTCACCATTGATGTGAGCGCCGATTTGTAGATCACCTTCATGGATGATTGGCTCCTTAGCGTAAGTGGCTGTAACAATCACATCAGCTCCTCGGACGCAATCCTCGTTGCTCTTGTAAGGCTTGGCCCACGGACCGAGCTCGTTACAAAGTTTCTCGGCTCTCTCATAAGTTCTGTTCCACACCCTAACCTGTAAACAGAACATTGCAATCTACTGTGATCCGATCCTGGGAAAAGCACAGGAAAAACAACCAGTTTATATGATTAATCTAAAAAAATTAAATACAATTAATTCCAAACCGTACAATAATTGAAATGATTACAAATGGATACAATAACTGCTATCTATGTAAAAAAAATAAAGGATATGTCTTTGTTATTACCTCTGAGAATTTGAAATAATGCTGCATAGCTAGTGCATGGATCCTGCCTTGGACCCCTGCTCCGAGAATGGCTAAAACATTTTTCTGTCCTCGGTGGAGATGTTTGGTAGAGACCACGGACGCTGCTGCCGTCCGCCAACCGGTAATCTCGCCTCCTTCCATAATCTAATGCAGGAAAATCATTAGCTTTTGTTTCAAATTAAGAATTCCTGTTTTTATCAGCCATGATGTTAACACAGAAAATATTGCACTACCCTACAACCCAAAACCTCTTACTCAACTTAATATGTGAGGGTGTACGTGTAAATGTCGTGGGAGGGTAACAGTGGACTGTTTACACCAGTTGATGGTTTATTTAAGATAAAACTGATACATTATAGTGAGTGAGACCATGGTGAAAGTAAATAAGGTGTGCTATTCAGCCGGACGAGTTTGAGACCGTTCTGCGCATCGCGATGTGACGTCACCTTGGGGGCAAACCGCTTCGCGCGCGTATATAGCTCAGCGTGACACTGCTCTATAAACATCAACATTTTGAACTGTTAGAATTGAGGAAAAATTATGAAACTTGACATGGACATCAACTATAAGTGGACGATGTGTGTTGTGAAAAAATAGTTTGTAATTGTTAAAAACTTTAAGCGTGAAATCACTCTTTATACTTGGCCTTTCTTAAAACTAAACATGTAAAAGTTAGTCGGCTACCAAATCACGTACTATTTGGTTAGAAGCATTTGACCAGCGGGAAAGTTTTAGATAAAGATCCAAATTTAACTTTCCTTCAAACTATGTACCGTTAGAGGCGTTATTTCCTGAGATATGCTAAGTTATATGAGCGCGTGATTGGAGCGCGTGCTGCGAGTCGAGTCAGTTGCCAAGTATTAATCACACATTGCCATCCAACAAGTAATGTAGTTTCATGAATGAATATAGTATTAGTGATATTTTTATTCCTGTATTTATATTTTTATGTGAAAGATTGTTGTTCTGTTGACTTCAGTGTGTTTTTCCCCGTTTGAATATGGGTTATTTCGTAATAGTTCACAGAGAATATATAATATTGTCTTCTCTGTGAATATGGTTAACGATGCCTAATTGCATTTAAAGCATTGCAAATCGTTATTGATTAGCTAAAACCAAAGTTTGCAAATAGTGGTTTAAATAATAAATTATCTTTAACGCAAAGGAATGTATTTAACATAGTATATAAAATAAAATGTACTCTGTTAAAAAATAAGTTGGTGATTAAACATTGTATTTATAATCAGGTTAAAATATAAAATTAAAATTGATATTCCAGTTTAACCCTTAGAGTGCCAGGCGAGAAATAAAAGTAACGCTCAAAAAATGCCGATGATTTTTCCCGAAGGTCGCGCTAAAAATGCCGAGCGCGATCTGGCGATTTTTAGGTTAAAATTTCGTAAAAATCGAATTTTCGATATTTCGACCAACGAAAATCGATGTATCGCATCTAGTAACTTTCGACTCAATGTTAATATATGGGTTAAAAGAATCCGAGTATCCATTCGGTTGTTATGACAACTGTTCGATCATTACGAAACGTCCGGTCAGCCGGACGTTGGCACTTTTAGCTCGTTCTAAAAACGTCCGGTCGGCCGGACGTCGGCACTTTTGGCTCGTTTTAAAAACGTCCGGTTCCCCGGACGTTGGCACTCAAAGGGTTAACTCGACTGCTAGGATCCTATATCACTGGGGTTGTTATCTATGTCACAACTTTGGCTCGGATGCGGGGGTGTGTGCGGGGGTGTGTGCGGGGGTGTGTGCGGGGGATGATCACGTGTTGTTTTTTTTGTTTTCGTTTCTGTGTTCACCGCGAGTTGCAGTAGATGTCAGTTTTCCATAGGGCACGCATCTTTCTACAAAAATGCCCCATTGTGCAGTGTATCAAAATCAAACAAATCAACAGGAGGCTAAGATAATGCAATTTTGCTAGTGGCGAAAAAAGAAAATTTCTAAAGAAACTTAAAAAAGTTTAGAAAAATCTAGAGGTGATGAAATGTTTAATTTTTTACATGTTTACTTTCAGGTCGTAAATATTTTTATAAGATTGCAAAATGTATTAAACTATGTTTTTGGTTAAGGAAATGTTATTCATTTTCGATCCTACAAATTTTATGGCAACTGTTATCAAAGAGAGTTAATTTGTACAAAAACAAAGATGTTGCAACGCATTTTAATGTAAAACTTATTATATCTGTCACATGTTAATATTACATATTTCATTGAAAATGTAGAATACAAAGTATATCCTTATAACATGTAGCTACAGTGTTTTGGATAATAAATGCGTGGCCTTATTTTCCAATAAACGGTAGCATCAGCTGAGCACGCGCTCCGTTGCCGCTTGATATAATTCTTCGTAGCTAAAAAAGTAATTATTTTATCGAAATCCAACCAATACTACAGTTAGATTAGAACCTTTTCCTAAAACTTTCCCGCAGGTCTGATAAACCTGACCAAATAATACGTGATTTGGTAGCCGACTAACTTTTTTTGTGTTAGTAGGCCTATGAAAAAGTTTGAAGTTTGATCGGTGGTTGAATGGTTTTTATTTTAAATAAATTAATAAAATTTAAATCATAAGCATCCTATGTTAATAGTCCAAGACTATGCAAAGTTTCAGGAATTTTTATCGGTTCTTACTATTAAAAATTACAATTTTATTAGAGCAGCGTCACTGCTCGATATGGTCGCGAGGCTGTTTGCCCCCAAGGTGACGTCACGATACCCCTCCCCGCACCGCCAGCAGCCGGCTACGATGCGCAGTAGCACACCTTATTTACTTCCACCATGAGTGAGACAACAATTTGAAAGAAGGTAAACTAATGTGAAGAAAAAAATACAGAATATAAAGCTTACCATCTTAACTTTACCAGTCTCAGCATCTAAAAGCAGCACAGTTCCAAATATTGATGGGAGGCCTTTTTCTGCATTTTTTCTAAATGAAGACACAACTTTACACCCCAGTGTGTTCAATTTCCCACTGAAAGACGGCATACACAATAGTGCCCTGTAAAAAGTAACGTAGTATATGCTAACTTAAGTACTGTGTAGGTAAAACAAGACTATGGTTTATGAAATAATATTCAACTGATTCAAATAGAGCTGTTTCATTGTCAGTAGTAGTTTAAAAAATTAACACTCTCATCACACACTCAGCGATATTTTTAAAACTAAATGAGAGGTTAAAAAGTTATGGCAGTCTGGGTTAGTGGAGGGGGAAACTTGAATGGGATGCCAAACTATATAGGCTATGCAATGAAAAATATTTCGTTCTCCTGCACCATGCAGAATTTGGAGGACATATACCCTGTGCTTGATTTGTAAAAAATGATGTGCCGGAACTGTAACCTATTTAATGTGATTAAGTTAGTTCCTATTTATGCCAATATTTTTTATCTTTCCCAAAGAGAGTACCAGAAAGCTGCTCCGTTCCGCTGCATTCAAACTCTGTCAAAGAGCGCACTTAGTGTTGTGATTTTGTTTGGGTAGGGAAACAGTGCAAATCAAGCACTGCATATACCATTACACTTAACAAACTATACCATTTACCTAGCCTAGCCTATGTATTTTCACATATTTCTATAAGTGGGCCAAGAATAAGAAAGAGCAGTTTGTGAGGGAGGGGGGGGGGCTCAGTTAAAACTTATTATGCCACTGGAGCAACCTTAAAAACTCATTTCCTTACCCCTCTCTTGGTGGTATAGGCATTATAAGACGAGCTGGCTGAATGGTTTCAGTTTCATCTTTGTGTGAAATATCACTGAGAACATTTTCAATAGTTGGAATTAGGTCATCCCAGGAGAGGTATTTTAACACATTGGATTCATTGAGATACACAGGTTGATCTGTATCGCCCATTTCTTGAACAATGTTGAACAGGTGAACTATTAATTATCAATTATTTACGACACACGCACGCACACTAAAATAACTAGGTTATGTTTGTATTGACTTTCTTTGTTGTGACAGATGGAGTTGACAAGTAGTATAATGTTGGTGAATCAAATCAACAGGTGGTTGACTGTTTGACAGGACAGACAACAGTGGTATCAGCTGACTTGGACTTCACTTATTTCCCATAATCCCATAACTGAATCCACTATATTCTTTCACGTTTCACTTTGGCAATCGCAATGGAAAATGGAAGTTTGGCTCTGATTGGAACTACTGAAATTGAATTGAACCAAAAACCAAACAAATTTAATCTACGTTTCTTCCGTATTCTGTATTGTTGTCTTCGTGTGTCTCTCTCCACTCCACTCCAGTACTACTACACTGAGCTATAAGAATTAATATTAACTTAACTACTAACTTACACTGTGTGTGTACTGTAGTACTGTAGTTGTCATCATGATGTTAAATGTTAGAAGCAGTGAAATGAAGACAAGTTGAGGAAATAGCGTTTTATAAATTTTAACTATTGTGTACTTTTATAGGGGTTTAGCATTTAAAAGTGTATACCTTCTGCGAATGTTTAATTTAATTTTACTGTATTTAGGGTTAAGAGTTAAGAAGCGAGCGTTTAAGTGCATAACCTCAAAGTGAAATATAAAATTCTGCCTAGCAGTCTATAAACTTTGTCAAAATTGAATGGGTGGTATCTAAGTTCTGAATTACCTAGTTTTAAGAATTATTGGATGATTCTTTATTGTTCATCAGTTCACTGAAATAAATAAGTTAAACTTACATCATGGCTGAAGGAAAAAACAGTGGGCTAGAAAGTGGTGCTATTGTTGTAAAAGCTAAACCAGAAAGAAAAGTCTTTAGACCCATTAAAACTGTAACAAAAATTCCCGAGGAAATCTTAAAATACGCTGAACTCAATGCAGCTATAAAGCTATTACCCTCAAACTACAACTTTGAAATTCAAAAAACAATTTGGAGGATCAAACAGAACAAATGCAAACGAGTCGCACTTCAGATGCCAGAGGGCTTATTAATGTTTGCAATTACAATCAGTGATATAATTGAAAAGTTTACCGCTGCAGATACTGTTATCATGGGAGATGTAACTTACGGTGCCTGCTGTGTTGACGACTTTACAGCCAAAGCTCTTGGTGCTGATTTACTTGTTCATTATGGTCATAGCTGTTTGATCCCAGTTGACCGAACCACAGGGATTACCTTTCTATACATATTTGTTGATATAAAAATCGATTCTCTCCATTTTATTGAGACAATCAAAGCCAACTTTTCTAATGACACAAAACTAGGCTTTGTTAGCACAATACAGTTTGTAGCTACTCTACAAGCTACTGCAAATGATTTAAGGAAAGACGGCTATTCAATTACAATTCCCCAGAGTAGGCCTTTGTCTCCTGGTGAAATCCTGGGCTGCACGGCTCCTACGCTTGTGGATGTGGATTGCTTAGTATATTTGGGTGATGGAAGATTCCACTTAGAAGCTGCTATGATAGCCAATCCAGACATCAAATTTTTCAGGTAGGCCTACCCTAAAGTACTAAAACTAGGCCTAAGTTTACCTAATAGAATATTTACAGAATGTTCAGGAATTATTTTGAAGAGGCATAGACTACAGCTTGGTCAACATTTATTTTTGGTTGAATAGCTATCAACCAATTAATGAGTTGGTTCATTATAACCTAAACTTTAACTTCCTAATCTAACCTAACTTTAAAACCCTTAATACAGTCACGATTTCTGCATCTCCAAATTGACCCAATCCCCAATTAATTTGGATAATCAAAGTTCTGTATTAAAACACTATTACTGTAGGCTATTCTGTCTGACTGACTCTAGTAAAAAGTGTGTATAATTCTGTGTCCAAAATCTATGTCCCCTTCATTCTCTAAATGGATATATACCAGTTTTATAAAATCTGTTCAGTAAAGTTTGACAATCTGATTTAAATCGCCTTCATACGGAATCGTGACTTTACATCTTCAACTAGTGGTTAGCGTCTCGAACTTCAGTGTGGGAGGAACAGGTTAGATTTTCGGCACATCCACAAAACTTTAAAAATGGGTTTGGATCATTTTCCCTTTAAAAGTGTTTACATCATACTACACAAAAACAGGTACTTTTCTTCCATCCGTATTGATAGGCTGTAGGCCTAAAGTTGCCTTAACACGGTACTTTTACCGTGCACTTAGTCACTGATGAAATACAGCTAACTGCAACGGCCCATTTTATATTCTGTAATATGAAAATATTATAATTTATGTTATGTTTAAATAAATTGTGTTATGCATTTAAAATGTATTAATTATTCTGTGTATTATGATGTAAAGTATTGTATGTTACTCGCCCAGTAAGCTTTAATGTACTCGCACGAAAATCCCACGGTAAAACATTCTTACCAGGCTAGTAATGTAATATTGACTTAATTCAAAATGCCACTGTCGTAGATACAAGCAAAAAAATAAAATAAAAATTATAGATGAGTTTAGATTAGATGTAGGGCTTAAGGTGAAAGCTATGCTAGTTTTAGGATTTTCTGGAAGTAGGCCTACAAATAAAATGTTGATTTAACTCAATTAATTTCTATCACAGTAATACGATCACCTCAAACTTAGGAGGCTCACACAGTGTGTCCAGCAAGATAAATGCACATTTAAATTATTTGTAGGCTATATGTTTTATTAATCTTTACGTATATACCTAATTAGGACTACATCAATTTATAGTAAAGATGTAATTGAAAATGTTATTAAATACTTGATACTTGAATCCTGCATCTTTGACAGATCTAGTCTGATAGATTGTGTCACAATTTATCAATGAAATCAAATCACTTAATTTCGCTAAAATTGTGTTGTTCCAGATATGATCCCTATGAGAAAGTGTTGACAATAGAGTCTTACGATCACGAGGCAATGAGGAATAATAGAGAGTCGGCAATACAAAGAGCAAGTGCTGAAGGCTGTTTTGGTTTGATTCTGGGAACCTTGGGGCGGCAAGGAAGTACAAAGGTTTTAACAACTCTCAAGGTAGGTCGGAATATCAGCTCATTTATACAGTAGAACCTCTCTTTACCGAAATAAAGCGGGGGAGGTATTTTCGGATTTAACCAACATTTTGGTTAAACAGAAAGGATATTTTAAACTTTAGTTTTAAATGTGATGAGAATAAAACATTAACTACCGGTATGCTACAACCTTCACATGCATGTTTCCAATTTTGGAATATATTTTGTCTCATTACCAAGAGAAACCTTTCTTTTCTTTCTTAACCCTTAAGCACGCGCACTAATTTTTTTCTTCTTTTTTTTCTCTTGGACCCCCAAATAAAAATGGTTATTTGGTTATTGGTTATATACAAAAAAACATTTTGATATTTACCTCTTTAAACTTAAGACGTAATGGTAATATCTATATTCATTTTCTCATATTGTTACGTAAATTTTAAAATCCTACCATATCCTTTAATTAATTTGAAAATAATAGTTTGAACCCTTAACTTGTTTCATGATGAAACATAATCGTGTTGTTAAAGAGGGGGAAATCGTAGTTAACCAAGTTTTTATTGCAAACCAATATTATTTTTATTTTACAAAAGTGTAATATTTGTAAAAAACCATGGAACCAGTAAATATTTCATGAATTTTCATTTCCCAGTTTGTAGAAAATATTGAACAAAATATAAAAAAATTAAATTTTTCTTTGATAATGTGTTTTTCCTTATAACTCCTCATCCATTGGTTGGTTTAGAAGTCCTTTTAAACAAACTTCACAAATATTTTGTTCACTGGCACATTGGTTTTTTTAAGGTTTTACATTTAATTTCGTCTTGACATATTTTTGTCCAAGGCAGACAGTGCACCCCGCCTTTGCACTGCGAGGTTAGATCAGTGGACTCCATGGTTGGACATTTTCATCCAATTGGTTTACAGATAGACTACAACGTTTTTTGACAAAATTTCAATACTATCAAAAGTATAAATAAAAGTTTATAAAGTTATTAATACTAATTATGATAATAAAACTGAGACACTACTTACGACGCGGACGGGGGTATACTAGACCCCCCAATAGAAAATGTATTATACATTTTTTTTAATTATTAACTAAGTACGGGTCATACACATTCTTTTTCAGAGACTTAGTTGTCCGCAGAATTTTTTGGGTCACTGGAATTTTATCCCCCTGGAATTTTACCCCCTGGGCAAAGCTGACATCACTATGACGTAGTAACCTGAGCGCTCTCAAGTTTTTTCGCGGGCGGAATTTTGCCCCCACAGATTTGGGAATCTAATGAAAATAGACAGAGCGTTATAAATTAGATTAGCAATGAAAACCGGAATTTTACATCCTGTCCATGTAACTAGCGTTTAGGCAACTGTAGATGTGCGGCCCGGATTTTTATCCGCCGGAATTTTACTCACTAAGCAGATACAGAAATTAGTGAGAATAATTAATTTTCTTATTTCAGTTTTGATTGAATAGTAAACATCTTACTTTTAGGTAGCCTATCTTAATTAATTTGTAACCTCAACTAAATAAACAGGTTTCGCTTTTTAATTGTGAGTAGGCCTATGATAAATCGTTAGAGAAATATTTGAAACAATTAATCATCATTTATATGGGCTACTAAGTTTGTTTGGATACATAATAACCAACAGTTGGCCCCAAAAACCGAACTCCAAACTAGAATCTCAAAATTAAAACGCAAAACCTGTTTTATTAGTTAAAGTTACTAATAATAAGATAGGCTACTTAATAATAAAATATTTACTATCAAATTAAAACTGAAAGAATAAAATTAATTATTCTCACTATTTTCTATATCAAGCTAGGAAGTAAAATTCCGGGGGTAAAAATCCAGGCTGTAGCCTATATTTTTAGCTGACCTCATGAAGGGGATAAAATTCCGGCCCGTACATTCTAGGTGTTATAATTTGACGTGTTCTGATTAAATTCATAAGCGTGAAATATTTGTTTAATTCAACCTTTAATTTATTGAACTGATGTGCAGCTCAAAAGTTCGCGGCCAGAGTTTTACCCCCTAGGTTGTGACGTCAATTTTGCTCGGGGTAAAATTCCGCTACCCCCATTTTTTTACCACTAGACTATTAACACTTTTGTCTTTCCCGTACTTATTTTGTATCATGTGAATCATTTTATTGTCCTTATTGATGTGAAAACACACTTGTGATTTCAGGACAGACTTGAAACAGCCTCAAAGAAATCTGTGATAATCCTTCTCTCTGAGATATTCCCGAGTAAACTAGAGCTGTTCGGAGACGTGGGAGCATTCATACAAGTGGCTTGTCCACGGTTGTCTATAGACTGGGGCACAGCGTTCCCCAAACCTCTACTCACACCATACGAGGCAGCAGTGGCCTTAGGTAACATACAGTGGAACACCAAATACCCCATGGACTTCTACGCTTCCAACAGCCTTGGACCTTGGACTCCGAACCATAAGCCAGAGGGTTGTTGTGGCAAAGGCTGTAGTAAGGATAAATAAAGCATTTGTAAATTTGTATTCCCAGGAAAATTTTGATGATTCTTTCATTTAATTTACACCAAGATCTCTTGGTCGGAGTAATCGCATGAGTACCTTGGATAATTGAAAGCCAAGGATAGGAAAATCACGAATCAGGAAAACAATAAATACTGATCAAACAGGTAACATACTCATACATAACAATTTATGGAATTGCAGTCAAACGGACAATTGCTGAATCAGTGAACAAATTTATGAACAGAAACATAAAGGATGGACAGTATTAACAGGTTTGGTTGTTTGTGTTATTGTCTAATATTCTCAGCCTATTTTCTACCTGCCTACACAACACGGAATACCCAATAGGCAAGCAGGTTGTCATCATAACTTACCATTTTGAATTGAAACTACAGCACTAAATGTAATCTTTCAAAAGCGGAGGAATTAAACAAAACAAAAATGTGTATATAGATTTTATATTCAATAAAACAAATTTTAAATACATAAAAAATGGGAATAACAATATTGCTCTACTTACTAACCTACATAACAACGGTAATATTGAGCATAAAATATCTTTTTATGGGGGATTTATACGATACTTCTCTTAAGGTGAATCAATGTTCCAATACAACCTTGTTGATAATAAATATTTTATGACGGACTATACATTGGTTATAAAAAAAAGGAGACTAGGCCTACAAGAAAAAAAACTATTAGTTTTTGTTTCTAATTCATTCACAAATTTAAATCCCCCATAAAAACAAACAAGATATAACTGGATTGTATGATAGAATTACTGATGAAAGATTGTTGAATGTTACATTTCCAAAGAGCCTTTAGATTTTAAATTATTCATTTAGACAGTTTTTTTTTGTTTTGTTTGTCAAGCAGGTTCCTCTTATGAACAAGATATCAAATTATTACTTCATGATTTAAAAGCCCCCAAATATAATAATATATCTAATCTGCTACTCATAACCATACCGTAAACAATGTATTTAAAATGTAAATAAAATATAATTAATTAATTCTGCTTTAGAGGAAGTTACTTGTCCAAAAGTACAACACACACCAAAGTACAGGGTGTTTCAAAAAGGACTAAAGGACTTTACAACTTTCATAGCTTGTAGAGGAAACCATACAAACTCTGTCCAGTTTTGGTGCCAAAATTAACTGTAATAATTCAAGCTCTTTACCCCAAGACCAACAAGGCTCAAAAAGTATTAATTGTATTTCAAACAACCCATCATCACAATTCAGAACCAATATATATCAATATCTCTTAACTTAATGATTCGATAGTCACATTAGTAACTACAAAAAAGGCAACTAGAATTGGGTAACAATATTGTACGCATTTTGAATACTAAACCTATTTAGGTATAAGTTTGGAGACTATGTACAAATAAACAATATAAATATAAAAGTGAATACACAATACAATAAAATTGTCTTACATTTGCCAAACATTTCTGGTTTAGATCAGTCAAAAGATTATTGAGGACCATTTCCATGCTAAAATAATGGACATAGTAGAATCACCACTGACAGCAGGAGTTGATCGCCCGCTGGTGTAAATTAATGATTTTTGTCGAATACACCAACTTTTTAACCAAGTGAAACTTATTGTAAAACATAACATTGTAAGTTATAGCACATTAAGGTCACATCTAATACCTCAGAAACAAAAAAATAAGGAGAAAATAATATTTTACATGATAGCACCCTGTGTGAGTTGATTATTCAATTATATTTTTTAATTAAAAAACCCGTGCAATTGTGATTGATAGTTTAGTGGACAGGGTTGATTCATTTGAAATATTTTGTGTCTTTTGCTGGCTTTTTTAATCTATACTTATTTAATACGCAAGCAGGATTTTTGTGACAATTACTCCTCCGAAACTACTGAACCGATTGTCATGTTTTTGGTGCAATTGGAAAGAGCGTAGCGTGAAATTGTGCAGGAAACTTTCTCTTTAGGGAAATAATGAGAGATTGAGGCCCTGGAGCCCTTTCAAGTCTCGTATTTCTCACAGACCGGGGGTTTCGGTTAACATCAGCCTATGTGGGGTTTCGGTATTAGTGTTAAATAACCTAAACTTTTATCAACAACTTACAGAAGAGTTTCTGATTTGGCATGAAAATAATTTAAAAGAGCTAAGAAGTAGATTAGGCCTCTAGATGGTTTTATAACCATGCTCAATTTTCATTCAGTAAAAAAAATTAATTATCAGTAAACACTTGAAAAATTATCTTTATCTTACAGTAGAGCTGTTTTCACAATCAGTTTACAGGTTAAAACAGTTGCTGCATGTCTAATATGAAATAAAAGAGAGGAGATTCTACTTTAAAAGATAAATTCAATATGAGACTCACAATGCTTAAAAGCTATCAACAGTTCAATTCATCAAAGAATGTAGTCCAATTACTGGTATTATACTCCTAGATGATTCCTTTCTATTTTTTTAAAAATACTATTTCAATATATTTAACTGCAACAATTTTTTTTAGAATACCAACTTTGGTTATATTTTTCAAAAATTATAATTGGAATCATTAGTATTCATGATAAGTACTTTGGTAGACTTATAATTAATCTCTCAACGGTAATACAACAAATAAAACCCCAACTAACATACCTAGTCCTTTAAACTGAACACACTTAGTTTCTGCATAACAATCTCTGAAAAATCCATCAAAAGATTGATTTTCATTTTCTTTAACGAGGATAAATCTACCTAACAATACTTTATTTACACAGTATATTTTTGTAGTATTGAAAAGAAAATAGTCGATTTTATAGTACTGTAATATCACAGGTAAAAACCATACACATGCAATAATATCCCATCACTAGTATCCAAAGTGATTCTTGTCAACACCAGCTCAAGTCCAACAGTCGTTGCAAAAGAATTAGGAATTAGTGAGGATTTAAAAGACTTTGGTCCATGTAATGAACGATATTTTTTTGTCATACTGCACCAGTTTTTGAGGCAAACTAACTCTCAAAATGGGTGTTTTGCTATAATAAAGTTATAGCTGATAGCATTTCACAGAAAGTTAAATGCAAAAGGTAGGCTACTCCTCTAATGAAATGTAAAATTGTAGTAAACTCGAATCAATTTTAATAATAATACAATAGTAATAGTATACTTATTAAAATTGGAACTATTTTTTTTTAATCAGCGGACCAGTTTATAAGGCCAAAAAATGTACAGCTGAAGCCCTCGAATCTCGATTCTTTTTTGCCTTAAATATAAAAGAGATATAACTTAAGCCCGCAATGCATGTATTAAAAGAACTTTTTTTCTCTGCAGCATGACAAAAACTATATTTTTCACTTAAAATCTAAAAAATATAAGGATCATTCAGTACTTTATGTATAATTGATAAAAATTATTCCAGATAAATAATATATAGCCTACATACTAACCTACATTAAAAAATAAAATATGTTTCGTTTTGTGATTAATCAGATATTTTTGTTGTTGTAAAGCCTATAAGAAATCAGATCCTTAAGTCTAAAATACTACGATTAGTACCACAACTGTAATAGACATTTACAACAATTTGGTCGAGCTGTTCTACTTAAGCCATATACCTCTCTCTAGAAAAGTGATATTATGGTTCTTCTCTTTACTGATCAATATCTGAAAAAGCAAAGAGAGTAAGTATTTATATATATTGATAATATATTGACAATATATTGATTCAACAACAAAATTTTGACATCAAAATAGAATAGAAGAATGAAATAGAACAGAAAGGAAACACTTGGGAGCAGTCTCAGTACTTCGCTTTTGACTCTGGAATGATTTAAATCAATGAGGGGTTTTATGTAGAAGAGACTGTCTTATATAAGACAGATACAAAAAGTTTCTGCATGCAAGTACTGATATCATAGCCGTAGACTTTTCTACTATATTTAGACACATTGTTATCAACCCTAGTCTTTAAGTTGCAATCCTCCAATTATATTTCATAATTACTAATTTTATTAAAAATAAATTTTCTACACTTTAAGATTAGATTTGTAACATTTTAATTATATATTTTTATAACAACACCAGGCAACAAAACCACATACATTTGAATTATATTGGTAATGGCCAGACTACATCACTCAGCAAGTAAAATATTTAATAAACTGCCAGAAGACATATTAAGACATGAAGACAAGAAGACATATGAAGGAATGCATTTCACGGCGTCCAAAATAGTTTTTGAGCTGTTTCTCGACGTCCAAATCTCACTGTGTCCAAAAGTACAGTAACTGTAATAAACTTAGTGTTTCTATAAGCTCTGGATGTCATGAGATTGGTCGTCGTGAAACAGCGCACATTAAACTCTTAAAAAAGTAGCAATTGCACCACATCCAATAGGGCAGAGCTGTCCCACGACGTCCAGAGCGCCTGCACACTGTGAATTCTGTTTTACCGTCTGTAGATTTAGTAACTAAACCTAACCGAACCTATTTAACGTTGCTCTATATGCAGCAGCTCTGGACGTTGTGCAACTGGCCGCAGTTTTGAACATGGTGCTACTCTAAGTTATGAAGAGTGTAAAATGCGCTGTTGCACGACGACCAATCCCATGACGTCCAAAGCTTGTAGAAAGACTATGTTTTTTGCAGTTACTGTACTTTTGGACATGATGAAATTTGGACCTCGTGCAACAGTCGAATAGTTGTATTGGACTTTGTGAGACAGCTCAAAAACTATATTTTGGACGTTGTGGCACTGACTTATATCTTTGACTATTAATACAACAATTCCAATAGTCAATGCTTATATCTTTGGACGTCGTGAGTGCTCCCATAGGAAGCTGCCAAGATAAAAACATTTTCAAGAAAAGGCTCAAGAACTACTGAATAGAAAAGGCCTACTACAAATTAGAAGAATAAGAAAAACTAGGCCGTATAACTGAATAAGATCTTTAACAACCACGGCTGGAAAGCTACTAGTGGCATCATCACAAGTATACAAGTAAGTAAATTTATTAAATAAAAAACCATTCCATTATCATGATGTCATGGGGCTACAAACCAAATAGTTTGAATTTAATAATAATAATAGTGAAAAAGCTAGTCACCTTTTTATAGATTGAACCGGCAACCTTCTGATGTTCTGAATGTTCACTCAAGCTATTTGGTACTTTGGTATTATCCGGAGGCCAACTCTTATACAGTGCGCTGCGGCGGTTATCTAGGACTTTCTTCGTTTCGTTATGAATCAAACGATACTATATGAGTCATCACTCAGGAAACTGACCCATAGAAGCGCCGTGACAGGTATTGCACACGCTCTGGTCAACGACCTGACTTGGCCTAATTGGAGAGGATTTGGTGGGCGAAAGTAAGACTCATCTGGGATCCTTTGATTCATAACGAAACCAGGAAAGTCCTACAGACATATTTATGACAACCAACCTGACATAACCGCCGCAGCACGCTGTATACCTACTTGGCGAAGTACATGTGACAGCTAGCGGCGGCGACGCATTCAACTCGATCCTCACCGACATCGCTGCATTCTGGGAGGCAGAACTCAAAGGCCGCTAATCGTAATCATATCAATTAAAGTATATGTTCTATTCGATTATGTTGTTACTTTTGGTTTCCAGTAAAAAGATCCCTGTGAAATAAGTGGCCTCGGGATAGTACCAAAATTTAATGTAATTTTTAATGAATATTGTTTTATCAAATTATTGTAAAATAATTTATTTGATTGATAACATTTAAATCGCTAAGACTACTAATATTTACCTCAAGACGATCTATAAATACTCCATCTAGTATTCTTACGCGTAAGTCGAGCACACACTGAAATAAAAACAAAAAATTGTTAAGACTCAAGATCACCTGAAGAATGCAGAAATGTTATGTTCTATATTGTTTGATGTAAACTAAGCTACAATTTAAATTTATTGAAATATGTGTAGTTATTAAACAAAAATCATGTCAAAAAAGAGATTATTTTAAAGAAACCATCAAAAAATAAACTAATTTGTTTCAAAACTACTTCAAAATGTCTTTAATGTGGGTACTACTGGTTAGTGGAAACGTAACAGGCAAGCCTGTAAACAAGGCAATTCAGAAAAGAAAAACATTTACAGAGTAAAAGCAAGGCTTACAAGTGACTGGAGAATGTCCAAAGGGTCAAATATTTGATCATCCAGTAATTGATTAAATTGTTATTTTAACAGATAACAGAATTCCAAACATCAGTGTAAAAATAGCTGATATACCAAACATTGCTTCAGAATTCAAATATTGTAATTTTTTAGTAGCCTACAAACAATTGTTAAGAATACAGTAATCTTTAAACAGGTAATTTTTATTTTTAAGGCTCTCATACTGTAGTGTATAATACATACTGTAGAGGCTGGAGTTTAATTGAAAAACTAAATCAACATTATTTAATAATGGTTATTGACTTATTAAGTTTTGTTCAAGGAAAGGCTCTAGGCCAGGATCTTGAATTGTAGAATAAGGAGTAATAAGGAGAATAGCAACTGGCTTACCTTTAAGAACTGTAGGTAGGCTATGAACATACAGAATAGACACTGAAAAATCCCCCAGGGGAGGAAATATTATGTGTCCATCCAGTGTTTCTTCTGAATGTTCTATGGCCTACCTACACTTAAGCTAGCTGATATCCTCCTTATTGACTTATTAACTTAGTCCAACTTGAAATAAATTTCCATCTATGAAGGGGAGTTCACTTTCTTTTTTGAGAAAAGGTTACCAGCCTCTTTTAACCTTGCATTCGGCCATCCACGTTGGTTTCAGGAACCTATCAAGAAAATCAAAGGGGTGAGCCGGGCTTAGTAAAATAATGGATGATCCAATAAATATTAGGGGCGGTACCAGATTACTGACCAAAGACATCGCTATCTAGGTTTCTCAGTTTTTCGTGCTACAGACTGAGCTAAACTCATCTTTCAGTAACAGTCTGTCAAGCTACCCATTGAGCCACCAACTCATCCTTTATTTGCAATTAATTTGAATGGATGAAAGGGAGGAAAGATTTATCATTTTCAATTCTAAGCATCTCTACAGTTTAGAGAACCATCCCGGTTATTCATAAACATAACAGCCTGTTTCTTAATTTTGAATTTCCATCTTTGTTATCTTTGCTTTTAAGGTCACACCACATATTTAGTAATTTAAGTTGAATTTGGGAGAAGAATGAATGTAGAGAAGTAGTGAAAAATTATTTGTATAGCTTTAATTACTAAGACCAGCTATTTCATTTTCTAGGATTCATTTATCAAAAACCCAATAATCAAGGATAGCTAGGCTCAATTTTGAACCATAAAAACTGGCTTTCCTTAGAACCAACCGGCAACCTTTAGATTTTAAAGTGAGCACTATAACAACTTACATACTAATTTGTATGGATTATCACTACCTACGTATGGGATATCAGATCTAAGGTTTTTAGGTATTGCGCAACAGGTAGGCCAACTCACAGGTTTTGTCGTGTACGCTGAGGGGCCGAGCTGTGACACTCTCTATTGCGCTAATCCACGAGTCGCGGTCCGGCGCAGTGTTGGCCGACAGGTTATACCAGCGCTCGGGCGTGCGCAGCGTGAACGAGAATCCTTGGTCTCGCGCACCCGGCTGTACACCCACCCGCACACTGTAGCCGTCTAGCATGTGACCCAGGAATATCTCACCTTTGGGATGTGCGTCCTGAAATATGTGATGATTATAGTCAAGCAGTATACAATGGAACCTTAATAATAAGTCACAATTGATAGTAGGTGTGGAGTTCATAAAGGGTCAACCGTTTTAATTCATACTTGGTGAGATCGGCGATTTTTCCTGCTATTTTTAACAGTTGCTACGAAAATATCGTAGGTCACATAAAAAAAATGAGAAGAAAAGTAGTGGGAATTCCAAGAATATTACACTAGTGTTGCATATAAATGAGCTTGCTTCATCTTGAAAAGACCCTAAGTATAATAATGTAATGTCTCAGGCTACTTAGATAAAACCGGACATCGGTAATGTGGTTAAATATTACTGTACTCTAAATAGTTTTTTGCACTAAAAAAAGGTACGAGATCTGGAATTTCTTTAACCCTTTGAAAATTCTCTACTTTGAAATGTACTTAAATGTGGGCAAAATTCTTAAGAGATATAAGTTATAAATACAAATTTTGTCTTTTGCTTTAAATAGGAAAACAAACCGTGTCATATCTAAAAATAGTCAAACGAAGACCCCTGTTTCTTTTAAAAATAATTAAATAAATTTAGGTATAAAATTTACTTGAATTCTACTGTGATATTCAGGCATTTTTAGAACAATACGTTTTGCCTACTGTACCAGACATGATATCTAAACTAAATTTGTTATCTTACTAATATTATAAATGTGAAAGTTTGTGTGTTTGTTTGTTTGTTTGTGTGTTTGAAGTTCAATCACGCATTAATTACTGGATGGATTGGGCTCAAATTTGGCATGATGATAGCTCACATTCCTGAATAAAATATAGGAATATTTTTATCTCAAAAATCCTTTCGGGCTCCGCCCCAGTGGCTCTAGCGAGTTTCCCATGTTAACCTTATGAGTACTCATATTTAAATGGAATTAAAGAATTTAGTCAGCTGTTTCAACTAAAAAGGTTGGTTCTATGATATGCAAAGGCATTAAAAGTTATAAGATTTACCAACAGGATGCAGCACTATTATTTTTTTTCATTTATGAAAACAGCTAATTTGAACTAAGCAGCAACAAAAAACTGTGATACACAATGAGAACTGTCTGTTTACAGTTATGTTTATGTTTTTAATTTCACGAATAATTTGTGATATTTTGTGAATCTTTAATAATTTAGTTTTTTCTATTGTTTGGGTGAAGTGGTAGAACATATGGTAGATGTGTAATAATATAGTATACCGTAAATTTAAAGAAGCGATTTTATCATACTTTGTCCTCCCTCATTGCTTAGCTAAGCTTGAGTATAACTGTACTAAGCATTTTATACTTATATGCCACTCTCGTACGAAGGACGGGTACTCTGCTAGTAAATTGTATAAATACAACATTAAAACAAGTCCCTTTTAACTGACTAATGGCAAATAAAGCCAAAGATAAATATTGCCTTTGTTTCTGTATTAACTTACTATTAATCAATATATTGACACATGCCTTTATCTGTTATTGCTATGCAGACCAATCTTTAACTTATTTCAGTGTATTAAGTCAATTCTGAACAATTGTAGGCCTACTTAATCAAAGAAATCTGAATGATCCGCAAAAATAAAATGTCCAGTGGATGGCAAAAGGGAAATGGAAAGCAAAAGCCAAGTCGCTGTTTTATGGTTTAAAATAGCTAGAGTAACCTGAAAAAATTCCAGATAAAATTTACAGTCCAAAAGCTTTTAAATGAATAATAAAATGTCATGTTACAAAACACTGATAATTTGTACTCGTATAGGACTAGTTTAAAGAGTCAATCAGAAGATAGAAAAAGTGTTTTTAAGTAGTTCACTATCAACACCAACAACATTTTGCTATTCGCAATTAAGTAAGATTACTTCTAAAACGCATCATGTCAGACAATCCTCAACATGTACTGCAATGTAAGGGAATTGGATGTTGTGCGGTACCCGGTAGTGTCAAATTTTATTTGCTACACATATTTTGGCCGTTCTTTAACTCCACCATCGTCAGGCTTGTAAAAGGATCTACGAGGGTTGTTTTTTTTTTTTCAACCTCCGATAGGCTTTGAACAAAAGACAAGTTCATATAAAACATTAAATTTATTACCAAAAGTTTGGTCCATTTATGGTTACTTTTTGACATAATCACCAAAGAGATTGAGACATTTGCTATATCTGTGCACCAGCTTTTTAATACCCTCTTCAAGAAAAGTGGCCGCCAGTACATTCAAAAAACAAATTTCTAGGAATTCAGTAAACAAAGCAATAATGGTGAATCTGTGGTTTATTTAACCATCCTGTCAAACTGTTGAACCAAGTCATCTGAAACGACAGTAATGAGCTGGTTCAACAAGTTGGCAGAATGGTTAAATAAACCACAGATTCACCATTATTGATTTATTTACTGAATTTCTAGAAATTTTAAAGTCCTTTTTTATTTTTTCTTGATTTTTTAGTTTTTGTGACATTTTTTTGTTTTTTGAATTTTTTTTGTTTTTTGAATGTACTGGCGGCCACTTTTTTTGAAGAGGGTATTAAGAAGCTGGTGCACAGATATAGCAAATGTCTCAATCTCTTTGGTGATTACGTCAAAAAGTAACCATAAATGGACCAAACTTTTGGTAATAAATTAAATGTTTTATATGAACTTGTCTTTTGTTCATAGCATATCGGAGGTTGAAAAAAAACAACCCTCGTACTTCTGGAGGTGTCATCAGAATACGTTACAAACATTTAACACAAAAAGATTACAGATAGGCCTATCAATTCACGTGTGTACATTGCCACAGGCAGGACTGGAGATGAACTGAATCAGGTGGCAGGTTATGACGGACCGACGTGATCTCTGGATTGTCGCCTATAGTTTCTATAAGTGAATTTTTTGTTTTTTCATTAAGCCTAGGCGCAGGCCCCATATTTTAGATCCCATTCCAATTAGTATTTTCGTTCGTTTTCGCATTTTAGTTAGAATCGACTAGTTCTTTGTCAGTGCGTCGCTGATACCGTGTTGTCGTGCGACATAGTGGTGATCAGTATTCGGTGTGTCAACACCAGACGTACACCAGGTTGTACTCGTGTCGTGTGTTGTAGATCAACGCAATAGTATCTCCCGAATGCTGAAAAGTAGTAGTGAGCGACAGCGACAGTTTGGCGTGAGAACCCTTGACGTCTCAAGCTGTCCTAGCAAACGGAGGTAAGTTTGGGCTAGGTTACTCTAACCGGAACTAAACACCTCACAATGTACTTAAAAGATCTCACTAAGCTGGCTTTTAATTTATTGGATTGATTGTTTTGTTGACTGTACAAGGTCAATGTAAATGAATTAATCTTAGGCCTACTTGATGACTCAAATCTATTCGAGTGAAGAAAAGACAAATAAACCAAATTAAAAATCAGATAAACATTTGGTTTTTGGATCTAAGTGATTCATACCCATTTGCTGGCTTGGGTGAATCTAAATCAACAACTTAGTAAATCTTCGATATAACCAGTGACTTGACTTAAGATAATCAAATTAGACTCAACATGAAATCAAGAGAATGTTGACGTTTGTTTGACATTTGTTGACAGTGGTTTAGATAAATATTGAGTAGGAACACTGACTCAGAGACTTTATTTTATGATGTCACATAGACTAACACTGAAAGCAAAGCCACATATTTCATCTCATAACTTGGACTTACAATACAAGTAATGAAGAATAAGAACAATGTCAAAAATATTTTATCATGCGTGAAACATGTATTTTATTTGTGTTTGTGTTTCGGTGCTAAGGGCATTCGTTAAAGATTTGAAAGGAAACAGTCCAAACCCTGGTCTTGTTACTATTGAATATATATATAAAAAAATACTCCTTTACAAACTAATTGAGCCTTAAGATCAACTATAAGAAAATTTTAAGGAGGGATGGATTACACACACAGAGTGGATTACGAAAAACACTTCACAATTCGTGGCATTTTCAATTAACACAGACATTTTAAACTGTCACAGTAACTCAACGGAGTACAGCAGAAACCTCTTACTAGCACATCTAGATGCCGACTGAGCTGCATAATGAACTAACACCAAGATGGTCGCGCTAGCCCCGCCCCTAGCGGATACAGACAAAAACGTAATCTACTTTCTGGATAGCCCTCGTATTATTATTTTTGTATTTAACCAGTCTGTCATAAATCAATAGGTATTTAAAAATGTTAAAAAATCAGGTTAAAATGTGGCACGTGCATTTCTCGTTATGTATGAGAAGGGAAATCCTGTCACGATCTCGTCTCAAAATTTTATGGGAAATAAAGAATCAAACTAAAAATCCAATCTCGTCCAACCCTAATTTTAAGAAATGTTATGTTAGGTATTTTTGAGGACAAATTTTATTTATTTATCAGACCAGTTTAAATAATGCTGTCTTTGCTATCTTTTTATGTCATTGTTTCATTTTTTCATTGGCCATTATGAATTGAAATTCCCTAGAGCTATTAGAATTAAATATGCATTGGGGCTATGAGACCTTTCCTACTTAACTCACCAATTTGTCTTCATGATACATGAGTTTCCGGCCGTCGAGTGTGAACCACCGTTTCCTGTAGGAATCTGTTATCCTCGGTCCAGTCTTCCATAACCACCCTTCCTTGATGAAGTCTTGTGTCAGCAACCCTACAAGCTGAAACATGACGTAATGCAATGGAAGATATACTAGACGAGCTATGTTAAAGACCTGTGGTCAGATTGTTTTATTACTGGGAGGTTTTCATTTAAACACTGAGCGGTCTTGCACCCAGTAGACCACCTGAGGTAGAGAAAGGGGTCAGTCAGCTGAGCAGGGTGCCCAAAGGTCAAGTGAGTACTGGTCTAAAGGTTAGGCCCTTTCCGTAGAAATGTTTGAGATAAAGTTTTGGTTAAAAGGGGTATACAGTCAAAGAGTTTATTTGGTTCTCGATTTTTTTAGTTAGAGCTCATTGTTTAGGTTTTCAATAATAAAGAAGCTGTGTAGCAATGTAACTCGTTTGGGGATATTTGAATTTTAGCGTGAGCTAACTGCAGGACGCTACCAGTACTACTAGTCTTATTCAAATTGTATTTTGTGTATTACATGCATTGTATGTCTGTTATATTGTGCAATCTGTCATTCAGATGACTAGACACAGGCCAAAATCCACTCAAATCTTCATGAAGGTGTGATTCTCCTAGACTCAAAATTAATTAATATTGGTGCTCAGATAGTATGGCTACATAGAGTAATGAGAAATTATTTGCTCATACATCATCTTCATGTGCTCCAGGAAAGGCTACTTGTAACTGCTGCAGTTTGAAGTAGCGAATTGCCTGATACCAGTGTATGATGGTTTGCAGGTCGTCGTGGTAGATGAAGATATGCCGTGTCGTACCATCGCGCAGATATGTCAGCTGTAGCCCAGTGCGCAGCAAAATCAGCTGTAGACCATTGCGCTCTGACCATCTGTCCGAGATAAACGACACGTTTAGATCACCCAGTCGGATCACTACCTTTGGCTCCTTGTTCTGAAACAACGATTAACAATTAAAACATCGAAGAAGTATATTCTCTGTGATGCAGCATGTGCTGGTCAGTGTCTTACCAGATCACAAATTAGATTATAGCATAACCTAAATATACTCTCTTTTAGATTTGCCATTCTTATAGACCTGATGTAATACAATTTTTAGGTTAGTTCTGTTCAGTTAATGTTTAGTGTATTTTGTTATTTACTACTGTATTTGCTTTGAAATTGTTTAACTAAATCAAAGATTCTATTTAGAAAAAAAAAAATTGCTTGTCCTCTAGTATCCTCTCCAAACAGCAAAGAGAAATCACAAAAAAATTTTAAGTCAACATCAACACAATCTAAGCATCAACAACATTAAACCAATGTGTTCCAGATTTTACAAATAGAAAATAAATTGAGAAGCCTACAAGGACTATTCAATACTTATTTTTCATAGGTGTTAAATTAAACTAAAAATTGACTGTAGTAACTTAAATAGACTACTCCTACATTGGTAAACTTGCTGCTTCTACCACTTTTACAATACGTTGTAGTGTGTAGGTCTAATAAATATATTTTGGAACCAAGATTATCAAAGTATGAATAAACATCTTAATATTAATCGTTTTAAATAAATGAGCTACAGATACAAAAAGAAAAATTTTCACTGCTATAACTTAAGATTTTATGTAGGCCTATTACAGGCACACCTATAGCAAATAGTGAGCTTGTCTCAAGTTAAAAGCTGCTGTGTGGGGAAAAGTGGCTGATTCACACCCAAAACACTTGGAAATACTATGAAAGTTTCTTTGAGTTGGAAATAGAGTGCTCGATTTGCGGCGGAACGGCGCTCCAGTAGCCTACTTCTCAATTATTTGATGAGGGTGCATCGGTGGGAGGGGGGGGGTCATAATTCCTGGTAGGTTAAAGTTCCAGCGCCCATTTTTTACAAATCGAGCACTGTGTAAATACAAATTAACTATAAAAATAGTTACTTCCCTATACGGAAATACGCTAAAAACGAACGACCAAAGGAACAGTGGAATTAACAGATTGTTACCTCTTTTACATAGTACCTCAGGGTGTCATCTTCCAGCACAAACTTGCGAGGCCGACATGCATCGTCCTCTTTTCCCTTCTTCATCAGATAACCCTCCAGATTGCCACACATGTAGCTCGGCCGTTGATCGTTGCTCATGAACTCTCCTCTTTGGTATTTGGCACAAATCCAGTCTTCCAGCAGTGGCCTGGGTAGTTTCCAAATAACATTTAATGCAATTTAGCAGATAAGTCTCATGTGTTTGGTTTAAAAGTTTGTACCTCAGGATATTAAACCTCAGGATGTACCTCAGGACCTGTGATAAGTCTGTAACTTTGCATCTAAATCTGTAAATTATTTCTATATAGTCTATTTTTATTTTCTTCAGGACTAAGCAAGAGACAGACCCTCGTCACCCATTACACGGCCACCAACCTGCAGAGCGACGGCTTCGGTCCAGAAAGAACTCTCAAGCAATCGGGTGGCAAGGTGGGAGGCCATGTTGAGTAACCCTCACATACCAGCCAGGGAGGAACTGGCTCCTGGTGGAGGCCTTCATTACACGGTGTGGAAGACCCTAAATCGAATCAGGATCGAGGTACCAAAATGCAAGACAAACATGAAGAAATGGGGTCTCTTACCAGACGAAGAGAACATCTTGTGCGCGTATGGTGCTGTTCAGGATCCTGGCCATCTGCTGATATGTTAACGCCTAGACCAGTCTTGCACATTAGATGATCTTTTACAAGCGAATGACAAAGCCATTTCGGTAGTTAATTTTTGGAACAGCGAAGTCTGATTTCCGGACACGGAAAGTAAGTAAGTGTTTTCTTCAACTTTGTTAATTGAATTATTCATTTGTTAATTGTTTATAGTATATTGTGATTGTTAACCATGTAGTTAAAAGGAATTTGTACAACAGACTGATACTCAAGTTACCTATGATTATTTAGACAATGAAGATTGAAATTTGATGTTCTGATCCACTGACAATGTCAATGCATGTAAATGTCCATGATAATAAATGATTTGATTTGATTTGAGTTGATTGTTCCACTCAAGCTGAATTTAAATTTATAATAACAAATTAGTACCTGGGAGTTGAGGAACCTACGTTTGTGGTAAAACCAAATATTAAGTTAAGAAATTATTCCGGCCTTAAAAAAGAATTTAGGTTAGAGTTAAGTGTAATGGTTTGATAAATGACAAATCTGCCATTGTATGTTTTATTATCCTACTCCAGGAACACAAAAAAAGTTTTAAAAATCTGTCTCCATTGTTTTGGATTCTAATAACGCCAATCACCAAAAACTTAAGCCATGTGACAGTGATTCACCGATCTAGTCCTAGCCTGAATTATTTGTAAAATGGTTCCGGACTATGGCGAGGACATTAAAAACTGCCCTTGGTCAAAAACATAAAACTGTATATTTTGTGACTAATAGACTTACTGAGGATCTCCATCAAAAGGCCGTCTGTACCAAGCCGGTACTCTAGATTCATACTTCATTTTGGCAACATTGTTTCCAACCTCTCGCATTCGTTCTATCTCACTATCTTCCCATATTTCCAGCTTAACATGTTTTACTTTGGAAATGTGAGCTCCCAGACCTTGATGAATTCTTGAGCAGCGTTTACAAATAAATATTCCTACATTGTACGATGCCCACTCTGGTTCTGGAACAGAAAATATTTTGCAATCGCATGTCATTCAACTGAATAAACCCTAACGTACTTTAATTTGAGAACTACAGAGATTTTGTATATTAAAAACAATATAATATCAATACCTTAAGGATATAGGCCTGCCTAGAGTCTGACATCTTACTTTCCTCTTCATTGCCACTGTTCTTAACACTGGTGTTAAGGGGTCAAAGATGCCGACCAGGTTAGGTTAGGTCTAAATTAGGGTGGGTTAGGGTTAGACCGTAAGTTAGACCAAGTAGGCCTTTTTTTTTTTGTTAAGTTATTAAATGGATGGTCAGTAAAAAAATGTTAGAGATGATTTAGTCTAGAATGTGTTTTTTTAACTAATTAAGTTTTGTTTTTATTGATGATGGGAGATAATTATAAGAGGCGTTATCAAAGAATAATTATGGGAGATAATGCATAAAATTGTTCAATAAGTTGAATGAATCGGCAAGGACCAGCTCACTTAAACACTTCATGTTAAAACAAGGTAACTGCTTGGCTTTTAGACAATCCCTTATACAATGTATTTTTCCTTGGTCCTCTGCACCTTGGTTATTTAGTCATAGAAAACTAGGGGATTGTCATCTTAATTTTTCATTGTAGTGTGCTCTTTGAAGAACTCATCTAATTTGTAGTAGCCTACTAACTAGATAAAACCCGTCGAAATCGACGGTTACTTTCAAGGCTTGAGCTAATTTATCTAACTGTAATAAATAGAGTAAAATTTTACAGATTTTGAGCATTTTGCATTGTTTAATGAGTAAACTAGGTGGCGTTCGCAGAGGCATCCACAAAATTGAGCGGAGTCATCAAGGGTTTATATTATATTGTTTTGGTCATACTGCAGTAATACCAGTCGTTTTTAATGCATGCGTTGCGGGTCTAAAGTAGCACTTTTACTCTTTAGGAAGTAAAAATGGTTTTTATCCTCTATGGAGTAAAAATCACCAGTTGTCAGCTCGTAAACAATTGCATGTATCGAAATATGTATCGATTCGTGCTTCGTAATTATTTTAACCTACAGTCTACAGTCTCTTCCCATAGCGTTTTAGCATTGCAGATACATCCATTCCCACACTCAACACGCTCACCTTTACTACTTCCTTCACCACCCCCTACGTCGTGGACCTATTTCCCTCTCTTCCCATAGCATTTTAGGATTGCAGATACATTAATGTAATTGCCAAAGACAGTTCCCACACTCTGCATTGCAAGTCTTACTACTTCCTTCACCATTTCCTACGTCATAGACTTGTTTCCTTCCCTTCTCATAGCATTTTTGGATCAAAGATACATAAATCTAACTGCCACAGACGGTTTTCACACTATGCTCATACTTTACTACTTTCTAAGCCATTTCCTACATCGTGGACCTGTTTTCATCACTTTCCATAGCAAGTTAGTATTTTAGATACCGGTACGTTAATATAATTTCCACAAACATTCCCCACACTCCGCACTGCTAGCCTTTACTACTTCTTTTACCATTTTCTATGTCGTGGGGATGCTTCCATCCCTTCTCATAGCATTTCAGCATTGCAGATACATTAATCTAACTGCTACAAACGGTTTCCAGTTCCCACACTCCACACTGCTCACCTTACTACTGACTTCACCACTTCATACGTCGATGACCTGATTCCCTCTCTTCCCATAGAATTTTAAGATTGTAGATACCTTAATCTAATCGTCATAAACAGACCCCACACTCCGGACAGCTCGCCTTTACTACTTCCTTCACCACTTCCTACGTCACGGAACCATTTCCCTCCCTTCCTATAGCATTTTATAATTGCGGATACCTTAATCTAATCGACATAAACAGTATCCACACTCCAGACTGCTCACCTTTACTACTTCCTTCACCACTTCATACGTCGCGGACCTGTTTTCCTCCCTTCCCATAGAATTTTAGGAATGGAGATACCTTAATCTAATCATCATAAACAGTTCCCACACTCCGGAACGCTCGCCTTTACTACTTCCTTCACCACTTCCTACGTCACGGACCCATTTCCCTCCCTTCCCATAGCATTTTATAATTGCGGATACCTTAATCTAATCGACATAAACAGTATCCACACTCCAGACTGCTCACCTTTACTACTTCCTTCACCACTTCATACGTCGCGGACCTGTTTTCCTCCCTTCCCATAGAATTTTAGGAATGGAGATACCTTAATCTAATCATCATAAACAGTTTCCACACTCCAGACTGCTTGCCTTTACTACTTCCTTCACCACTTCCTACGTCGCGGACCTGTTTCCCTCCCTTCCCATAGCATCATAGGATTGCAAATACCTTAATCTAATCGTTATAAACAGTTACCACACTCCGGACTGCTCGCCTTTACTACTTCCTTCACCACTTCCTACCTCACGGACCTGTTTCCCTCCCTTCCCATAGCATCATAGGATTGCAAATACCTTATAATATATTGGTCGTAAGCAGTTCCCACACTCCGGACGGCTCGCCTATACTACTTCCTTCATCACTTCCAACGTCACGGACCTGTTTCCCTCCCTTCCCATGGCATAATAGGATTGCAAATACCTTAATATAATGGTCATAAGCAGTTCCCACACGCTGGACAGCTTGCCTTGACTACTTCCTTCATCACTTCCTACGTCGCGGACCCGTTTTCCTCCCTTCCCTTATAATTTTTGGAATGCAGATACCTCAATCTAATCGTCATAAACAGTTTCCACACTCCAGACTGCTCACCTTTAGTAAATCCTTTAGCACTTCCTACGTCACGGACCTCAAGCTAGTGTCGTCATTTGATTATATTTATGATTCCTACCGTTTCTGTTCTAATATCTGTGGAATAATGCTGTCAATTATTTCTTTATCTACTGCATTCAAAAGTCAACAGCTGATCATATGTCTTTGTTTATGTGTCAAATACTGCTTCCATAAGTATTACATTGAAACTTTGAGACCCAGTGGGGCGGATTCCTGAGAGTTATTTTTAACGCCTTATAGATGTTGGCACTCACCGATATGGTCTTTATCACTATCCAAAATTTGAAAACGATTGATTCAGCCGTCTAGGAGGAGTTTGCGTATTACGAAATGCATAAAAGTCGACGTATAAGAGCTTCGCTCGCTCCGCTCAAAAAGTGTAAATCAATAATGACTATTGCGTTAGTTACAAAATATTTCCCATACCGCACGTCATCGGAGTTATTATAACTATGTTATATAAAAGGCTATTTGGCATTGGACATTGTAAGCTGAATCAGTGGTAAGCTCAGTTATTGACATGAGATCATCAACGTTGGAATGAACACTCAAAAATTGGTGTCATCCGCAAACATTAAGGTGGCCCTTTTATATTGGCAGATAGGTCATTATTGATAACTATAAAAGAAGTTGACCAATAATTGAGCCCTGTGGCACACCTGAGCAAACAAGCAGCTTGACACCCCTTTAGAATGTATTTATTTCATTGATACCCTGCCTCCTGCATCAACGAATTGAGATCTCTCTCTTTCAGATATGAATAAAAAAAACTTAAGCTGGATACCGCGGATGCCATAGTAAGTTACTCCAGCTTGGTGATGAGTGTGTTGTTGTGATCAATCAAAGTTCAACATAGGCCTATGGTTGTTGCTCGTACCATTTAGGCCTAGTCTAATATGTGAGGGTAGACCTATACCCTGAACCCGCAGCTGCACTGTGGTAATAATTAGGCCTAGTTGTATGGTTAAGATAATCAGTGTGTAGTGTGCTTAAAATTTAAAAATATCAATGTTTGTTTTTTATTTGTGTGTTTTGAAGACTTTCTGACGACCTACTTAAGAGCGATTACCCAGGTCTTATGGATTGACACTGACACAATAAATGTGTCGAAACCGGTCGCCATTCAGGCGACTAAGGATTACCTTGGCAACCAGAAACCTCTTTTTTAGTATAACTCAATTGCTAAGTAAATCTGAAAGGCAACACCTCAACAATGAAATCTATTCTTACATATGAAATTATATGGGTCCCTTTTTTTCATAGACGCAATTAATGATCTTCCATGTAACATTCCTATTGACTAGGTGTTAAATGCAGACAACACTACAATTTTTAATTCTGATTAAACTCAAACAAAGCTCTCAGAAGCACTTATTTTTAAGCAGAAAACAGTGTTTTAAACTGGTTTTCTGCAAATAAACTCATCTGTAACCAATCCAAAACCCATTAAATTGAATTCTCACTCTCTTCAAGACAGTTAGACCACTCAGTTAAACTTCTTGGCATTCACCTTGATAGTAGTAAATTAAATTGGAAATCTCACATCACAAATCTAAGCAAAAAAATCTCGAGGGTGTCATTTTTATTCTGGAAATTAAATGCCTCTTGTCAGCATTGAATATCTTAAACTAACCTATTTTGGGCTGTTTTAGTCTCATATTCAATATGGAATTCTAAGATGGGGCCATTCCCCCTTGTTCATGGGCTTCTACTAATACAAAAGGAAGTCATCCGCACAATGTTGGGGCCTGACCCTGCGGAGCACTGCATACCACTTTTCATCAGACTACACATAAGTTATGAACAATCGTAAATTTATACATCTACTCCGTTCTTACATACACAAAAGCTAATTTAAATGAATTTTCCACGAGGCAGGACTACCATTCACACTTCACACGAAGGAAAGAACAGCTGGACACATCTCATCACAGACTGACCATCACAGGTAATCATATAGGTAATGAAATTACGTATGTAGGGTTGACTTATTTATACTCCTATGTGTAATGCTAATCATAGATATTCGGTAAGAGGATGACAGATTATTTGAATTGACATAGTCAAATACTAGATAATCTAATTTATTTTTTTAGCAGTCTTTAAAACCTCTAGTTAGTTTTAGTGCATATAATAATAACATATAAGTGAATATTTAACTTAAGTTAATTTGTTAGCTGGTTGAATATCAAAATATTCCATATTCTATAGAGCTATGAGGTTAGTTTATTTAATCTGTGATTTTGTCATTGATTAGGCCTATAGGAAATAAGTAGGCCTAAGATTCTTTAACCATTGCTGTATACAAATCGAAGCTCAAGAGCTTTTAAAAGAAAGCTTATGAAAATTTTTTTACACCTAACCTAAGTTACTCAAATTATTTAGGAAAGGTTGGGAAATAACAATTATCACAAGTTTAAATTTGTCTTGGCAGCATTTCTTTACAATAAATTTTGAACTGCTTAAACTAGCCTATGCTTGAATTAGGAAAAGAAATATTGTTAACTATATACGGTACAGTTTTAATAGACTCGATTCCCGTACGTAGGACGGGCCGACAGCTCATTCCTTAAAATTATAACTTATTGAAAGAAATTTTACAACAAGCTGTCTGAGCCTATCAAGGCAGCCAGCCTTTCTCTTTCCACTTTAAAATAAAAATTGTTTAATTAGCTCATGGCAAACCCGTTTTAAAACCTACTTAGTAGGCCTAAGTTAAGTTAGGTTAACCTTACCTAACCAAACGATGTATCGAATTATAGATATTTTAATTCGAATGAGTGTAGGACCTAAAGTAAAGTGCAGCCCTATTCTTATTCCTCTTCTGAAATAACACTTAGAGCCTAGGTCCTATCACAAATTAGGCCTAGAATTTTGCTAGGCCCCTTAACTTAGGCCTACTTTGGCTACATTTTTAGCCTACCTAGTAGAACCATGTAGAACTTTAAACCTCAGATGAAATTTAGTAAGATGGGTTATCACCTAAAGGCAATCAGTCAGGCCAACTAATCATATTTTTTTATGGGTAGGCCTACTTTTTAATTTATATGAGAACTAAACTAGGCCAGGTGGCAAGGCCAATGTTTATGGTCAACGATATGTCTGTAAAAATAGGCTAAACAATATGATTATGATTGTTTTCATGCATTAATCAAATTTTATCATGAATATACTTACTTTTGCAATTACAATCAGCACAAATATCATTACCAGGTCTCTTTAGGAGTTCTAATATTGCTCTCCCATTCGTATTATGGTCCATCTTTAACTTTGTTTATTTATTAACTAAACCAAACCCTAAACCTAAACTAAACTAACATTTTAGCGATTTTAGTTATTGGAAGTGAAGTGAAGTAAGGAAGGAAACTGGAATAGTGGAAAGTGGAATGAAAATAATGGAAAACGGAATTCTCTTTTATTTTTATTTTTATTAGTTATGTTTATTTGATTTAGATTCGTTGGTCGGTAACGTGTCTTCCCATGGAGCTGCGAGACAAGAAAACTTGATATGGATTGGTCATTGGTCATTACTGTATTCCTTCGCCTATTCCCCTGTTTCAACATTTTGTTACCACGATCATAGATAAAACAATATACTCCTCTATGTTCATACTCCTCCTTGAGGAGTATGTTTTATCTACGCTACCACGACAACAATTAATTCTAAAGAGTGCTCCTCAAACAAATGCATAATTCAGATTTAGTTATGTAACTTGTGATGAAGTCCTATCGGCAATTAGGAAAATGAAAAACTCAAAAACAAAAGATATTTATGACATTTCTCACTGGTTCATCAAAGAGGGACCTCCTCCTGTGTGTTTTCCCCTCTCACAGTATGCATAAATGCCTGTCTTCAGGAAGGACACTTAAATTTTTAAAATTGTCAAAGATATGTCCGATTTTCAAAAAGGGGGATAAAGCTAGTCCTCAGAGTTATCGGCCTATCAGTCTGGTACCGACTTTGGCTAAGGTAGTCGAACATGTGATCTATAACCAGGTGAGAATTTTTTTTTGTATCATGCTCTGTTCAACGAACAACAATTTGGTTTCAGGACTGGACGCTCTACTACGGGGGCCATCGATGCCATGGTCCGCGTGACAGTCTTCAATTGTTTTGAAAGTCGAGAGGCTGCTTGGGCCACTTTTATTGACCTAAGCAAGGCCTTTGATTGTGTTGGCCATGGCATCCTCTTCCAAAAGCTGGAGTATTATGGTATCCGTGGTGCGAGCCTCAGCCTATTCAGGACATACCTTGCTGATCGAAGACAGGCAGTTTACATAGGCAATACCTGGTCCTCTGTCCTATCCACTAACTGTGGAGTACCTCATGGCTCAGTATTGGGTCCTCTCCTGTTTCTCATTGCCATCAACGACCTGCCCTTCAGCCTCAACTGTGATGCATATTTGTATGTAGACGATACCACCATTCTAAGTAAGGGTGCAGATGTAACGCAGCTTGTACCGGTAGCTGCAGTGGAAAGTAGCCTAAGTTTGACCTCTGAATAGTTTGCAGCAAATAAATTCCTTGTCAACGAGGACAAAACACAGTCTATGCTATTTAGCTTGCGGCCTACACCTCAAATGGAGGAAACTATCAAAAACCTCATGACAATGTCATACAAAATGCAGAAGAAGAAAAGAAAAGAAAGTATATTTTCAGCCTGTGAGAGCCGGAATGCCTCTTTCACTCCTTTGATAACATTAGTCTGCGGAATCCTAGGCAAAGATTTTCAAACACTAATAAGAGCACACTAGCTGAAAAATGGGTTAAGCCTGGTAGTTAATTGGATCAGAACGAGACTATGACTTGCTCAATTTTAAGGGCAACAAGTATGTGCCTGAGAAGATCTCGAAAAAAATGGAGATCTGCTCGAGAATTTGAAGATGGAGCAGGCATCCAACATATTTATTGAAAGAATCAAAATTTTTTGTAATATCTGTAAATTTAGATTTATTTGTCTTGTAATTATCTATTAAATCTTATGTCTTATATAAAATAATCAAATGTTAAGATTCTTGGAGTAATTAATTGTTGATCCCCAACTAGCTTGGAACTCCCAGGTACAACATATATGCACAAGACTAAGTAGGCTTACTTTTTCATTTAGAAAATTAAGGAACCTTCTGCCTCTAAATCATCTCAAAAATGTTTATTTTGCACTTGTCCAGTCAGTTCTAAGCTACGGGATAATCCTTTGGGGAAATAGTTACCACATCAATGATTTTCTTGTTGCCCAAAAAGAGATTATTAGAACTATATTCAACAAAGATCAAAATGAACATTGTAAACCATTTTTTATTAACTTTAATGCTTTGACTGTGATAAACCTTTAAATATTTATAATGTATTGTTATCTAGTTTTAAGTTGCATGAAACCTTTGCTCTAAAGGGGTGATTTTCATTGCTTTGACACTAGGGAAAGAGAAAACCTTGACATTCCTTTTACAAGACTGGAAAAGATTAAAAGAAGCCATATTATTATGGGTAGAAAGTTGTGGAACAAACTATCGCCAAGAATAATTCAACTCCCTTACAATAGTTTTAAGAATGCAATTTATGAATGGCTTGTCAGAAACCCCCTGTATAAGATTGATCATAAAATAACAGTTACCTTGTTCAATATCCTTTGGCCAAAGGATATTGAACAAGGTAACTGTTATTTTATCTCATTTAAAATGACATTTAAAATGGTTTGACGAGGAATGAAGATTTGGATGCCTGTTGGCATTTTACAATATTTAGATTTTGGTCTAAACATTATTTTTGATAACTTGTATGAATTATTTAAATATATCTTCGATGTAAGCTTTCCTACCTTAACCTGCAAGAATAGAAATGAACCTAGCTCTTCTTGGATTGGTAATGAGGTTGTACTTGAGTCTCCTTTTGCAAATGTATTGGGAGACAAGCCCAAAGGGCTGTTCGGAAGATGTTTAGATGGCCTACAATTGGGCCGAACGGAAGCATTCGTCTCTTATTACTCAGACAAAAAGTCTTATTTTGGTAATAGAATTCTAAACTCAAAAAATACTAGTAAGGAGGCTGTGATCCGTGCAATTTGTGATGAAGATTATGAAACACATACTAACTTAAGCTCGAAATTGATGATATTGTTGTGACAAACCCCCAAACCATTGTAAATCACATTTGTGAGTTCTTTTTTTAGGAAATTTCTAGATTGGCAAATGGCCATTGTGCTCCTGAGATCCCTGATGATAGTAGCCACGGCCGCCTTTAACTCAGGCCGCGGCCTTCAAAGTGGCAACGCCGCAAGTGGTGTTGTAACAGCTGTTTTGTTTAGAAGCATCTAATGTTACTGTATTTGTGTATTTACGAAAGATTGGTTACTGGACTATGACAATAGTGACTCCGCTTTAAATGTACAGATATATATTTTTAATTCATATTGTTTCGGTTTTCAATTCTGTGTGTTTTATTTTCAATATTTTAATACATTTATGTTCATAAATTTAAATTTAAATCAATAAAGTGCGAATTAATGAGATGATGTCACCTGTCTGGTCTGCCATGTTATCTAATGGTACGTCTGTCACTATACAACACCACTTGTGAGATTGCAAATTCTACCAGTCCGCGGCCTGTGGTTAAAAGTGGCCTGTAGTAGCACACAAAAGTAATTACAGCATTTATTTACTTTTGCCGTTGCCGTTTGCCGCACTCATTTTTTGCTATACTCCAGTACTCCAACTTAACACCACAAAACCACGTAACCGAAGTCCGAATTCCGAAACCAGTAACCCCAGAACCACATATAGATAAGGAATAGAAATGAAGCATGGCCGCCTTTAACTCCAGGCTACGGCCTTCGAAGTGACAGCTGTTTAGATTTAAATCAATAAAATGTGAATTAATGAGTTGATGTGACCTGTCTGTCATGTTATCTTGTGGGACGTCTGACACTAAGCAACCCTACTTACTTGCGACGCGCCGTTGCCAATTCTACCAGGCCGCGGCCTGGAGTTAAGGGAGTTAAAGGTGGCCGTGACTGGAGGGTGGGGAGTACGAACGCCACGAAATCGTCGAAATCGCTCCTATGAAACCGAATGAGTATGACCAGTATGACGTCAAGGAGCGTCCCGTCAATGGTCCCGTGAACCTTTTTAATTTTAAGAATCGGACCCATCAACAGGCAATCAATCACACATTACTAAAAATAGTGAAATTGGCTTTGAAACAAGAAAACATGTATATTGTATATAACATCAAATTACTCAAATATAACTGTATATAAATATCATTTTTTTTATTCATAACATTGTTTCGTGAAACAGATTTAATTTAATCCATCATGTTCATTATCTTAAATTATGTCATCATGAGTCACTACACTAATCCACTAATGACATCACCCACACTCAAACTCAACTTCAGTTAGTCTAGTCATCGTAGTAAAAGTCATGTGATGTGAGTCATCGAGTCATGTGACGGTGACGGTGACGGTCAGTCGGTCAACTGTCAAGAGTGTCAAGTTTGTTTTGTTTAGTTTTCACAGTTTTCAATTCAACCATGGTCGCAATCACAAATTAAAGGAAGTTATTAAGCCTCTGATTTAGTGATAAAACTCAATAGACTATTTACTTTTGATCTATAAATCAATTGATTATTGGTGTGAACCTGGCAATAACTCCAGCCATAAGTAGTGCGCGCGCCCGAAAAAATCTATTGCTGGCCGCTTTGCGGCAAAATACGTCCGCGATGCATATTACCGATTATGCCAACAGATAGAGGACACTTTAACGGACACGACAGTATCAATATTATGTACCTGGGGAGTAGTATAAGGGGGGTAAAATCGGCAAAAAGTAGTGCGCGCGCTACAAAAAATCTATTGCTGGCCGTATTACGGCAAAATACGTCCGCGATGCATATTACCGATTATGCCAACAGATAGAGGACACTTTAACGGACACGACAGTATCAATATTATGTACCTGGGGAGTAGTATAAGGGGGGTAAAATCGGCAAAAAGTAGTGCGCGCGCTACAAAAAATCTATTGCTGGCCGCTTTGCGGCAAAATACGTCCGCGATGCGTATTACCGATGATGCCAACAGATAGAGGACACTTTAACGGACACGACAGTATCAACATTATGTACCTGGGGAGTAGGTTAAGGGGGGTAAAATGAGCAATAAGTAGTGCGCGCACCACCAAAAATCTATTGCTGGCCGTATTACGGCAAAATACGTCCGCGATGCATATTACCGATTATGCCAACAGATAGAGGACACTTTAACGGACACGGCAGTATCATTATTATGTACCTGGGAAGTAGTATAAGGGGGGTAAAATCGGCAAAAAGTAGTGCGCGCGCTACAAAAAATCTATTGCTGGCCGTATTGCGGCAAAATACGTCCGCGATGCATATTACCGATTATGCCAACAGATAGAGGACACTCTAACGGACACGACAGTATCAACATTATGTACCTGGGGAGTAGGTTAAGGGGGGTAAAATGAGCAATAAGTAGTGCGCGCACCACCAAAAATCTATTGCTGGCCGTATTACGGCAAAATACGTCCGCGATGCATATTACCGATTATGCCAACAGATAGAGGACACTTTAACGGACACGACAGTATCAACATTATGTACCTGGGGAGTAGTATAAGGGGGGTAAAATCGGCAAAAAGTAGTGCGCGCACTACAAAAAATCTATTGCTGGCCGTATTGCGGCAAAATACGTCCGCGATGCATATTACCGATGATGCCAACAGATAGAGGACACTTTAACGGACACGACAGTATCAACATTATGTATCTGGGGAGTAGTATAAGGGGGGTAAAATCGGCAAAAAGTAGCGCGCGCGCTACAAAAAATCTATTGCTGGCCGTATTGCGGCAAAATACGTCCGCGATGCATATTACCGATGATGCCAACAGATAGAGGACACTCTAACGGACACGACAGTATCAATATTATGTACCTGGGGAGTAGGTTAAGGGGGGTAAAATGAGCAATAAGTAGTGCGCGCACCACCAAAAATCTATTGCTGGCCGTATTACGGCAAAAGCCAGCAATAGATTTTTTGTAGCGCGCGCACTACTTTTTGCCGATTTTACCCCCCTTATACTACTCCCCATATACATAATGTTGATACTGTCGTGTCCGTTAAAGTTTCCTCTATCTGTTGGCATAATCGGTAATATGCATCGCGGACGTATTTTGCCGCAATACGGCCAGCAATAGATTTTTTGTAGCGCGCGCACTACTTTTTGCCGATTTTACCCCCCTTATACTACTCCCCAGGTATATAATGTTGATACTGTCGTGTCCGTTAAAGTGTCCTCTATCTGTTGGCATCATCAGTAATATGCATCGCGGACGTATTTTGCCGCAATACGGCCAGCAATAGATTTTTTGTAGCGCGCGCACTACTTTTTGCCGATTTTACCCCCCTTATACTACTCCCCAGGTACATAATGTTGATACTGTCGTGTCCGTTAAAGTGTCCTCTATCTGTTGGCATCATCGGTAATATGCATCGCGGACGTATTTTGCCGCAATACGGCCAGCAATAGATTTTTTGTAGCGCGCGCACTACTTTTTGCCGATTTTACCCCCCTTATACTACTCCCCAGGTACATAATGTTGATACTGTCGTGTCCGTTAAAGTGTCCTCTATCTGTTGGCATCATCGGTAATATGCATCGCGGACGTATTTTGCCGCAATGCGGCCAGCAATAGATTTTTTGTAGCGCGCGCACTACTTTTTGCCGATTTTACCCCCCTTATACTACTCCCCAGGTACATAATGTTGATACTGTCGTGTCCGTTAAAGTGTCCTCTATCTGTTGGCATCATCGGTAATATGCATCGCGGACGTATTTTGCCGCAATACGGCCAGCAATAGATTTTTTGTAGCGCGCGCACTACTTTTTGCCGATTTTACCCCCCTTATACTACTCCCCAGGTACATAATGTTGATACTGTCGTGTCCGTTAAAGTGTCCTCTATCTGTTGGCATCATTGGTAATATGCATCGCGGACGTATTTTGCCGCAATACGGCCAGCAATAGATTTTTTGTAGCGCGCGCACTACTTTTTGCCGATTTTACCCCCCTTATACTACTCCCCAGGTACATAATGTTGATACTGTCGTGTCCGTTAAAGTGTCCTCTATCTGTTGGCATCATCGGTAATATGCATCGCGGACGTATTTTGCCGCAATACGGCCAGCAATAGATTTTTTGTAGCGCGCGCACTACTTTTTGCCGATTTTACCCCCCTTATACTACTCCCCAGGTACATAATGTTGATACTGTCGTGTCCGCTAAAGTGTCGTCTATCTGTTGGCATCATCGGTAATATGCATCGCGGACGTATTTTGCCGCAATACGGCCAGCAATAGATTTTTTGTAGCGCGCGCACTACTTTTTGCCGATTTTACCCCCCTTATACTACTCCCCAGGTACATAATGTTGATACTGTCGTGTCCGTTAAAGTGTCCTCTATCTGTTGGCATCATCGGTAATATGCATCGCGGACGTATTTTGCCGCAATACGGCCAGCAATAGATTTTTTGTAGCGCGCGCACTACTTTTTGCCGATTTTACCCCCCTTATACTACTCCCCAGGTACATAATGTTGATACTGTCGTGTCCGTTAAAGTGTCCTCTATCTGTTGGCATCATCGGTAATATACATCGCGGACGTATTTTGCCGCAATACGGCCAGCAATAGATTTTTTGTAGCGCGCGCACTACTTTTTGCCGATTTTACCCCCCTTATACTACTCCCCAGGTACATAATGTTGATACTGTCGTGTCCGTTAAAGTGTCCTCTATCTGTTGGCATCATCGGTAATATACATCGCGGACGTATTTTGCCGCAATACGGCCAGCAATAGATTTTTTGTAGCGCGCGCACTACTTTTTGCCGATTTTACCCCCCTTATACTACTCCCCAGGTACATAATGTTGATACTGTCGTGTCCGTTAAAGTGTCCTCTATCTGTTGGCATCATCGGTAATATGCATCGCGGACGTATTTTGCCGCAAAACGGCCAGCAATAGATTTTTTGTGGCGCGCGCACTACTTATTGCCAAGTTATTGCCAGGTTCACACAAGTCAATTGATTGACCAGCAGTACTTAATTTGGCTTACTTTTTACTTTTAATAGTTGGTGTTTGAGGATTTGGTTTTATCCTTGACCTAGGCAGGCTGGCTAGGCTACTGAATGGACCGAATGGAACAGCAAAGGAAGGACAGGACGAGGACAGTTTGTTGAAAGAGGACTCCTTGACTTGATAATAACATAACCTCAAAATCATAGCCTAATTGTACATTTTTGTTTTTCATTAGTAAGTTAGCTTTTGGAAATTTTAAATTAGGCTAGGCTATATGTCTCTAATACAAGTAGAGACGCATGGACTATTATCTAACTCTCTGAAGAGTCATTGTAATGTAAAATAATTTAATTGTGTTTCTGTAGGCTAGTGTAAGAGAAGCCTGAAATCAGCCTATCCAGCTGACAAAAGTTTTAATTTAATAAAATGATCATATTTTTTTATGATTAAGGTCTGCTCTTATTATAAGAAATAGGCTAATAAACTGAAAATAATAATGCATTCTAACATGTATCTTCTACCTCCAAAAGAGAGGGATGTTGATCAAACAAACTTAAGCCTATGTGAAGTTATATTGAAGAAGCATTTTTACCTGTATTGCTTGATATCAATTTCAATACTTATTTTTCTGCTCTCACCACACACTGTGATCTATCAAGAAATGGATGACCAGTTTATTGAAAACAATAGAGATCTATCAGACTTTAATGTTGATTTTCCAATCCTTATTCAACTTGAACGCTCCAACGACACACTTCAAACAATCAATATTTCAACTCAAGAGCAACCAAAAAAATCAAAAAGGCCTACTGAAAACCTATCTGAAATTAAACACACCCATTCTGATGCTCAATGTAACGCATTTAAAGACAGTGAAAAATTTGACTGTTTTCCACAAGAAAATGCCAATGAAGAATTGTGTAAAAGTAGAGGGTGTTGTTGGAGTCCAGTCAATTCGACATCAAAGGAAGAACAAGGAGTGCCATATTGCTACTACCCATCAAAGTTCAGGAGCTACAGATATGTAAACATATATCCAACAGACCTTGGAGCTACGGCATATTTGGCAAATGTTGTGAATTCTACATACCCAGATAATATCCAAATGGTTAGGATAGACTTTAATTATCTTGATGAAAACATCCTTCAAGTCAAGGTAAGCACGTGCCCTGAAACAATTTGAGTGAAGTTTTGAAAAACTAGCTTAAAAGTTAATACTTACTTTTGTTGGTTACTTACTGATCATGTGTTTGGTTTTGTGGTACACTGTAGGCCTAACTTAATTCGATTTTAGCACAATATATAGGCTATTAAAGAAATACCAACGGAATGTTTTCGAGCACTAAGATGTTCAACAGTGTAGCCTATAGAGGGAAGGCTTTTGGATCCTCAAGATCAATATTAATCCTTCTGTAAGCTAACAACAAAACAAACCCAATAGAACATCTTTGGATTTTGGTCAATAGTCAATCCTTATTTTCACTCTACAAAATTCAGCAAAGCTGACGTAAAGTACAGTACCGGTACGGTAGGCCTACTAAAACTTAAAACAAAACTTAAGACTAAAAAGACCACTTTATAAAATTACTAAAATTAAGTCAGAACACATAATTTATAAAAGAGTTAACGTAATATGCCCTTATCGATTAACAATTTAGAGACTTTTTTTTGTGCGAATTTTGAGGAGAACTCGTTATTTCCCTATTTATTGAACAATTAAGTTCCCTATCCTTTAGTTCCTTGTTCAAAATGGGTAGCCAAAGTGGCCTGATTTCAACCGATGACTGACTGATTGGTTGGTCTGCTAATTTAATGTATGAGGCTTCAATGAGTTTACGTTTGAAAAAATGAGGTTTCTTACAGACAATTTTTGCCTCTTCAAAATTCATACGATGATTTTCGGACCAGCAATGATGAGCGATCTTAGATTTTTCCACTAGCCTAGAAACCTTTTTTTAAGGCGCGTTTACACGATGCAAATTGCCAGGCAGGTAGCCTGCTCCAGGTAAACTGCCGCAGGTAACTGGCGTCGTGTGAACGCAACCTGCTTCAAAAATGAGGCAATTTGCCCGTCATTCCGCCAGCCAGGTAGGTTGCCTGAAACAGTAGACTGAAGAAGGTAACCTGCCCCCCCCACCACCTCAAATCTGACCTGCCATCTGCAGTGGCGTCGTGTAGACGGTACATTGACAGGCAGCTTGTAGGTTAGGTGCCGGTGTCCCGTGTGTCACAACGCTGTTGTTTGTGTGTATAGGCTATTTTGAATACAGTTATATTTGTTGCAGTTTATTTGTTGTATAAGATGGCACCTCGTTGGACCGATGACATGAACATTAAATTTGTTTTATTGTACCAAGATCATGAATGTTTATGGAACCAGTTCCATGAGTTGTACAAAAACAAATATTCCCGCGAGTCTGCACTGCAGAACATAGTGATAGCAATGAACATTGAAGGTTTTGGTGTGGCCGAAGCTAAGAATAAAATAAAAGCCTTGAGGGCTACTTACCAGTCAGAAGTAACTAAAGTGAAACAAAGCGAAAAATCGGGCTCTGGTTCAGGCGATATATATGCGCCAACATTAAAATGGTTCAATATTATGAAGGAGATCATGATTAAAGGAACACTGAAGAGGAAAACTACAAGCAATTTGGTAAGTACTTTTACTTAGGTCTACAATTTACAATTTAGGTTTACAATTTACAAGTTATATATACATCGACTGACTGACACAATATTGTTTTCTGGTCCCCATATAGTGTCTATATAGAACTTAACTTAACTTGGTCTGAAATATCCAACTATAGATTCAGTTTAAATTTTATGGAAACATGTAGTGTAATAATAATAATATAACTTTCACAAAAGCATGTACTCTAGTCGTGAAATGATGTATTATTATGTATTAAATTAATGTACCATCTTCACATGCATGTTGGATGATTAATTAATCATCTTGTTTTGCCATTCGACAGCACCCTCATTAAGAAAGTAGTGTTTGTACATCTCACGTTTTTGTTTCGCCTTTTTGGTTTGTTGTTGGGGGCCTACACGAGAAACGCTTGTAAGACCTGCAGTTTCTTCTCGCCAAGAGCCCTCAATAACTTGTCCTAGATTGAAGTCATCGTAGTCTACAGAACCTCTAACAAAATATGTGTGTGCTGATTGTTTCCTCAAGTAGTTATGGAGAGCACAAGCAGCTAAAACTACTTTGTCAATAGTTTCGGGTTGCAAAGGAAGAGGTTTCCCAAACACTCTAAATCTGCTAACCAATATACCAAAAGCATTTTCAACAATGCGACGGGCGCGGGAAAGTCTGTAGTTGAAAACCTTTTCTTCGAACGAAAGCAAAGATCCCGGATACGGTTTCATCAGGAACTCTTTTAACGGAAATGCGTCATCTCCGACAATAACACCGTCCGGTGGAAGAAGCCCATTTTGCAAAGCTTCGAGTAGAGAACTTTGGCCAAACACCCTGCCGTCAGATGCAGAGCCGTTACTTCCAACTTCAACGTATGTGAAATTGTAGTCGTGATCTACTAAAGCCATAAGAATGATGCTGTGCGACTTTTTATAGTTGAAAAATGTGCTGCCACAGTTTTCAGGTGCTCTTATGTTTATGTGCTTTCCATCTATGGCACCGTAGCAGCCTGGGAAATTCCATCTGTTCCTGAAACCATTTTCTATGTGTTTCCATTCTTCCACAGTTGTAGGCGCCTGTAACAGATATATGAATTTAGTATGCCTATATTAATTTAAAATAACAATAAAAATAACAATACTGTTTACACTAATCGTTTATTTCAGGAGTCGCCAATAATTCCATGCAAGAAACAAGCTATGAACGAAACAACAATAAATGAAGACCAAGATTCTACAACTATAGACGCAACGCTAGATATCGGAGAAGAAGAGGATTTAGAAGAATCACTCATTGACAATGTTACAAATGAAGAACCTCTAGAAGTTTCAAGTGCCAAAGTAAATCAACCGCCACTGGATAAGCAACAGGACGTTATCCCTAAAAAGGTTCGGAACCGGTCCAAAATACAGCAAATTGCTGCTACCGCCCGAGAATTAAAGCAACTCAGCCAAAACATTTCAAAATCAGATAACAACAAGCCTTCTGTAGATAATGAATTCGATGTATTCGGAAAGCATGTTGCTTCTCAATTGAAGCAGTTGACAGCTGAACATGCTATAACCGCTATTGGAGAGATTAACACAATATTAACAAATAAGCGTCTTGCCTCTTTACTGGGAGTAGCCGTAGCTCCCAACACAAATGAATCGTCACAAACTTCTCCAATATACATAATTACAGAAAATGTAGGGAATTACTCCCAAGAAGGGGGAATTCCCTGCACAAGCTCTAACGAAGATGCAAGTACTTAATGTTGTAACTGTCTGGTTGAAGGACATCATTACAACCAAGATTCCAGTAATTCTTTTTCTAATTTTGAAATATTGTCAACCCTCTGTTTGGAAGTTAAGATTAATGAACTGATATATTTTTACGGACAACATATCAGTAGTTCATTGGTTCATTCATTACTTTCAAATACTCTTACTTCTATGTTTGAAAGTTATATTCATTTGTATATTTGTAACTTTTTTGTTCAACATGTTTAACGATGTAAAAATTAAAATGTGTGTGTTAATAAAGTTCTTTGGAGTTTTGTATTTTTAATATATTATTTGAACTTACCTTCATGTAATCTTTAAGAACGAAGTGAATAGCTTCGCAGACCTCAGGAATCAACTTCGAAATAGAAGCCTTTGAAACACGAAAGAAATGTTGTAGGCTTCTGTAGCTGTTTCCAGTAGCAAGGTAACATAGTGTAATTTCTAATTTAAGTTTAGATGACAGTGCTGATCTCATTATGGTATCTTGTTTTGTAATAAGAGGTTCAATAAGTGTTAACAATTTGTCAAAGCTTACTGGTGACATTCGCAAGCATGCTCTGTATTCGGCTGGATCCTCTGCACGAAATTCAGTGAGTAATTGCGCGGACGCACCGAGACTATCTCTTCTCCTTAACCAGTCTCGAATCCATAATTTTTTTCTCCCCAACTCATCAATAAGTATTGTGCAAGACTCTTGGATAAATTCTTGGGTTAAATCCTGCACCATTGACCTTAATTCATCTTGAGATATCACAGAGGAAGCGCACTCAGCCATTTCGGAAGTACTATTGTTACCAGGCAAGCTGCAAGGCAGCTTACTTGCCCCGTGTAAACAGATTTTGCAGGCAGCTAACCTGCGGCAGGTTACCTGGAGCAGGCTACCTGCCTGGCAATTTGCATCGTGTAAACGCGCCTTTAGTGTTTTCTCTGTGTTCTTTGATTCTAACGTTCAACTGTCTTTTTGTCTCGCCATAGTAAGGCCTGGAACAATCATTGCAATTATAGAGTATATTGATTTTATATTATTTTATATTGAATTTTATAGATTAGCCTATAGTGTTTTGTGATTGGTTATTATTTGCATGTTGTATCATGACTTGACTGCTATACAGTGCATATTTTTGACTGCTACCTTCTGTAGTGTATTCCAACTTAGGTTGGGCATTTGTGTATTGTTAGTTGTAATTAAGTTTTTTTACCTGAGGACGGGATCAGATTCCAGATCCCGAAACGTTGTGTATTGCTTTTTACAATCGTGATGGCAAATGTCCGCAATAAACCTTTGAACAACATGTCTCAAACTGTTATAAATATCAATTTAAATATGTGTGTGTGTGTGTCCTTGGGTAACAATGGACCCCAAATTCATAACTTTTTTCTTTCAGATCTACGATGCAAATCAAACAAGATTTGAGAGTCCATTGCCGAAATTATCCTTGACTGGCAGACGACTGGCAAAGAATACTTCCTATTATGTGAACATTGACAAAGACAAATTGGGCTTCAATGTCATCAGAAAAAGCACCAATCAGTCTCTGTGAGTCCGCTTTATTCCTAGTTTAGCTCTAAAATCAGTAAAAACAAATAGGTTACCGATAAGGAAAATAAGTAAAACTTACCGGTAGTAACTAATTACTGGGTATAATCTTTGAATACAACATTAATGCAATTGAGAATCCAATAGTCAATAGTATAATGTATCATATGGAATTATTGTATGGGGTAATGATACCAGGGTAAAAAAATGTTACCTAATTGAACAAAAGCACACTATTAAAGTCATAGCAAATGTTGACATGAGGACCCACAGTAAGCCATTGTTTTGAAAGTTTAATACTCACTGTACCTGCAGTGTATATTTTAGAGTGTCTGTTGTTTCTTAAAAGAAATTTACATACTACGGTATATCTACAACAAATAACTAAGTTATTTAACTAGAAACTAACTGTAACTCACTTAGAATTTCCCAGTGTAATTTAAAAATTACTTTGAATTGTTTTGTTCAAATCAAATGGGCAAAAAACTGTAGGCTATAATTCTCTACCTTCTCATTAGAAATCTTTAGAATTGATCTGTTTTAAGAGGAACGTTAAGCATCTTTTGTTTAGCTTTAAAAGTCCATATGACATAAACCAGTTTTTTTTCATGTTAATGACCATTTAACTACATTTAACTTAGTAGGCCTATGCCTATGCTTATCTTTGGAATGTTTTATAGTTAGGCTATATTTATTTATAACTTGTTGACACTGCTACCTATACATTATAAAATGTTCTGGCAATAAAGATTTGATTTAATTTGATTTTATTTGTTATAAATCACAGGCAAATAAATGAGTAATTTTGAGGTATTTACTCAGGAGAGGTATAGAAGAACCATCCATGAAACCTCTCCCCATGATTTGTATGTTTTGTGAACTCAAGTGGTCAATTTATCTTCTTTACTGTATCAATATCATTTTTTTTAGACAGCACGAAGATTTATATCCTTTTATGACTTTTAACATTTTAGATTCAATGCGGAGGACATGGGAGGGTTTATTTTTGCCAATCAGCTGCTACAGTTGTCAGCACAGTTGCCAACCCACCGTATCTACGGGCTTGGACAACAACGCAACGAGTTTCTTCTCGACACTAACTGGCGAGTCATCACACTCTTCAACAGGGACCAAGAGCCAATTGATAAGGTGAGGAAGACAATGATTAGCTTAAAGATAAGGTAACAATCTTGATTAGAATGTTAATTTTCAATGTACAGTGCAACTTGGGTACCCTAGTACGTACAAACACTAAAGGACCAGTGAGAAAAATTTGAACAGTTCAAAAACTCGATTTGGGTAAGATTGGTTATAAATGGTTTGCAAATTTTTTTTATTTTTCCTCTGAAGACAAAAACTGGTTTTGGGTTAATGAAATACAAATTTTAAGAATTCCAAAACCAGATGGTAAAGCAATAACTAATTAAAAATGAGAACGTAATAGATTCTTAAAGACATTTCCACAAAAAGTTGTTTTGTGCGTGCTTAAATCATCTGATTTTGTACATTTTGTAACTTATTTCCACTTGATTGCCAAATATTTTGTTTATTTGTTTTAGTCTAACCTCTATGGAACTCATCCGTTTTATTTAGCTGTCGAAGACGGAGGGTTGGCACATGGTGTTTTTCTGCTCAACACAAATGCAATGGGTATTTATTTTCATAGTTTTTGTTTTCTGATGACCTAGGGTATCATAAAAAGCGTATACGTAGTATAGTATTTTCCATTAATTACTAGGGTTGTTTGTAAATTAAGGTCTCTGTAGATTAAGATAATAATGGAATATGAGAGTACCTATTGTTGAACAGCTTAAGATCACTTTGGTAGTTAAAGACAATAATTGGCAGTTAGGACAATGTTGAAGGGCCTAAGAAAATGGTCGATAGTTTAAGACAATATTGTTTTCAGACATTATCCTCCAGCCTGCTCCCGCTATCACATACCGCACTATTGGAGGTGTCCTGGATTTCTTCTTCTTCCTCGGCCCCACTCCAGCAGATGTTATTAGTCAATACACCGGTTTGATTGGACGGCCGTTCATGCCACCGTATTGGAGTCTTGGCTTTCATCTTTGCAGGTAACAATCACTACCCCTTCTATCCTTACTGAATTTTCGACTGATTTATTGTTCGAAGTTGCCAATGCGTTGTGAGTGAATGGTTGTAAATCTTTGAATTAACTGGGTAGTAAGGTGTATATGCGTTAAAATACATTTTTATTTAAATAGGAGTAGTATCTTATGCATCTAATTTAGCATAAAAACAAATAATAAAATGAACTTAACAATAAAATAAATAATATGGATGCTGTTCAAAGGTTTATTGCGGACATTTTCCATCACGAATGTAAAAAAAAAAAAAAACAATACACAACGTTTCGGGATCTGAAATCTGATCCCGTCCTCAGGTGAAAAAAACTTAACTAACACATTACAACTAACAATACACAAACGCCCAACCTAAGTTGGAATACATGACTGCTTATACAGTGCATGTTTTTTGACTGCTACCTTCTGTAGTGTATTCCAACTTAGGTTGGGCGTTTGTGTATTGTTAGTTGTAATGTGTTAGTTAAGTTTTTTTCACCTGAGGACGGGATCAGATTTCAGATCCCGAAACGTTGTGTATTGTTTTTTTTTTTTTTACATTCGTGATGGAAAATGTCCGCAATAAACCTTTGAACAACATTAACTCACCATCACCAACAATGAACTTCAAACAAAGAATATGGATGCATTGGAAGTTACCTTACAAAAACAATATATACCTACATTTGTAGTTTTGTAAATTGGTTTGCTTAAAGAATAGGCCTAGTGTATTTGACAAAAAATTAGCTTATCAGACAGGCCAAAATTATGTTTTGACCCTCGCTAAGACTTGTTAAAAAAATCAAGTGATTTAGTACTTTGTTTCGGAACCATTCCTTGAATTTTACCCCAAAATTTTTGATTCACCAACATCAAGAGTACTGATTCAATGAAGGTTACCGATTTATCAGTGTTGATGAATTTAAGTAGGCCTATCTTATTATAGCTGTAAGCTGTCAGTATCTTACAGGAAACAGGAAACTTGATACTGACTCACCAACTGACCAGTGACAGTGGGACTTTGCATACTCTAAAGTAAAATCAACAACTATTTCCTAACTGCCTTTATAACACATCATCCACTAGGACCTACTATTTTAATAAAAAAGTTAACAAATTTATTTGCTTGGCTTAAACATGTTTTTTGCTTCCATCTTAATTGCACAACGTACATTGGCAATTGCCAACAACTCTGGGCTAAAATCACATTGTAAACAATAAAATAGGTACAAAAATCGTAACTTATATTTTTTTTAGAGAGTGTAAAAATAATTATTTTTGCTCTATACTCTTTTATAACTGTTTATTTTGTAAATGAGCAAATAAATTAATCTAGAATAGAATCTCAAAACCTTTTTCAAAATTTGATGGTTTTGAGATTTGAATTTTGGTTTCCGCACATTACAAGTTACTTATGAAAAGAAATTTAAACATGAGTGCCTTTTGAACAACTATGAGATCAGCAAACATTTTAAATTTATTGTTAATCTCCATTTCTGAACAATATGTAGAAAACAACTTCATTATTAAATGGTTTAATACCTGTCCGTCAGTGATCCTACTGTCTTCTAAAAGGTGGTCAGTTTTAAGATTAAAATCTTATCTTCAGGGTATTTTAATGTAATTTAAAGTGAAGTTGATGACATGAATAGCCCACAGAGAAGTAAGATAATAAGGGCGGAAATATACTTTTGACAAGCAAGGAAGAGCTTGAACGGCGAGCACTGTGCAGAAATTCCTATCACACAGGGCCTTCCTCTACCGTGAGTGTACATGATGACAAGGGGGCGGAAGGGGTCATTGCGCTAGACAGCACTTAAGCGTACCATTTACTCTGTATCTTACTTCTCTGTGAATATCCTGACAGAGAAGATTATTTTAATCTCATAACCAGTTGTCTTTTAAACAACAGTAGGATCACTGATGGACAGGTTAATTAAACCATTTAACTCTAAAAGTTATCCTGGGCCAATAAGCACCACTTTGTTATTCAAACCAATATATTTTTTTTTTATTAATGTCACCTTTTTATTAATAGATTTGGATACAAGTCCTTGAGTGAAACAATGGAAGTTTGGAACAGGACCAGAAACGCCGGGATTCCTTTGGTATGTATCTTTTACTCACCCAACTGTAAACCAAAGCTTGATAGGAAAGATTATCATCAAATATTTAGGGTAATTTATCTGTTAAATGAAAACATGGGATATACTTAATGGTGGTGGTGAGTCAATGCTCAGTCAGTAGCAACGAACTGTCAACCAAGGCGGTGACATCTTGCATTTGCATACCAGTACCACCAAAATCAATCAGTACAGTTAATTTTCATTCTGTTTCGTCAAAATCAAATTTAAATCAAATTTCCAGGACCTCTCTTTCGGAAAGATAAAATATTGGCATTAGGAAACATAATATTCATAAACAAGTTTGACTTAATTGAAATGTTTCTTTTACTTTCTACCCCTATACATAGTATATGGAGAAAGTATTGTTTTCGTAAAAAAATTTTGAGTTTGAGTTTTAAGTGGATATATTCATATTGGGACCCCCTTAACAATAAAAGTGGTTTTGGTTTTTGAAGTGATGTCTGTCCGTGTGTGTGTGTCTGTATGTCTGTATGTGTGGATGTGTACAGAGCTACATACCACAACTATCGTCCGATTTTTATGAAATTTGGTTTGTAGCACGAATACTAGAAAAGACCGGGTATGGATAATAAACAAACATAAACAATTGACGTTTTGGCCGAAAAGTAAAAAAAAAACCATAAAATAACAGAAATTTTTTTATTGAAAATGGCCAAAACGATTTTGATAAAAATTTAGCATGTTGTAGCCCTTTAAATTGTAAACAAAATGGTGGAACTCCATTTCCTGTAAGAATTAAGGTTCAAAAGTTATTGTAACTTATGTTATTTTCCCATAAAAACCCATGAAAAACGGAAAAATGGATTTTAAAAAAATAGTTCTGATTGTAATTTGTCTGGTTATGGTCTTTATAATTCTAAACAAAATAGTGCATCTCCCCATTCCTTTAAAAATTACAGTTCAAAGTTAATGCAACATTTGTGATTGTTCCTATTAAATATCATAATTAGGCGGACTCTCATCGCTTCACCGTGATAAAGGTTTTGACAAGCTAATGGGAGAAAGTATGTGTCAGATTGCTGATGCCAACCATTTATTTTTCCTAATACATGTAAACATTTTTTTGAGAGTGGATAGGAGGGGGGATCATAATTCCAGGTAGCTTACAGTTCGGCACCTCATTTTTTTACAAATCGAGCAATGGAAAACCCATATAGGCTAATGCATTTTGGGAATTTAATATATGAATTCAACCACTATAAATAAGTTCAGCTTTACTAACTAGTCACCTTGAAAAATTATACAATAGCCTATAACAAAACAATAAATATAGTTCATCACATAGGACAAATATTTCTTCAAGTTCTCAGTTTCCTAGTTAAACTTGAGTTTGGGTCGAAAAGTGTCACTTTTGGCTCTAGTAATGAAATTAAGCTCTCTTTTTAAAATGTTCTTCTTGAGTGCTTCAAATCTGTTTTGTCTAAATTTAGTAATTTAACAGAACGTTTCTTTCTCAGCTAACTTGTAACTGTAATGTTGAAGGACACCCAATGGAACGACATAGACTACATGGTTCGGCGCAATGACTTCACATACGACCCTGTAGCTTATAAGGGACTGCCGCAGTTTGTTGACTTACTGCATAAGGTGAGGCTTTTACAAAAAGTGTAGAAGTTATTTTTGTAATTTCAGTAGTTTTACAGATTCACTCATATCAGCTAGATAACAAATTATATGTTCCTGTGACACCAGACGTACTCTTAGGAATCTGAAATTTGGATTAAATACTACCGAAGAAAAAGATAAATTGAATTGAATAAAAATTACCATACTTTACCTTACCTCCTTGGCCACTCAAACCTAAGAAGGTTTTTGGCCTCATCAACAAGTTGTCTACACTGCTGCCAGTTTGCCGCTGAGTCCATTCGGTGTAGATCCCTCTGTACTTGTTCTCTCCATCGGAACTTTGGTCTTCCCAATAGTCAAGTGCCTTGTGGTTGTCTATTTGAGACCCTTATGTAAGCTATCTCCTTTTCTTCTTTCCACATGACCTGCCCATCCTAATCTTCTACTCTTTACTGTTGCCACAATGTCAGGATCTTTATACCATTCTCGGAGCTTATGGTTTTTTCTTATCCTCCACACACCATCTTCATTTTTATTGGTCCAAAAATCTTCCTTAATATTTTATTTTCTAATGATGATAAAATTAGTATGACAAAATCAGTTTTCTTGCCAACTATCTCTAACCTAACAAATTTGTTATTGAGGCCTTGGAGATTTTACAAACTAACCCGTAAGTAAAGGGGACAAGTAGTTTACTAATAAACAAGGATTACTTGACAGACTATTACTTCAGGTAATATCAACTTTTTTTTGCCCCAGGTCCTTGATCCCAGGTAAACTTGAATTATATTTGTTTTTACTGGGGAGGGATTTTTGGGAAAAACTAAATTTCCAATCATTGGTACGGGATTAATTCAGGATTTTCTGAGGTTAGGATTTGTTTTGGACTGTCAGCGATTTTAAATTTTTCGAATGACAATGACGACGCCTTCCTGATCACGGCTTAAGTTGATGGTATGGTGAGTGATGAAGATGTCTCCACCCTTTCAGGATATGTTCTCGGTGGCGTTTTAATCTCTGAATGTTCCTTAGTTAAATTGCACCATATATGTAATTTTTGCTCAGGTAACAGCATTTTCTTACCTAGGTACCCATTATTGGTTTTTATAGATCCATGCCATAGAGACTGCAAATTGGTTTCTTTTGCAATCATTACCATCTGCAAGAATGTTTAATCAAGATTGTTAAAACAACACCTTTTTACTCAGAGGAAAAATATTTTAGGGGAGGAATCCCATCCCATCCTGAACTAAAAAAAAATACAATGCCATCTATCTTTAGTTAACACTACTACTGTATTTATATATTTACACATGTCACTGATATTGTGGTCTGGTCAAATGAGTAACAGGAAGACGGACACCTGGCAAAGTCATGTGAGGGTAGGTCTTTCTTCCTCCATTTCATTTCTTGGACTGGGGGTGTTGGAATTTGGAGCGTTCGACAGTTATGAGTAGGGACTGGAAAAACAAACCCACAAACAAAACGCAACTCACAATAATTTGATTCCCTCACCAGTTCTATCATTATCAAATGAATCCACACTATTGAACTGACAATGCTGCAAACACAACAACAAATTGGCAACACCAAAAGATCAAAGCATTCACCCGGACATAAACTGTTGTCACGTTACCCGCTCGACCCGACTGCAATATCACTGACATGACATGTTGAATATACAATAGTGTTAGTGATACGATGATAGCTTAAGAAGACCCCCTGAAGATGACACACAAGATGGTGAAATGTACATGGTAAAATACAAACTACTAGCTCAAGTAGGCAGGCAAATAAAGGTAATAACTAATATAAAACTATTTTCTATCCATTTATTACAGTTATCAAAAGGCTAATCTAACATGGAAATAAAATTATGTTTGCATCCGGTGTGTATCCCTAATGACACATCATAATCTTACTTTATTTCTTTGTTATGTATTATCTTTTAGCCTAATTTTCTGTTGATCTAACTAACTTATCTGTTTGCAGGAGGGCATGCACTACATGATAATAACTGACCCTGGAGTCAGTGCGGGTGAACCATCTGGAACTTATCCACCTTATGATGAAGGGTTGAAAGATGGAGTCTTCATAATGGATCCCTCGGAAGATAAACCATTCATAACAAAGGTAAACCATCTGCTCGGTAGTTGAGGTTTGCTCTGGGACCTTTAAAGTATTTAAGCTTTTAACTGTTTTAGCATCAGTTATGTGTCTTTTAAGAGTTCTACAGTCGAAGCAACAATTACTATTCAAGTTTTAACTGTCGAAGCAATTATTACTTATTTTGACAATACCATCCATTAAGTATTAAAAACACTTAAACTATCCATCTGACAAATAACTTGTTTATGACAACCTCAATTTCATCACCCTGTGAAATGATACCGAGGTTTTTCACAAATGCTCGGCTCGGTCAAAAATCTCAGTTCTCACACCTCTTGTTTTAAATGTACAAGATCCATCTGAATTTGATACAACTGAATTTGAATTTGTAATACTCTTGTTATATTGAAATTTAATACTTTAAGGTATGCTTTTCAATTTAGGAAAAATCTATCTAGTAAACTAACTTAAATCAATGTTGGAATTAAAGTAGAGTCAGTACCTACTAATAAAAAAACCCAACAATTTCAATATATTTTTGCTTTTTACAGGTGTGGAACGACAAAGCCACTGTTTTTCCAGACTTCTTCAATCCAAAGACTGATGCTTATTGGACCCGTCAGATCAAGCAGCTTCATGACAAGTTTGCTTTTGATGGTCTTTGGATTGTAAGTAATCATATCCTACCATATTATATTCATTTAGAGTATTTCAGGGCTGTGCGAATCCAGAAATTTTGGATCGAATCCGAATCCGAATCATAGCTGTACAGATTTTATCGAATTCGGATCGAATCCGAAAATATTTTAATTAATCCCGAGTCGAATCTGGGTCGAATCCGAATCTCAAATTTACAGCCATTATCGAACCTGGATCGAATCCGAATCTGAAATTTAAAGCTGTTATCGAATCCGAATATTTAAACCTGTTCAGAGTCGAATCCAAATCCGAGGAAAGTCAGCAGTACCAATTTTCACATTTTTAGACCACATTTTCATTTAATATTTTAAAGTGTAATGGATTAAATAATACTAAACATCAAACGTTTTACTTCATTTTTTCAAGCATATTTCCATTTTCAAGCATTTTATTTCTTTAGGACATGAACGAACCCTCAACAGAGTGGAATGGAGGCAAAGACGGATGTCTAGCTAACCCTCTAGACAACCCTCCATACCTGCCCCGAGTGCAGGGTGGACAATTGTATTCCAGAACAGTGTGCATGAGCGCCAGACATTACAGTGCAAAACACTACGATGTGCACAACATTTTTGCAACACAAGAAAGTATTTTAACTGTCAGGTCAGTGAGCTTATTTGTTAAATATTTCTAAGTCAGTACTACGACTTAAATCGTCACCACTTTTGTGTTATTAGTGATTTTTTGGGGTAGAGTAGGTGATGGGTGAGGGCTGTAGGAAGGATGGTGCAGGGTCAATTTCTGTACCTTTCTAAAAACTGTGTTTTAGTTACACAAGCAAAAGTTTAAGCAAAACTAGGATGTGAGCGAGTGTTGATTCGAGGCGCCGTCAGCTGACCTACTTGGCTATTGTAATATGCTAGTAGCACTGGCTCTGCCAGCCATGGCGGTTTTTGGACCGAAAATGGTTCGTGTCCACCTGTTCTGACGCCATTTTTAATCAAATCTTGAAATTTGGCACCCTAATTTTAAAAACTTCAGCACACAATTCCCAATATTGTACTTTTTGCACATTTAGGATTAAAAAGGAATATTACTGAAACTAACATTATGTTTTACAGACATATCAATTAACAGGGCTGGGACGAACATTTTGTTTTTAAATACATCAATTAAAACATGGAAATTTAAAAAAATGCGTTTTTAGCTTTTTTCAGGGTTGATGAAGATCTTTAGCGCTTGTATTGCAAATAAGGTAGGCTATAGTAGGAACAATTTGGTGAGTAATTTACAGGATTTTTTGAGTTAAGAACGACGGAAACCAAGAGCAATGTGGTGAGTTTGAGTTTTGGTCCTAATACTTATCAGGACAGTTTGTTCTTGTACCTTGCTTCGAATGAAAACATTTCACTCACAGGTCTCAGGCCAATCAGGGATAAAATGTCAAATGAAATAACTTGATCAACTAAACCCCTCTTGTTGATGAATTGTTTTAAAGTTTTTACTTTCATACTATTGCTGGTTTTCAAACTTACATTTATGTTGTAGGGCTTTAAAAACAGTAAGAAAGAAGAGAGCATTTGTCATATCTCGGGCATCGTACCCTAGCCAGGGTCATTTTACAGGAGTATGGACAGGAGACATCAGTTCTACTTGGGATGATATGGCTCACTCTATACCAGGTATTAACACATAGGCTCTCTAGTTGTATATTATACTAGCTATCCTGACAGACGTCGTCCTGTCCAAATGTGGTTTTATGTCAATGCTCGTTCATTTTCAAGATGAGCTCGTTCGCATATGGCTCAATCAGGTCCTGGTTAAAGTTAGTTTGCTACGCTTACTCACCTTTAGGTTGGAGCTCAAAAAAATAATGAAGTTTTTTTTCTTTTAATTTGAAAGTTGTTGTTGTGTTGAAGGAATGTTTAACATGAAATAAGCACATCGACTAAGTAATAAACGATTCAAGAATAAATGGAAAACATATGCTTTGTTTTGATTTTAAAACATATGTTAAAGATTTATTCTACACCTTTTTTGAAAATTTACTAACTTTTATATTTGAGATTTATTGTGTTTAGGCTAATCAATATTTTGTATAAAGTGGAATAACCTCAATGGCCACTTTTAGAAAACAACTTGGGAATAAAGATGAAATGGGTTTGTACAGGTTGTTCATTAGGTAAATACTATGAAAAGGGCGGAAAAACTATATTGTTTGGAGGAGATTTTAACCAGGTACTACCTGTTGCTCCAAGCCAAAAAGGTTAAAATAATATAGCCTAGCATGCACGACAGTAAAGGGAGCATCCATATATAACAGTAAAACCTAGAGGTAGTTTTCGTTTCTTAAAACTAAAACTAACCAAAAATATGCATGTAGAAGATGCTGATGAAAAATAATTTCCTGATTGGTTTTGATAACTGGATGATGGAAACCTAACCATTCGCAAAATAGTTAGTAATCAGGCGTTGATTATGACCTTTTTTGATAAAAATATGTAAAGTCAATCGCACCTTTAGTAGGAATACCACCACATAAACTTACACTAGGCTAATAGTAGTTTTTTTTAAATGTTGATCAGAAAAAAATCTAGGGTTAAGTTTGGTAAATGGGATGCCTTTACTTTACACTAATGTTGTTAAACCTTTACAAAATGAACATAAACTTAGAAATAATAACTGGGTTGGGGTGCTAAATTAGCGGTTTTGACCAAGAACTAAGCTTATCTCAACACACCTTTATTTGCCTTTTCACATTTGACAAAGAAAATTTCCAATATTTAAATCAGGGAAGCTTTTTTATCATCACTAACCAAAAGACCAAAGCTACCTTACCAAATTAAGCTACAAGTATGGCTGTGTCCGCAAATGTGTTATGGTTTTTTGCAGGCTAGCTTTAAGGTTTCAGATAGATAAGTATAGTTGTGTTTAGTTTTAATTTTTTACCATCACTAATTTTGTATTGTACATTATTTTGTATTATTAATATATAGAAAACGAAAACAGTTCGTTTAGGTGGATTAAACAAGTTAAAAAATTTATTGTTTGGATATAGGGTCATTTGAAAACGGAAAGAGTTACCTCACCTGAAACGTAGTGTAGTTCAAAATACTAATGATTGGAATATTCCAATTATTTTACCTTACCTACCTACCCTGGCTCAAGTAACAGATTCTGTGACCAATTGCAGACATCCTGAGCTTCAGTCTGTTTGGAATTCCCATGTCCGGGGCTGACATTTGTGGATTCAACCAGAACACTACTGTGGCTCTGTGTAAAGCATGGAGCCAACTTGGGGCCTTCTATCCGTTCTCCCGCAATCACAACTCAATTGAGAACTTCGTAAGTCAAACCGTTCTTAAATTATTATTTAGATAATATTCTATTTAATGGACTAATCAATCTACTCAGCATTAATTTAATGTGCTGGGTAGCTGAGTGGTCAATTTACTCCTCTACTTGTTGGAAGGTTGCCGGTTCTTCGGAAAAGTCAATACTCAATAGCTTTTTAACTTTAGTTAAAAATTGTGAGTGTTCCAAGTCCAAAGAACAAATTAATTAACTTGACCCAGCCGTTCTTAATATATTTACCGGTTTATTTCACTCGATTGTATACAACAGTAATGGCGTTTTGACTCAAAACATAACACTAAAACTCTCACTTGTTGTTTACTAATATTTTTGTTTTCCAAAACAGGTTAGGTAACCAAAGAAACTAAAAATACATGCTTTAAAACTTAACAGATAGACAGAAAAAATTATTGACTTGACATGTTCGATCCCTCTGAATAATGTAGAACTAGTGAAAAAAGTCCAGGATGGAACAGTTCCATCAAGGAATGTCGGTGCGCATTAGCGGCGGGATTATAATGATCCATCCGCCAGTGGTTTAAGAAAATAAGGCTTAGCGTCCCTAGAAATGTAAATGAGATACGGTACAGGAGGTTTTAATTTTTAATTAAATCAGTCTCCTTTTTCAGCTCACCTTAAAATCTATCTCTACACTATTTTTTAGTGAATTTTATTGTGCCACTTGTTGTTATTGTATTGTTATTTTGTTGTCAGGACCAGGACCCAGTAGCACTAGGCCCTGAAGTGGTAGATGCCGCAAAGAAAGCCCTTCTCACTAGATATTTCTTCCTGCCATATCTCTACACATTGTTTTGGCATGCTCATAATGAGGGTGAAACTGTTGCCCGCCCCATGCTTGTTGAGTAAGTTGCAAAATAATATGGCTGAAGTCACAATAAATTCTGAATATGGATGTGTATGCATAATTGTACGAGGTTTTGTCGAGTATATTGTACTTAGAGTGCGGTGGTGGGAGGGGTTCGTGGTGGGCATAGTTCTGCTCTACACAAGACGCCATTTCACTAACTTACTATGGAACAGTGGGACTTTGTTTGATTCGTACAACAGACGGCTGGAATAATAACAGAATAATAACAATTTAGGTTGTTTTTACTTTTGAAACTCATTGATGAAAATGTTAAACAAAACGGAAACTTCCTTTAAGAAGTTTTGGATGCTTTCATATTCAAATTTAGGTTTAGAATATTATTATTTCTTATAAATAACCAAGAAGCTTTAATTCATTTGGCTATAAGTGACACAGTAAAATGCAATAAGGACAGTAAAAACGTGTATCTAATAAGTTAGTGAAAACAATTTAAGTTGTTAGAAAACAAATATCAATGCAAGATCAATGTATTATAATTGTCTGCTGACCAAATTTTTATCACATTGTTGATGTAGCAGTTTCCTTTGTTATTTTCAGATTCCCCAAAGATGAGAAAACGTACAACCTCCATAGTCAGTTTCTGTGGGGATCAGGCCTTTTGATAGCTCCAATGCTTTCAGAGGTTAGTTCATCAATATGCCATCACTGTTGATTAGTGATATGTGCTAAACAGTTTATTTTGAATTAATTATGAGGTTGAGGCAAGACAACACTAAATAAACAGGCCGTAAGGCTCCTCTGGCATGACGTCATCATAGGCGACGGCAATGACGTAATGTTATTTTTTTAGTTATATTTTTGTTTTCTAAGAAAAGATTAAAACAAGCAGCTGATCACAAACGGCAAAAATTACGTCATTGCCGTAACCTACAATTATGTCATGCCTGAGGAGCATTACGGCCTGTTTAATTAGTGTTGCCTTGGTTGAGGGTAGGTCTAGTTGCAAGTTGTAGAACGAGGGACAATCAAATCAATCTTTATTGTTACAAGTAATTCAGTAGCATTTATATCACGGAAAAAAAATATCACATGGCTTCTGCCTCTGCGTGATAAGAGCAGCATCTAAGAGCATTAAAAAATACCCCACCGCAGCAAACCTGCAGACTAAGTAAATTTATATTTGCCTGGTTGGATTTACTCAAATATTTCCTTAAAGTTGTCAGATTTGCTCACTATATTTAAATAACATTAAGTTTAATGAGTAGGTTTGCTGCTACAGTGAAGCTAATAAAGTATGTTTTCCTACAGTCACCCGACAAAGTTGGCTTCCTTGTACTGTTTATAGTACAGAAAGCTGCTAATTGCTGCATATTTATTTTTTGTCGTACGGTTTATACTTTGGCGCACATCAGGATTCCAACGAAACAACACAAAACAGCGTGGTTCTATTATGCACGTATTCCGTGTACGCTTGGAAATAGGTTTGGCAACACTTAAAGATAATAATACAGGGTGCGGCAGAAAGAACTCCCCTATTAGGAAAGCTAATAAAAACAAAACCAAGTAAGATATGACATTTTTATTGCTATTAACCAAAAACACACATTATGCCATTAAAAAAAATATAAAATTATAGTGCTTTAAATAAAATGTTGTTTTAATAATCGATAATTTAAAATTATCGTGTTTTAAATAAAATGCCATTTAAATGGCGGCCTCCAGTGTTAACACATTGGTTCAAACGTTCCCGGTAGTTGTCCATTACCTTCCGGGTCATGTCGGGTGAGATGGCTGCAACTTCATGCCTTATTATTTCCTTCAGGGCTTCCAAACTTTGAGGGCGATGTTCGTATACCTTAGACTTTAGATAGCCCCACAAAAAAAGTCACACGGGCTCAAGTCTGGCGATTGCAGTGGCCATCCGATGTCACCGCGCATTGAAATGACATGGCCAGGAAACATTTCCTTGACCAATGTCAATGATTGACGGGACGTGTGTGAAGTAGCACCATCCTGCTGGAACCATACATTGGCCCGAACAGGAAAGATAACAGCGAGTTTTGGCTGCAAAAAAGTACGGAGCATCGCACAATAACGCTCGCTGTTCACAGTCACAGTCGCGCCATTTTCTTCAAAAAAGTACGGCCCAATTATAGCCCTCAAAGTTTGGAAGCCCTGAAGGAAAGAATAAGGCATGAAGTTGCAGCCATCTCACCCGACATGACCCGAAAGTTAATGGACAACTACCGGGAACGTTTGAACCAATGTGTTAACACTGGAGTCCGCCATTTAAATGACATTTTATTTAAAACACGATAATTTTAAATTATCGATTATTAAAACGACATTTTATTTAAAGCACTAAAATTTTATATTTTTTAAAATGGTTCAATGTGTGTTTTTGGTTAATAGCAATAAAAATGTCATATCTTACTTGGTTTTGTTTTTATTAGCTTTCCTAATAGGGGAGTTCTTTCTGTCGCACCCTGTATTATGAGCAGCTGATTGACTATTACAACTATGATTTAACCTGTCATTTCATGTTTATAGTTTCGGTATTTCTGAACTTTCTGGACTTTTCTTTCAAACGTTTTTAAAACATTCCTACGATCTTAATAAACAAAAAAATACCTTTAAAGCATTTTTTTAGGCGCGGAAACCACTTCAAATTACAAAAACATACGGAACTATATTATCATGTCGCGGAGCACATTTCTTGCCGAGGAAAAATAGCGGAGTGATACGGACCGGGTACTACTTTCTCTAGGGCACCTATTTGTGTTGCCAGCTGAACCTAAAAACGTGTTGTATAGTGTTTGAAAGACTAATTATTTATATGCTTTATAGTGACTGTAGGAAAAATATAATGTGTAACAGGAGTGCAAAAGGCCTTTGCTGCACTCGAGATCATTCATATTCATCATTCGAGATTCATTTTTAAATATTGCTCTCGTGTGCAGCAAAGTGCCACTTTGCCCACTAGTTACACAAATAACTATTTATTAGTAAAATGTTGACAGCTTATTATGAAATAACAAAATTTTCCAATTTTGATAAAAACATGTTCATTAACAAGCAAATGACAACAGTTTACTCTATTATTTTTCAGAGTTATATGGGAATTTTAAATTTAATATATTTTTTTTAATTTTCTCTATAAATATTTACTGTACAATAACTCTTCAGTATTCTAAATTATTTAGCTAAGTTATTGTGCTAAAGGACACATATAAAAATATATTAATTTTAATGGATGGTGTTTTTGGACTTTGGGAACCTCAAAACAAGAAAGTAAAGCAGTCCCAGATCTAGTTCTAGAATGAGACCTGTGGTAATCTCTTAATCTCTGTATGGGAAATTTGCTTAAAGAGTGAGGTCTCTCATTCAAGCACACGTCCTCTGTATTGTACAACTCCGTCAAGAAAATGCCATGAGATATTAATTCAATGTCGTTTCTTGTTGCTTTTGGGCTTAATTTAATTTAAGATTCATCTCCAATTAACTTGTTTACTGATTTAAACACATCTCTTATAAATAAAAAAAATATTCCTTGGTTACAGTTCATTTTGGTTCATGTTCACAAGTTTATTGTGAACATTTTCCTTCTCAATTAGTAAAAACAAAACTAGTTTTTACGTTTCGGAATCTGAAATCTGATCCTATCATCAGGTAAGATAGCACAGCACCCAAACTAAAACTAGCTTTTGCTGGGTTTCTGTACTAATCTCATTATGTTTTAGTTTAGGTATTTCCTCACCTGGGGTCGGAATCAGATTCCTGATGTCAAAACAAGATATCTTGCTTTACCCTAATCATGATAGATATATTACTGTTGTTCACACTGCAAGACTCAAGTTTAGGGTTGTTGTAGGAAAAGGGATATGCCACAGCTTATTTGCCGGCTGGCCGCTGGTACAACTTTTACTCCTTCAAGCAGATTGTAAGCAAGGGAAGCACATATTTGCTAGACACACCTAGCGATTCCCTCCCACTTCTACTAAGGGGTGGAAGAATAATTCCCGGCCAGAAGCCCAACACTACCACCACAACCAGGTAGTTATTTTCCTTCGTTTTAGCAGCCTGTGTAGAACTTTTTATTTTTGTCTGTGTCAATCATGTTTTTGGACAGAATTTACCAGTGGTTTTGCTAATACTGTGAAGCCCTTCACTGGGTAGGAGTCTCAGCAAAGTGTCTGGTAGTAATTGATTGGCAGCGGTTAACACAAAACTAAATTGAGAGGTTAGTTAGGCTACCTAGACACCAGAGTCCTGCTAATCTGAACTACAGTAATTGAAACCGGACCCTATTCATATTAATTACCAAATTTGTTCAGATTAGCCAGATATGAGGTTAAATTTGATGACAAATCGAAATAATGTATTTTAATAGCTCTGAAGTTTTATTAAATACTAGAGGTTGTCCAGTGGTCGAAAACTCAACCAAAAATATGTAATGTACTATCTTCTCTATTTTTACCCCACGCTGTAAATAAAACATGTGATTGGAAACACTTCTATTTGTTTTGATTTTCTGTTTATATTTAATCATCAGCATAGAAATCCATAAGGCCCATGTTAATTTTTTTATTATTTTTAAACTCATTTTTAGTGCTTATTTATGAGCTTTTTTTTATTCATAAATATATTCTGCACATCTACAGGATATTTTTTTAATAGTATGCGTAGATTTTCCCTACGATGCACACGGGCTGGGAAAAAATGTTTTAAAGAAACATGCTTGCCTATTAATATATTGATATTGCTTCTGCCATCATAATATTTTCCCCTGCAATCAGAGCAACATTGTGATCACTTACCGTGATCGTGGAAATATCTGTTTTCATAGACTGTTATTGCAGAAAAACCTGTGACCATTTCCCGCAGTCAACTTGTGTTTATGACTAGGATGACTTCAAAAGTAAAGCAACAGGACGCCATTTACAGATGGATACTCGGTTGATGCTAAATTACAAATAAATATGTTTGTCTATTGTTGATAGTTCCAAATTCGACGTACTATTCACAGACTTATTGCCAGTTATTTTAAATTCACATACTATTGTTGGTTTTCTAAGTTTCCCAGTTGGCTGGACTCCCTGGTCAGTATTGCAGAACACATAGCTTTATTTTTAGTTCAAATACAGTGTATTTTTTCCCACAGGTGGTTTGGATTAGTCTTAATTAGTACTCTGGTACTGGTGCATTTATTCAGTTTTAGATCAACATATTTGATTGAATTTTACCCACCTTAAATTCTACTTGAAATATTTTCTACTTCAGAGAACTAAGGAACATTCAAACCTGAAAATTTGTTTAGTTACTTCAGTAAACATAAATATTCAAACTGAAACTTATAGTATACAAATAAAATAAAATCAAAATCTCTTTTATTTCGTTTAAAATAATCATTATTTACAGTTATTACAAAATATATACAAAAATATTTTATCAGCTTCCCAGTTTATTCCTTTGGTTGCCAGAAACAAGTTTTGATTGTCAGCCCTAAAAAATTAATTACATTTCAGATTTTCTTTGTGGTTGTGGAATATTAGCAGCTTAGTGAACAGAGCTTACCTCATTTTCAGAAGTTTATTGTAAGAAGGTTTTATGGTAAATACAGTCCAAAATGGATCCGATCTATTCTTGTGAGTTTTTATAATTGATTCATTCAATAGAAGGTAGATTCCAGTTAGTAACTATTTTACATTTATCTTTATATACCTAAAATGACTCTCTATGGTATGTCTGCCTTGTTCTGTAATTCACTTAACATAGATAAAAGCACCATAAACAGACCTTCCAACTCTCCCACATTATCTCCCACTCCCGCTCTCCCGCTTTCGGTAGAAAAACTCCCGCATATCTGATACAATACAAATTTACATACAAAACAGGGAAATCTTTTGGAAAATCGGGAATTTTTTGCAATGTGTGATGGAGAGTGATTTGGACGAGCAACTAAGTATAGTGGATCTTTCAAATACAAAACAAGATATAAAAATGAATGGACCGTTCAATGTCCCTTTAACTTTCCTAGTGTGCTATTTGCTATTTTCAATAACTTTTGTACGTTTTTGGATGATATGAAATGGAAAAAAATTAATATTTAAAACTATTTATACATTAGTAAAAAATGGTTAAACCCCTGTTTTTTAGGCTTAAATTTTCAAAATGTTTCTGGGGAAGGACCCCCACACCCTCCTGCAGCGGGGGGGGGTCACTTCTGCCTGAAATTCCTCCGAAGTTGACAGGTCTGCCATAAAGAACTGCTGTTATGTGTTTTCTATGGGTTTCAGCCGACTCAACCCCATGGCTCTACTAGTGTCTTTATGTGATCATAACATGGCTCATGGTGACCTATACTGGGATGATGGGGATTCTTATGGTAAATATTGATACTTCCCAAAGTGTTAGGTTATGTATTATAGTAGATCTTGCATTATAACTGTTTGCCAAGTTTATTGTCTGGAAACTCTGAATCTGGGGTGCTTGATTATTTGTGACCATCACAACCAAGTAAAAAATATAATACAATTTCATACTTATGCCAGACTTGTAGATTTGTGTCTTGGAGAATTTTAGCCTATTTGTATCCATCCAATTGGTATATTTAAAGAGATATTTTGGTATTATGTAATAATAAATAATCATAATATTTTAGTTTAGTTTTTAGAAGTTGGTTTATTTTTTGTTTTAACTTTGTTTTATTTTCACTGGCAACTTAGGGCAATTTCTTTAGGTTTAAACTCAGACTCTGTGGGACCTAGGCTGGGTCAATCTAACTCTTGTTTGTTTCAGGTTCTCTTGTGTAGCCCTGTAGGTAAACAGTGTGAGGCTACTTAGTTTATCTACTCATTTTATTGCATTTTTTGTAGTTTAAAGCCCACAGAGTCACGTCACAATTTACAAGTAGTGTTGTGTCTAGTAACACTTTATTTTGTACTGAGCTCTGATTAACTGAGAATACCAAGTCCTAAGACTATTCTAAATCACTATCGACTTCTGGGAAATCCCAGCACCCCGACTCGTGCAATTCCTGGGACTTTATCGATTGTTTAGGTGGCAAAATTCCCTGCACTACCATTCGAGTTTTCGCCAGCAGGAAATTTGCGTTACAATTACAAGTGGTTTCAAGCCAGCACTATGAACAGTGCAAAAACTCTACCGTTTCATTTGCATATGGTTGAATAGGTAGGGCGTTGAACATTTTATGTTTTTGACAGTCCACATTTAAACATGTTGGGACTGTGTTTTTCATCCGGCGCAAATAGCGCAAATTCGTGCTAAGTTTGCCACCTAACAAATTCATGACGGAGTTAAATTTTGGATTAATAAATTACGCTAAATTAAGGTTTACAATACCTGTGCTACTGGGTTACAATACTGTTTACAATACTGTTTACCTGTGCTATTTTCAAACAATCTTGTCCAGTTAGTGCAACTACAGCTGTTTCGCTCTCAATATAAGTACAAGTACATCAGGTCCAAAAATGTCAAACAACATCAACTTGGATGGATAGGGAAACTTGACGTTGTGACCTTTACTACACAAGAGGTACTATAAATCTGAACTTTTCTTAACAAATGTATTTATCAAGGATGTAAAATAGAGCACAAGGACCTTGGTTCCAAGGATTATATTTGTACACAGGCTTAACTGGATGGGAAATAGTCCACTAAAAAATAAAACACTAGACACATTAAATCAACCTTTCTTGGTGAGAATAATTTCAAAACTGTTAATTTGTGTGTATAGGTTAAATTGTTGTTTCTTGGTCTTCAGTGGGCTCTTTTCCACTCAGGTAAGCTTGCTATGGTATTCAAATAAATGTAATTAGTTGCTAGTATTTTACTGTTACACAAACACCATCCATTGCTGAACAGTTTGTAAAGTTCTAATTTTCCCAGATTTTGAAACCGGAACGTACAACTTCCTCACCTTTAAGGCGACGGGTTTGAATGTAAGCAGCACAGTCGAGCATTGGAGCTATAAGACGAGGCTGGTACTGGGAGAAGTGGACGTGTTGGGTGTTCCAAGCGATGTGAGAAAAGTTATAGTCAACAGTAAGCCTGCCAACTTCACTTTCGACAAGGTCATAAAGGTATGGTAAATTTAACATTTGAAATCCACCAATATTGATAAATTTAAATATATGAAGGTTAACATACCTGTACCGTGTCCATCCTCAGTCTTTTTGAAGGACACTCAAGGATTAAGCGACCCTTCTTTCAGTAATTTTTTACAAAATGCCACTGGCATTGACACTAACAAAATTAATTGTCTGTGCTATTTTGTTAGTTGTATTACAGCCCGTGACATCTAGGCTGACACTTGACTGATCACTACTAGTATCTAGTTCAAAAATATTATATGCCATCATGCGTGTTGTGTCAACTGTCCTCGCGACCCTCCTGAAGGCGTACGTGAAACACGGAAGTCAACCCCGTGAGTCAGCAGAAATGTTTGCAGTCAGATCTTTTCCTTACTTCCACTCGCCTACACTGCCTGCGCTAGGCCAAGTGCCAGCTTATTTGTCAAGAGCTGTACAGTGTGGTATTATTTTGTGCCGTGTTTATAGTCTTGCATTTTTATTGTTACAGTTTCTACTTATACAAGATCTGTCCCTAGATATGAGTCAGCCGTTCACTATCTCCTGGTCTTAACCTTCTGTTTAATATTAAATACAGATAATGCTTTCTTTGTATTGTAAATCAATGTTTTTATTTACACTTGATAATAGATCTAAGTAATTTGTAAATTGACACTTACCTTTTTGTGGAATTAAAAATAGTATTTGATTAATATTTTGAAATGCCTCTAAAATGTTTGACGTGAAAATTGTAAACTTTTGTAGCAGCTAACTGCTTTGATAGATTTATTTTGGGACTATAAAGAAAAACATACGATATTAAAGCTAGAATGCATTTCTAACATTTCGGCTTTATTTTAAATACATCTTAATAAGTATAATAACATGCATTAAATATTCACAAGTTATCTATAATGTTATATTTATCATGTTTTTTTTGTTTTGTTTTTTTTCCTGGGATGCTAGGCACAAGCCTGGGATATTTATCATGTTAAGTCTACTGAAAATAAACCCAGAATATAAATAGATATAAAATATATATTTTTGTAATTTGACTATTAACTAGTATAGACTATTTTATTGCAATAAAAATATTTGTATTTATATTACTTTGTAAATATGTATTGTATTATGTAATCCAGAACATTGCGCACAAGGAAAAAAAATTAATTCACCACTCTTGTTTACATTACAATTTAGGACAATTAGGAAAGTGGTTTTATGGTTGTACAAACTTTTTTTATCGATTGTGTTAAAAATATCCATAGGTAGTAATTCTTCAAGCTAATTTGAACTTGCAATAACTTACAATCAAACAAACGTTTAACCATGAAATTTTGTCCTAAACATATTTTATAGCTAAATATTCTAGTCATTGTTTTGCATTTAAGGGGAAACTTGGCATAAAATGATTTTATAAGAAGCAAAGAACTGAAAGCTACGGAAATCACTGATACAATACGCAATGTCAATGTCAGTGTTCCAGTCATACAGGGATATGAAGTATTTGTTTACCATATATTGTATCAATAGCTAAAGCTTGTGTTTTGTTCAGAATTTGTTAAAATAACAGTTAACACCTTGAAACCGTCTAAACATACATGTTTGTCAAGGACTGTTAAAATGCACTACAAATAAATAATCCTAAATTAAAACTTAATCTGGAATAAGTACTGAAACATTCTTCAATGTATTTTTCCTAATAAAAAGCTATTTTTAGATATCTATATTAAAGGATTTCACATTTTCATATTCATTGCACAAACAATTTTTCAATTCATTTTTTATTTTTATTAAAAATGAAACTAGAAGTTAAGAAATAGTAAATACTTATTTTTATAATTTGCCATTTATGTTTAAAGTAATGCCATGTGGCCTATGTATAAATTATCTTTCATTATTGAAAATAATAAGACTGTGAAAATAAACTTTAATTGTGATATGACAAACTTATTTGATTTTTAACACCCATACCTTACTTACACTTAACTATATTACACCCTAATCTGCCACCTATGAGACAGGGACCATTGTCGTATCGGAACAGTGAAAAGGTCAAATTATCCAGGGAGCATATCAAATGACCAAAGTGCTGATTTTGTACCTGTGTGTGCGGGTGATGTTCAGTAGTTTGTTGCAATCGCCAAAGACGATGATTTTTCCATGATTGCTTTTGTCATGGATGACGATGATAATGTTCACGTGATCGTGGATGAGAATAATAATGATTCTGTTACCGCAAAAGATTTAGATTTGGCCACAATAGCTGAGGATGACAACAACATTTCCGTGGCTGCGGGGAGATAAACAAGATTTTTGTCGCAATTATGGGGGACAATGATGATGTCAGCTGAACTTCTGAAACTGCAATAGAAGTGTAGGTATTAAAAAGCTGAAGACAAAAAATAAGTATCTTTTATTTTGTTACCATCCTTCCAGAGGACAACCTTCTGTAAGTGGCATACAAGTTATTGTTTTAGATCACTTCCAGAACAAACAAAAATTCTCTTCACAATATAAACACCTAATTTACATAAGTCATATCTATAACTCAACTTTCTTCTTCATCGCATCTGTAACTCTGAACATAGGACCATGGCCGGGGACGATGTAGTTGGCCAATCTCAATACTTTGTTTCTATTCTCTTCTTGTCTTTCTGGACTTTGACTTCCTGCAACTGTCCGCCATAGTTCAGGATCTTCCAAATCTTCCTCCCGTTCAAACAAATCACCTGACACAAATAATTGCATTTGTAAATCTAAATTACTTTTACAAAATCCTAAGCCATGGTATAGAGATCTAATTTTGATGTTAGACAAATACTAAAATCAAAGGTATCAACCACGAATACTAGATCAGTCACGGTATGGATCGTAAATATAAACAAATGATATTAGTGGCCCGAAAGCAAACATTATTAATAACATTGCTTAAATTGAACTGTCTAAATCATATGTTAACGTTATTGGTACAGTCATAGACAAAAAGAATTAAATATAGACTGACAGCAGTGCTGCAATTAGCATAAGTTCTGGCGTCCACCACCAGGAGTACCGTGTATTTACATAGCAAGTGCGCCTTAACTACACGGCACTCATAGGCATAGACAAATAGAATTCAATATAGACCGACAGCAGTGCTGCGGTTAGCATAAGTTCTGGTGTTGCGTATTATGTGCGCCTTAACTACATGGCACTCCTGGTGGTGGACGCCAGAACTTATGCTAATCGCAGCACTACTGTGAACACTTAATACCGAGGGAAACAGACAAACCCCGCCTAAAAAACTGAATACACTTAATACAGAGGGAAACAGACAAACCCCGCCTAAAAAACTGAATACACCGAAACAGACAAACCCCGCCTAAAAAACTGAATACACCTAATACAGAGGGAAACAGATAAACCCCGCCTAAAAAACTGATTGAAAACAACAATCAATTCCACACTGGACCTGGGCCAAACAGCCTCTCTTATTCCACTCAGTGACGATGAAGATGCTGAATCCACCAAAACAAGAGCACATCCAGGGAAATTCATTAGGAGTAAATCTGTGAACACAAACAGCGGCAGAGTATCTATGATTACAGAGGAAGACCATCGTAGCCTCGAAGGACAAAAGATTTTTGCATTTCCACCAGAAGATACCCCGCTGATAAGCACACAATTAATGACAGATGAGGATCTACAGCACACATGCCGCATCCACCTTATTGACACACAACACCCAACATCATGTGAATACAAAACACTGCCACCGAGCACTAAATGAGCACTAAAATTAGCACTAAATCGTGACACCATTTTCAACTGATTTGCTCAATGTGGTGGGGCGGATGACGTCATCACTGGCGGCAGTTTTTCCTCATTTACTTGAAGTTAGCCCCGCCAACAGTTTTTATAATTTTTTGGTGTGTTATTGTAGAGCACAATTTTTTTTATATATACCTTGGAGAAGCACAAATTCAGCACTAAATTATGGATATGTTTATATAATTTGTGCTCATTATGGTGGGGCCAACTTCACGCGAGTACTTTGTTAATGACTACAAAGATGAGCTGCTTTAATTATCAGGATCGTTTATTTATTAATTGCTCAATGCACAGCTGGATCGAGTTTTGAACCAACAAAAAGCTTCTGACTTTTTCAGTAACCTTCTGATTATTGGTAATTGTCCTGAGTAGAGTTAACATGAACATTTTGATTTATTAGGCGAGCATTATCCACCCAGCTCTTGTTAAATTCTGTTAAATACTACAATGAAAAGTCAAGTAGTGATGTAGAGTAGAATCAAACTATACATTTAAAAGTAATTCACCACCCACCTACAACCGCAACAGTTCCTTGGTTCTTTGTATTGACGACAACTGAGACATCATCATGAGTATGGCCTGGAGTAGGGATAATTGAAATGTCTTTGTCAATCACATATGGCTTTCCTATAACCAAATTAAAACTAAATTACAGGGTTCATAATAGCTGATTAGGTTTTGATTTTGAATAATCAAAAACGCTCCTGGTATACGTGAAAGGAGTAGTTTTAATGTGTACTATTTGTACCAATGTGAAAGGTTTATCCCACAAAATAGGGATGAAAAGAAATGAGTGATCAACATAAACGCCCTCTAGGCTTGTCAGTCATCAAACTTCAAACTTGCTTAGGATTTTACAATTGTAAGAGAAGTCTAATTGCAGCATCCAAAGTCAAGCAGGTCATCAAAAGTGAAGTAAGATCAAATGCATCTTCTGACAGACTTTAAGATCAGTAGGTTACTTACAATTTTTACACTTGATACATTTTTCAATTATTGTTTATTATATTAAAATAGAGAAAGATGGAGGGTCGTTGTTGGTGTGGCCAAATAACTTGTTAGATACGCATGGCCATGGGATTAAGAGTAAGTACATTTTTGCATTTTAAATGTAAAATCATGTCTTATTTACAATGAAGTTTTAATTGTTACAATGTACATTTTAGAGCAAACCTACCTTCATCAAATGGATGTATTGTGTATTTGTGTTTATAACTGATGCTGAATCCCACGATATGTTTAGCTTTCAGGAAGAGGTTGTTGTTGCCGGTGTGGTCGGAGTGGCTATGTGTGCTGATTACGTAGTCAATCTGATTCACGTTCACTCCGTGTTTGCCTAAGGCTGAAATAGAAAATTATTTTTATCCATGCTTAATGAGGCAAATTAATCTAAACAAAGAAATCATCTGTTAACTTAGTGTGAAGGTGATTTGTTAGTAATCTATTAAGCAAATAAGTGGATACAAGGAGACTTAAGTTACTCTTCTGTTTCAAGTTCATAAACTTTTGACGACCACACCTCAATTTTCTGTTATAGCGACCACACATGGATTTTATACAGCTGAATTTGTAAAGAACAATGTTTAATCATGAGGATTGTCCGTTAACAGCAATAAGACTCCCTTCCCACTTGAACCAGGCTAAGGTTATGCGGACTCTTACCTCGTAGCTATTCTCTGTCCTGTGCATCGCGATGTGTTCAACTAGTGACTAAATAATGTGTATTAGCCTACGTTTTTTGTCTAGGGGTTCATTTTGTGAATTGCTAACATGAGTGATTGTATTTGAATTTGGCAAAATTAAGATAATTTTTTTTCTATAGATTAAGAAATAAAATCTATAGAAAAAAACTGATTGAAGTAAAAACTGTTTTATAATAGCAAGATTAAGAAATCCAAACATATAGTTAAAACTACTTGGGATATTATAAACTCAGAAACCATGAAAAGTTAAGTTAATTGCACAAATAACATATATGTAGTAAATGGAAACAAAAGAGTTGCAGATCCTCTTGAAATTAATAATTTGTGATGTGGAAATTTATTAAATCTGAATTCCTTATTAAATTCCTAATCACTTGGTGAGAGTCCCATGCATCTACGATTTTTTTTTAAGTTATAGAGCTTTGAAAGTTTATGGAAAAGGGAAATTTTGGGAAAATCTTTAAAAAATTTCAAGTTCATATGTACAGTTTTTTTTTTTTTTTTTTTTTTTTTTTTTAAGAAACTATTTTGATATCAAAAGAAAGCTTATAATGTCCTCTTTGGAAAGAATACCAATTTTTGTCTAAACTCATGGTAGTTTTCATTTCAATAATTGTTTTATCGAAGCATGTCATAAACGTTTTAGAAAAGGGACCTCTTGTTATGTTATTTCTCCATAACACAAAAAAGTGTGTTAATCAATTAAACTCTTTAAGTGTGTAGCCTGTTTCTCCATAAAACTCTTGTCGGGACCGCAAAATTGGTGAGATATTTTGTTCTCTATAGACTGAACTTTGTTGTAAAGTGAATATTAGAAATGGGACCTCTTGTCATTATGGCGAAATAACGTTGAGCAAAATTTCTCAGACCGTGCAGAGGCTAACAAAATTATTTTTTTCGACCTTTTGCATCTTCGATTTGATATTTTAACCGATACTGTCTTGTTCTATGACAAAAGAAGTAAACAAATCAATAAAAAACCGAATTTTAATATTTTTAACCTTAACCAAAACTGCCAAACACTAAAGTACTCATAACTTACTTATTTCTTAACTAAATTGACTCAAACTTTCAGGGGACCTTTATGGGTATTAAAACCAGCTAAATTTAACTTGTTTGGCAAGGACAAGGAAACAGAATTGAATTTAAAAACATTTGACTGGGTAACACAAACTGAAAATTTTACAAGACAAAACAAGCACCATTTTTAGGGGAGACAAAACAAACAATAGCTACGAAAAGGTAGTAGCCTAATACATTTACATTAAGGTTATTTTTGGTCATATCAACCGCACTGAAAATTTTGCATCGCCGACAAGAGGTCCCTTTTTGCTTTCCACATCATATTTATTAAATTCTTATTTTATCAATGTTGTGATGGACAGGCCTATTAATGTGTCCCCTTCTTGTAGCCAAGAGACATCCAGAGATATCCCTGAACAACTAGCTCCAACCGGCTCAATCTGTGTCAATATTCAAAATATATTCTATTTTAGTGACACTAATAAAGATGAAATTGAAAAAATTATAAATTCTTTTAAAAATAAACTATCCTCCAGCCATGACGGGATTACAATATCAGCCGTAAAATTTGTAAGACAGCAGCTTAGTAAAATTCTCTCACATTTAATCAACTCCTCTTTTGTTAGAGGCATCTTTCCAGACAATTTAAGAATTGCTAAAGTAATTCCAATTCCTAAATCTAATGAGGCTACAGATACAGTCCACTCTTGGTAATTCAAACACTTGATAATTCAAAACTTTCGATAATTCAAAATGAAGGCTCAGTCCCTAGAGAATCTCTCAATATTTCAAATTTTTACCATGCATTTTGATACACTCGGTATTTCAAAGTCCAAATAGAGGGCAGGTCAATTTGTAACACGCAGTAATTCGAAGTTTCGTCGGAAAAACACTCTATAATTCGAAGTAACTCAGTAATTCGAAGTTTCGTTGGTTAACACTCTATAATTCGAAGTCATGCTGTAATTCGAAGTTTCGTCGAAAAAACACTCTATAAATCAAAGTCAAGCAGTAATTCGAAGTTGGCAAAACACTCTATAATTTGAAGTGATCTCTTCCTGTTATAACAGGAAACTATACAGTACAGTACATCCTGTTCCCATGGTAGGCTAGTGTTGGACGTTTTGATTATCAATTATCAATTATTTTAGATGGGGACGCCACTATGTGCGTATTTTAACCCAAATATGAGTGAAGGATGAGTGTAGGATGAGTGGCGCGATCTTGTAGTCTTGTTAGTGACTAAGGCCGACATGTTCCTTAGACACAGCTGTTAATTAATAGCCCATACAGCTAATGGCAACTAAGGGACCTACAGTTTATAGTGGAATCCGAACCACATTTTTGATGTTTGTTTAGTTAGAACAGTAGTCTGAGTTAGTTCGCTGACTTGTTTTTCTAAGTTGGCAATCCGATCTCTAGATTGCGCGACATCTCCTTGAGCACAAACGTAGTTGTCGACAGCTGATAGTTCAGCTGTTGGCCAAATATATAGCGCTAAATAACAGATTTCTTTGCAACTACAGTAACTGAAAAATAAGCCGTTGATTGTTTAAAAGTGTACTAAAATACGGTATGATGTTTTATTGCAACGTGCTGTACCTTTGTATGTATTAAACAAATTAACTGTCTGTAATTCGAATGGTTTATTTTTCTCCCGATAAATCGAACTCTTGATATTTCAAAACTCTTGATAATTCAAATTTATATGCTTGGCCCACCAATTTCGAATTATCAAGAGTCTACTGTATTGGTATAGTTTGCCGCTTAGGCAGCATTGGTTTAGCATTAGCGTGCAGGTCGTTTTCTAAGCGGCCGAACTATAATTACCGATCAATATCTTTGCTATCACCAATGTCTAAAATTTATGAGAAAATTGTTTCTAATCAATTAACTGCCTTCATGAAGAAAATTCAATCCAGATTCAATCAACCAATGGAAATAATAGAAGCCGTAAGTTTCCTTGGCCTTACATTGGACAGTAACTTGTCTTGGGACCAACATTGTAAACTTGTTTTAAATCAAATAAATTCCGGACTTTGTGCGATTATAAAAATGTCAAAACTATGTAGTACCTATTGAGGTTTTAAACATTATTTTATTTTTCCCACATTCAATCCCATATATCTTATGGCATATGTGTATAAGGAGCCACCTCAAATTCGAATCTAAACCAAATTTTGACAATACAGAAGCAATCAATCAGAGCTATGTTAAAAATGAACAACAATGATTCTGCAAAAGAACACTTTAAAAATTTAAGGATCCTCACTGTTTATGGTTTGTATGTTCTTGACTGTATTATGTTTGTAAAAAAAATTCAATCCACCAATTAAAGAAAACAATCAAAACTGCAATACACGTAACAAAAATAGCTTTTTAATTGGAAAACGTAAAATAGAGCTCTTCTAAAAAAAGACTGTCAATGCAGTACATGAATTTTTTAAATTTATTCTTTTGAAAATTAAAACAGAACAAAAACTCAACATTTAAAAAAATAGTCTCAAGGAATATTTAACGGCTTATACTCTTTAGATGAATTGAAAATGGCTTTATCATAGTTTTAATTTATTTGACGCTATTCATGTACAACCATGTGAAAATGTATTCATACTCATGTATTCATATGAAAATGTATACTATGAATACAGATTCTTGACTATGACTATGAATACTTTCTAAAGGTAATGTACTCTACTCACAAGTAATGTATACCAAGTGTTATAGAGGTATTTTACCCCCCAGACTCCCCGTTAGGATGGTGTCCTGGTTGTGCCCCCCCCCCCCTAAATATATGGGTCCCGTGACACCCCTAGATCTAAGTCAGTACACAGATAATCTCACTACTCATCCTTCACTCACATTTGGGTTAAAATACGCACCAAGGTGGCGTCCTCATCTCAATTGATAGTTGATAGGTAGTTGTATCGATTATAGTGAAGCTTTTAGCAAAGTTAGTGACTGTTACGGAAATCTAAAGATTGGGAGAATGGACACAAAATGCACTTGTACTCTTTTGTTTTGAGAAAGCACTTTTCTATAAATGTACAACCAGACCGAGTTTAAAAATACCATTATCCTTCATTTGAAATGTTTAATTATCTTAATTTATTGTCCGTTCTTTTAAAATTGAGGTGTTGTCCGTATAGCAGAAAAGTACCGACTTTTATCAAATGAAAATAGATATAGCCACAAAATATAACTTTAGTGAATTGGCTTTAATATAGGCTAAATTACACATGGGTTTAAATTTTCTGTGCCTGAATTTGTAGTCTTATAAGAGAACAGACTTGAAAAATAGGGGTAATGCCAAAGATGCTAAATTAAGTAGAATCTTAACTGTTTTATAACACCAAAGAATTGTTATTTATATTTTACTCTAACATTCAATCTACTTTTTTGTTGGTCTTTGTAAGTCTTCGCTAATAAACATCTACCTACCAGTAACAATGACATCTTTATCCCATGGAGTCATGGTGTCCACTATCAGATTGAGCCTTCCTTTAATCAGAGTACAGGTGCCGTTAGCTTCCATTTCAGATTCACTCACTATTTTTGAGTAACCATCATAAAGAACATGAACTGTATAAGGTGACTCATTGACTCCGTTTTCTGACTGCCCAACATTCATCTTTTATCACAAGGCTGAAAACGCAAGACAATATAAATTGAACACAACAAAGTAGCAATCAATAATAAGATTGTGTCGGATACAAAAATTTTGCCACCTAACCAAAAACAAAACTTCTATTGGGCTGTCGATTGTTATAATTTGTAATAAAATGGAGTCAGATAGCAAAGTTCAATCATGTTGATAAGTTCTTGTTACTTTATTATTCACTTGAAAGCTTGTGCTGACGATGTACTCGATTTTACACTGACTGCGGAAGACGTTCATGATTTCATCGCACTAGGGAAGATGTTATCAAGTTTGCCATGACAGCAGATGTTCTTGATTTTACCGTGACTGCAATAGATGTATACGGGTTTGCCGAGATCGTGGATTATGTTCAAGATTTTACTGAGACTGCGGAATATGTTCTCAATCTTGCCGTGACCACTGGAGGTGTTCTCAATTTTTCCCTTATCTTGTAAGATGTTAATGATTTTGCCATGACAACTGTAGATATTATCTATGTTTCCATGCCTGCAGAAGGTGTTATCGGTCTTACCGTGACCACGGAATACGTTCCCGATCTTACCATGACCTGGGAAGATGTTCTTTATTTTGCCCCGACCATGGAAGATGTTTTTGATCTTGCCATGACCGCGGAAGACGTTCTTGATCTTGCTTTGACCTCGGGGGTGTTTACGATTTCGCCATGCCCACGGATGATGATCGCAATTTCACCGTGACTGCAGAGTATAGCATGTTTTCCCAGTGCGAGTACAAAATTCCCACATAGTTCCTGATTCAATACATTTACGCAAACTTCCCAGGATTCTCAGTATGTATGGTCACCCTGGTAGGGTCTCAAAGTAATGTTTTTATGTTAAAAAACAAAATGGCAGATATCTGGTTTACAAAGTGATTTTGGAAAAATGTTATTCTTGATTTTCTCTTTATTTTGACCAATAGAACCATTTCCCGGATTTTGGCTGTTTACTTACGGGACACCCTGTACATGCATTGATATTTTATTAAATAGTGTTTTTGGCCTCTGGTGGAATAAGTTATAAACGAAAAAAGTAAGTAAAAGCGGTCCCGGGTCTAGGTCTTATCATGAGAGCTATGAATGGTAAGAGCTTACATATAGCCTACGGTGATTAAGAACTAAGTCCATTTGATGTGTGTTTATTATAAGTCTACTTAATAATTGTCTACTTATTAGTTAGTATGAATTCAATAAACCAGTTTTTTTATAATGTTTTAATTTTCTAAATAAGGGAAATTCGAAAAAACCTAAGCCTACTTCTTAGTTCATTTTCAAAAAAAACTTACCATCAAATTCCAACAATGTAATTATTTTTACGGAATAGGTATAGGCCTAACACTTGTAAATAAATAGCAACATTAAAAATTAGACAAAAATACAACTAGCCAGCGTAATGTATTCCGGATTTCAGTTCCATCCCACCTTGTCTGTAGTACAGTACTACAGTCTTTCAGTGTCAGTGCTGTAGCTGTATTTATTTATTTACACATTTACAGTCAAAGTTAAATATAGGTTATGTTTATACGATGCAGACGATACTTAAACTTTTTCTTTAAGTTTGCTTGACAGTAGGCTTGATTAGACGCCATGTAGCCTTATAACTTGGTATTTAGTTGGCTTTATGTTATATATTTTATCGCATTGGTTCTGTTTTATCTTCTGTAAAATAAAGTAATGTTACTTGGTTTTCCATATTTTCTTAGTGGTGAAATATATTCTACTTTATCCTTGGTAAGAAATTTTAATTCATTTACTTTTCACATTGGATGATGTAATTTAAAAATTATCTAAAATAAACAGGTTACCTACTTATTTCTCAATTCGTAGGTAATGACATAGACTATCTATGGTAATGACAATGGAAGGAAAGAAAATAAGTTTAAACTATTATTAACTTCCTTAACTTTTTGCTATATGCATTGACTTTATATCTACACATAGTCTGTCATGAAATCGAAAATAATATAGGTAGATAATATATTGTAATTGTTGAGGGACAGGAAGTGGGGCTTGTATAGTTAAGCGGAAGTGTATATTAGTGATTTTGTGTGGGTAGGCTGGAAGTGTTGACAAACAGTACATGCCTACAACAATGACATGGTGTTAAAGCCGCATATTATTATGTAACAGTTAGTACTGCATCAATTGTTCACATCTACCAAACTGTATTCTTACGTTTACCTCTTGTAAAAATGCCACTGGCATAGGAAAAATACCTCCGCAGCAAACCTGCAGACTAAGAAAATTTCCATTTGCCTGATTTAATTTTCAATTAAATATATTTCAATAATATTGGGTTTAACAAGTTAACGAGTACCTAGGTTTGCTGCTACAGGAAGGGTGATTAAGCGTGTTTTAGTAAAATATTATTAGCTTAGTATAAAATAAATAGATTTGCCAAGTTTGATCAAAATATAAAAATATGAATATAAATAAAAAATATAATATAGTCAAAATATAAATAAGCACACTACAACAGTTTACTTATTCTCCATAAGAATAAACATGGTAATTTTAAATTTATAATGTTATCTGTGACCAATAAGCCGAACAAAAACACTTCAATATACTAAATTACTTTTTAAGTTTGTTCAAAATAGTTAAGAGAGAGAAATTGGGAAATTTTGTTTTGAGGGTCCAAAACAATTTTTACCCCATAAAACCCCGTTCGCATGGTCGGATCATGCTGATTCGCAAACTTGTAGAATAATAAACGTAGGTTTTCACGTTTGTACAAAACTTCATCGAAATCGGGTCGTTTTTGTGATAACTCGAGCAAAATATATGTGCTTTGCTATAAGTGCTTTACAAACATATATATAGGGCCATGGTCGTATTAAGAATCAATGAGGCCCCCGGCAGCTCTCACAGGAAAAATTCAGATTTTTGAAGGTTGGAACCTTCAATGCCTTGAGGAATATGTTTTATCTATGTTGGAACTTGGGGGGTTTAGAAATACACATATTGTACTTCAACACGATGGATTGACCTTTTGTTTCCAACAATCCGATCGGCTAAAAAACCTAGGAGACTAGCTAATAAATGAGTCTCTAATTTTATCTAGTAAAAATATTAGGGCTTAAGGTCGGGGCCAGACATTTTTTATTTCTTTCAGGTTGAGTAAACATATTGACCTTATTGCATCGAATCAAAATCAGGTAATTTATGGAAATAAAGTAAATATTTTTAAAATACATATAACAATTAATAATTAATAGTATATTATACTACAATTGGTTTTTACAAAATCTTTAATCGTGACCAAATTGAAAGCATCTTCTGCGGTCACAGAGGGATCATGAACATCTTCTTCGTTCACAGCAAAATAGGGAACATCATGTGCGATGGCGGAGACATCATCTTTGTCTCCCTCGATCATGACGAAATCGTGAAAATCTTCCGAGTTTGAGGGACATGATACACAGACACTTCCAGGGGCAATATAATGCTGGACCGCAGAGAAGTATTTTTTCCTAACGGCGGTTGCCAAGGCCTCAAATTTTTTTCTTGATTCAAATACTGTAATGGTGGATGGTTAAGATTATGTTGGACACATTAAGATAGTTGTATGTGGATTAAGATCACCATTTCATTGAAAAAGTACCTATAATTTTAAATATTTTTAAAAATTTAGCTATAAATGATTTATAAAAAAAAAAATTAAAATAAATTTATTTCACTGATAATCTGTTTTGCCGCGTTCACGGGAGACGTTGATGAAATCCGCGTGTCCACAAACGATCTTTACTATTTCGCCGTTAATGTAGGAGTTGTCAATATTCATCCGCGATCACTAAGATGTCCAGTATTTTATCATGACTGCAGAGTTGTAGATCATGTCACGCAAACTTTTAACTGTTGGTAAGTCGGTAGCATCACGGACTTAGGGCTCAAGGCAGCAATATCATGGGTTCGGATCCTGGTCACTGCCACTACTTTTTACCAATACAGCTCACCCTTGTACCATTCTTGCACGTTATCCTGTATTGGCTCACCCCTTGCTTTGCTGAATACTTTCCATGCAAAGGTCCATAGCCTGTGGACGGGCAAATGCAAGGTTAAGAGAGACCGCCAACCTCTTTATTAAAATACCCCCGCCGCAGCAAACCTGCAGACTAAGCGAATTTCCATTTGCCTGATGGGATTTACACTAAAATGTCTACTTAAAAGTATAACATTTATTTCCTATTAAAATAGAATTAGTTTAACGAGTACTTAGGTTTGCTGCATCAGGGAGGGCAAAACTGTCTTTTTTTTTATGTTGATAGTTAGTAAGAAATAAAAACATTTTCCAAATTTGATCAAAATATGTTCATAAACAAGCAAACTACAACAGTTTACTTATTCTCCATAAGAATAACATGAGAATTTTAAATTTAAATTTTTCAGAATTTTCTCCGTAACCATTAGGCGCATAATAATGCTTCAATATACTCAATTATTTTTTTTTTTAAGCTCTACAAAATGGTTTGGAAATAAATTGCAAAATTTTATATTTTTTGGGTAAAAAATGGGAAAAATCTATTTTTACCCCATAAAACCCCCGTTCCCATAGTCCGAACATGCTGGTTCAAATGAATGTAGGTTTACACGTTTATGCCAAATTTCATCAAAATTGGATAATTTTTGCTCGAGTTATCGTGCTAACGGACACATATATACTATATATATATACTAGCAGAATACCCGTCCTTCGTACGGGGTTTGCAAATAAGTATAAAATGCTTATTGCAGTTATACTCATGCTTTGTGTTAACAATGGAAGAGGACACGGTTTGAGAAAATTTGGTTCTTTTAATTTACGGAAGCTATAGTATAACACATATACCATAGCAATAATGTTCTACCATTATACCTAAACAATAAAAAAGTAAATTATTGAATATCCGCACAATATGAAAACATTATTTATAAATTAAAAACATAAAGTTAACTGTAAGCAATCCTACTTTAACAGTTCTCATTGTGCATCACAGCCTTTTGTTGCGGCTTGGTTCAAATGAGCTATGTTGTCATGAATGAAAAATCAAATAATAGTGCTGCAACCTGTCGGTGAACCTTATGACTTTTAAGAATATTGAATATCATAGAACAAATTGTGTAATTGAAACAGCTGACAAAATCCTTTAATCCCTTTTAAATATGAATACTAATAAGGTTAAAATGGGGAACTGCGGAGTTACTGGGGCGGAGCCCAAAAGGATTTTTGAGATAAGAATATCCCTATATGTTAATCGGGAATGTGAGCTATCATCATGCCAAATTTCAGCCCAATCCGACCAGTATTTTTCGTGTTTACTTGTCACAAACATACATATCGCCTAAGTTATAGGTTTCCCCTAAGACAGACCGATGGAAAGAAAGTACCGTTACGTTTAATTTTCAAGATGATCTCGTTCGCATCGCTCAATCACGTCCTGGTTGAAGTTCGTTCGCTACGCTCACTCACCTTTGGGTTGGAGCTCGTTCGCTGCGCTCACTTGCCTTCAGGTTGGAGCTCGTTCGCTGCGCTCACTTGCCTTCAGGTTAGCTCGTTCGCTACGCTAACTCGCCTCCAGGTTGAAGTTCGTTCGCTACGCTCACTCACCTTTTGGTTGCAAATTAGCTGTTGTCATAAATGTAAAAGAAATAATAGTGCTGCACCCTGTTGGTAATCCTTGTAACTTTAATGCTATTGAACATCATAGAACAGAACCAACTTGTTTAATTGAAACAGCTGTTAAGATTCATTAATTCCATTTCTCATAAGGTTAACATGGGAAACTGCAGAGCCACTGGGGCGGAGCCCTTTTAAGAATTTCGAAACGGGAAATAGTTTACGTCCGATTCGCATACCTACAGAATTTACACACCAAATTTCATAACGATCGGTGAAGTCGTTCCGGAGGAGTTTGCAGACAAACACTGTGACACGAGAATTTTATATATTAGATTAGTAGGATATGAATTTGAACGGATGGTGTTTTTGGCCTCTAGGGACCTCAAAACGGAAAAAAAATCAGTCCCGCGTCCAGGTCTTACCATGAGTACTACGGTAACAATTCCCTATATGGGAAATTTGCTAAAAACCTTATTAAATGTATAAATGTTACCACGGTCTTTTATGTGATATTACAAAAAGAATCTATATATATAATACTTGAAGCCGTTTTTTCTTTAAAAGTATTTTTTTTATACAAGTTTTTTTAAAAATAGTTTTAATTTATAATATCTAAAAAAACTTCTAGTCTATAATTTAAATTTATCTAATCAACACTTTTTTACATCTTCAAAAACATCATCTCTATTCTTATCTATATATTAATAGGCAAGCATGCTTCTTTAAAAACTTTCTACTCAGCTCGTGTGCATAGTGCCAAACTGTTAGAAAAATATTCTCCCGTGCAGAACCCCTTTACAATTTAAAATAGGCTAAAACTTAGCACAAAAAATTAATTTAATAAAATTAACATGGAGCTTACGGGTTATACTTTTTAATGAAATGGTTGCCATGCTGGTGACGAAATAAACAAGTGTTTGAATTCAATCTCGCTTTTTGGTAAATAATTAGAATAAACAGTATAGATTTGATCTGGCTGATCAGAAACTAGCTATATAAAACAAAACAATTCTGTGTACCATTTTCTCAATATAACAATTTTTTTTTAATGACTCATTAACTCACGCCAAAATTAAATAAATACAGTATGTCATACAGGTACAAAAAATGCAAAACCATTTTAAAAAAGTTACTAGACTTCTATTAAGAACTTCTTTATTAATAAAAATCTGTTTGTTTCAGAGGTAAATCAGACACATAATATTATAAATACAGTACTAGTGTTTAATAATAAAACACACATTCTAGTAGTTCTCTCCGTAGTCAGGATAGTTGTTTTCTTCGTAATCATCTCTATCATGGTAGTTCTGCGGCGGTCGCTGTCTAGGGGGGGGAGGTGGTGGGCCTCGTGGCGGAAACGGTGGTCGCCCAAACGGAGGCCCACCTCGAGGAGGAGGAGGTCTCCAGCCAGGCGGGGGGCGATTGCCTGTAAAATATAAACTTGACCAGGTGTTCAAATAAAATGTCATGGCTGTAAAGTATGGGTTATAGAAATATTATCAAACACGTAAAATTATGTTTTATGACTTTAAAATATTGGTAAATGGTTTTTAGCGAATTTCCTCTGGAGAATAAGCTATTACCGCAAGTCTCATGGTAATACCTGGCCCTGGGACAATTTATTTTTTGTTTTTATGTCCCCAGAAGACAAAAAATACATTCTGTTTTAATTCACATATAAAAGTCCATTAGCATAATAACTCAAGTAAAAATCATCAGATTCCAATGGAGTTTGGTACAAGTGTGAGTTGAAAAACGCAGGCGAGGAGCACAGGAGCCGTATGTGACCAGCAAACGCTGCAGCAACCTAGCGGTGGACGCCAGAACTTATAAAACCGCAGCACAGCTGACGCTCTATATTTATTCTATTTGTCTATGCTATCATATAGTTTGGTGTAAATTAATTCATTGAAAATTATAACTGAACCGTTCCATTTCCCAAACCACATAAATAAAACCGTGAAATAATTCTGGTTAATTTGTCATTTTAATAGCTTGAGACTTATTATTAGACATTTATATCCTGTTGTAGAGGGTGATAGCCAGGAAGTCTTGTGAGTATTACGAATCCATAAATTCTGAAGAAAACCTGCATTTATATTTAATTTGCAACACAAATGAAATTTTTCATTTAGACACACTAATTAGGCCCTAGAAAACTATGTAGGTTAGGGATTTTGTATTATATTTGTCCAGTAAATTACCGAACATACATCGTCTATTATTTCCTTAATAATTTAAAGTCAAGTGGTTGATTCAGAATCATCAAATAAAAACCCCCTGCTTGTTTTATATATAAAATATTGTTTTATAACTAGTCAGCGGTCACAAACTGAATCCTGCCCTGCTCAACTTCAGTGAATAACCAGTCAAGTAATTTAATTTAATACTTTACTATGTATAACATATGACCTATAACAACCATTTCTTAAAGTTTAGACACATTTTTGTGTTGTTCTACGTAGCGTATTAAAGTAAGGTTGATGTAATGTATGCCATTCAATAGCACTCTCACTCTGCTGGAATTAGGTGTAGTGCAATTATTGGGGTCGCAGAGACATTGCCTTAAACAATCCCAGCAAAATCATAATAAACATAATTCGTAATTACGATGAAATTCAGAACGATCCTAGCAATTCCGTGAAATTCTGAACATCTACCATGAATGCAGCAGAAAATGTCAACATCTCCTGCGACTGGGTTGAAATTAAGAACCTCTTCTGTGATTATGACGAAATTGTGAACATCTTTTGAATATCTCACTTTTGTGAATCTCTCGGACCAACTATTGGCCTGTAAAATTTTGGAGACCTGCAGACTCCTATGATATGTTTAAGTCTGGTAATTGAGTTACCTGAAAAATTAAACTTTTGATTTTAAATAAACTGAAAAATATTTAAGAGGCTGGTATTATATAGTTTTTAAAGTTAATTAGTCTATTTCTAGTTCGAATATCTTATTCTTACAACCTACCATGAGGAGGTGGAGGCGGAGGGTAGCGGCCGCCTTGGTTCTGCATATGTGGTGGGGGCCCTTGCTGCTGCCAGGGCGGAGGTGGCATCATGCGGGGTGGTGGAGGCATGCCTCCCTGGTTCATCATATTGGGTGGCATGTTGGGTGGGCCTTGCATGCCATGTGGGCCTTGCATATTGGGAGGCATCTGTCCCATGGGACCCTGCATATTTGGGGGCATGTTTGGAGGCATGGGGGGCATTTGCATACCCTGCATGTTTTGCATGTTGGGTGGTCCAGGTGGCATGTTCATGTTGGGTGGACCCAGCCCAGGTGGGGGCATGGGTGGGCGGGGCATGCCCTGAGGCGGCATGATGTTGGAAGGAGCAGACGAGGTAGGAGGTAATGGAGGAAGTGGCGGGGGTGGAGGGTTTTGCTGGTTCATCATGTTTCCCATGGGTGGAGGCATCTGAGACATGTTCATCGGAGGAGGTTGCTGAGGAGGAAGTGGAGGAGGCGGTAGATTCATAGGAGGAGGAATCGATCCTGGTGGAGGAACTGGGGGTGGTGGCGGAGGGTTGAATCCCACAGGAGGTGGAGGAGGTCCCAAACCCAACCCCATGACATTCACAGGAGGTGGTGGGGGTGGAATGGGGGCTGTAGGTGGTGCGTCTGCAAACAGCTGATGAGGTCGGTCGGCCTGTGATAGAGGGTTCTGAGCTGCCAACAACCTCTCCGCAGCTGATCCGTGTCTCTCTCCCTTGGCGTCCTTCTTGTATGCATATGACACAGATACCGGACGATTGCAGAGATATTGGCCGTTCATTGCGTCTATTGCAGCATCTGATGCATCAAAACTTGCGTAGTTGATAAAAGCAAATCCCTTTGAGTTACCAGTTTCTGGATCTCTCATAATCTGTAAAAAGTTAATATTTTGATAAACATTAAAAAACATATTTTTAATATTGTAGCCTTTACCTTTCATCTACCTATTCCTAAATGTTAAACAAATATTCATCAAGCATCATTCCCTACTTAAATTTTAAACATTGAATGGCCAGAAATGTAAGTTCAATATGCAATTTAAATTAAAAAGAATCCATCTTCCATTTTCTGTCTGTGTGCCCAATTTTAGGTAGGCCTAATAAGGAAAAATTATTTTAATGCCTTAAGTTTGGAAAAAATTGATTTTGATAAATATCCAAAAGGCAGAGATTGGCCAGTTTCTTAAGGGAAGCCTGACAATATAGATAGGCACTGGTATAATTTGATTTTTAATTTTCATAATTTAAAAAGTGCCTATAAATTTCTATGAATTTTCTATCCTTTAAAATTTTACTTGCTGTTTTTATGTTTTAAAGTTCAATAAACTGAGATCAGGGTATTGTTTGTTATTGTAGTAGTTTTTTTGTTATTTCTCTAAGAAATTATGGTATTATTTTGATTATTTGTTATTATTATACCATTTTCAGGAGTAAATGTAGTCAATTGATAATGTAAACTCTTACCTTAGCAATCCTTAATGTGGTTATTGGATATTAATTTCGAACCCGTAGGTCCATCTTCAGTCGGAAGTCTAGGGAGACCAAATACTTATAATAGGATCCACCCGATAGGTTTCGTAGGAAGTATGTTGACATTTAACACGATACAAATTACAGATGACATGAATAATGTACAAAGGTACAAAGGTAAAACTGTAATTTGTATCGTGTTAAATGTCAACATACTTCCTACGAAACCTATCGGGTGGATCCTATTATAAGTATTTGGTCTCCCTAGACTTCCGACTGAAGATGGACTTACAGGTTCGAAATTAATATCGGATAACCACAATAAGGATTGCTAAGGTAAGAGTTTACATTATCAATTGAGTAAATGTAGCTTTGTAAATGTTGTTGTTTCATGTATTTTATGTTGCTAACCTGGCCTATGGCCCTCCTGCCAATACCTTAAGTGTTTTGTGTGTACAGATACCCCGTGTGGTACCTCAGAATGTAAAAACAAACTTAACACGTAGAGTGCGGCAGTTCCCGATCGGGTACGTTTTTGCTCTAGCGTCGGCCGAAAGCTGACCTATACCACGTTAGCGTGTAGTCTGTGACTTGCATTTTGTTGTGGTGTAGGTTGGTAGTAAATTTCCCCGTAAAATCCCCGTCTGGCAATCTCAAAAATCTACTTTTTGTCCCGTCTTTTTCCCTCCATTTGGCAATACAATTCCAATGGGACCGGCTACGTTCCAAGCAGTGCTGCTATCTGTGGGTGTTTAGCGAACTACGTCATTGTAAAGCAGGGCATCCTCGCACGTTATTTGCTATTCGTCAGACCAAAATTGGAAAGCCAATCACACGCGGCAATCGGGTTTGTTCGACGCTGAGGGCTGCGCCGCACTGGGGATACGACCGCCATTTGACGTGCCGCAGCAAACGTGTTAAAGCAACAATAAAGCACGTCCCCTTCTCACTTTCTCAAGCGATTATTTTCCTTAAGTAGCTACAAAAATATAATGGTTCTAAATCTCATGGCACTTATGTTTGTATTACTACTTTGAAATTATGTATTTTATGTAACCATTGTAAGAATAGCATAATACAGATTATTTTACTGAAATGGTTATCTGAAAAATTACAAAAATGTATATATGAGACATTTTTAATGGCCAAGTAGTCAAATTTAATGCTAACACAATTTACCTTCGGCGTTTGTAAGATGACACCAAAGGCTGAAAATGTGTCGTACAGCAATTTTTCATCAACTTCTGCATCCAAATTTCCAATGAATATGTTGGCCCCAACGTCTAGGTTCTTTTGATGTGCTGAAGCCTGTAAAAGAGACAAAAGATGAGATCAACTTTTTGGACCTAACCACGTTCAACTGTGGTAGTAGTGAAATTTAGTAGGCCTACATTCATCAGAATTGTTCATTTCACTATTTTTTTCACTGTCAAACAATTGAAGAATCATACTTTTAGATAATTCATAGTTTAGAAAACGAGTGAATTAAAGTTGCCTTCTTGAATTGTAGGCATACGATAAATAAAACCATTACTTCAACACCAATCTTGCACACTTGGAGTTATCAAAAGGTTTGGTTATTACAAAAACCACAGACCAACTGCAATAGCCTGTTTATTTATTTTTATTTTGGATCTAAACTACAAACTCTAGTACAAGTTTCAGTTTAAAATACATAAATACCCCTACTGCAGCAAACCTGCAGACTAAGCAAATTTCCATTTGCCTGACTGGATTCTCACTTGATTTATTTAATCATTCACTAACAGCATCCAGCATTTTACATTATTAGGTTACATGAACTTAAATTCCTTAAATATGTTGGATACATTAAACGGTATAAAATTTCTTTAATAGGCCTAATTACTTTTTTTAATCTACAAGGGAAAACCAAAATTACATAAAACAGATGTATGAGAATTGAAGAGTGACAAATGGTGTCAGCTTATCAATATGTAGAGTTTGTATCAAAACGCAAACATTGGAAGGCTTTCACTCTATAGTAGACTCCCTCTTATCCGGACACCTTTAAACCGGACATTGGTTTTACTGGACTACACTCGGTGGAAATGACATCTCTTTAACCGGAAGTCAGTTAAATCAGCACATCGGTTTAACCGGACCATAAGTTATTGGCAGGAAGTGGGCGGTACTGAAACGACTGTTCTCGTGGGAAAGATATACCTACTATGCTCTCCTAAATTAAGTCAAATACTGTACAGTATGCGTTCCATTTTAACGAGTTTTTGGGGACGTCAGTTTAACCGGAAAAACCGTTATCCAAACTGGTATCGGTCGGTAGGAGCACAGAAAACATACTAGGCTACTATAACCCAGAATGCCGACCACATGGTAAAAAGCGTTAAGTACTTTGAGAGAGCTTTGCCTGTCAATTCGTAGGCAGCGCCACCAGCGTTGCTATGCTGAGTGCATTGCAACGCTGGTGGCGCTGCCTACGAACTGACAGGCAAAGCTCTCTCAAATTATTTAACGCTTTTTACCATGCGGTTGGCATTCTGGGTTATAGTAGTATGTTTTCTGTGGTAGGAGTCAGGGTAAGAGGGAGTCTACTCTATGTGTTTGAGAAAACCAATAATTAGCCTACTGGACTTCTAGGATACTGTCTACTTTTTTCATATTCACTTAAGATTATGCTTTGTTCCTTTCAATTACATTAAGGATAGCCTATACATAGTAATAACAGAATAAAAAATCCAACCTTGTTAACTCTGATGGGCTTCCCGTACAGCTTTATCATGTTCATTATCTTGATTGCATAATCCGCATCATCTTCTCCCATGAACTCCACAAAACCATAGCCTTGGTGCATCTGAGTGACACGGTCCTTTGGCATGTGAACGTTAACTAAAACAAATACATAACAATAACACTACAAAAACCTAACATAACCAATTTAACAAAGGAGCCTACTGTACCAACATTTTAAATTCAGTATTGAAGTAGGCCTAAGTTAGTAGAATAATGGGTAAAAAACCATTTTTAGCCTACAAACATTGCTAATCTTGAGAATAAAAAACCCTAACCTTTCTTACATGGCAAGTAATGCTGTTTAGGGATGACAGTAATTAAGCTGTTTCAAGGTACAGGGTGACACAGAGGTTGTCGCACGTGGTAGGAAGATTGAGGTTATGTCATAACCTTCAGTGAGGGTTGCCATTTTTTTGAAATTTGAAATGGCTTAGTGGACATTAGACCATCACGTTTTTGCATACGATACTTTTGTCCATAATGGTAAATCCGTCGTCAAAACCCAGCTGAGATTTCGTCGACATTTTAATATTGAACGCCATGGAACAATAAACGCCAAGCCGAAATACGCTATTAAGAATGACTGTTCGGTAACAAATGGCAAATGTTTAAATCACTATGTACAGTATTAAAACCATTTTATTCCTTTTAACTACTGTGTACTACGTATATAAAAATTGTTCGGTTCCTTTGTGTCACCCTGTATTAAGGAGATTTTAAGTAGCCTCTTATAAATGACTATACAACTGACTGAAACAATTCATGACAACAATTTTAAATAACTTCTTGATCAGCATTGTACGTGTTATTAAATTGACGGAAAGTAAATAAAAGAAAGTCTTATAACACTTAAAACATATATTTATGCTTATACTGTTATTCACAAGATGGTAAATATACAAAACAGATGGTAAGTGGTGATCGATTTTGATTGGACACTCCAATCATCATCAGACCCAATAGGCGAATGACGTTACCGTATGTTATGTTATGACGTTATGTCATTCGCCTTAACAGTATAAGCGTAAATATATGTTTTAAGTGTTATAAGACGTTTCATTCATTTACTTTCCGTAACAATTTTAAATTTGTAAAGTGGTTTTATAAGTTTAAGTTTAGGCTATTTGTTTGGTTTTCACCCCATTTGGAATTCAATTTTTAAATGTTTTTTGTAAGGGAGTGGTCAAACCTTTTTCTTGTTAATATCTAATGTCCACCTTATATTAGTTAATATGATTAATTGACAGCTTAGTAACAATGGCACCTGTGTTCAGAAACTAGGCCATCTCATTTGGAATCAAACCAGTGACTTTCAGATTTGAATGCAAGATTAATGACCACTGGGGAGGTACCGGTAAACAGACAATTAAATTTTATAATAAATAGCTTACTAAGAAAAAACTTTTTTTTTTAAGAAAATGCTAAACTGTACACTACATAATAGCTGCCTATTCTTTCAAAGCCACACTGTTGTATTACGAGGTCTTAACTTATCACATTTAAGGCAATTTAATTGAAAATATATATTTTCATTGAAAAGATAAAGTTTAACTTACCTTAGGGGCCTATATTTTTATGTAATTAGATAGAATTTACTAGAATTAGAATTGAATTGACTTTGCACTTTAAGTTCAACATACAATCCCATCCTTCAAGCAATATCCATTACTAATGATCGACAGTTAAAGTACCCTATTACTTACCAACTGGTCCAGCCTGTACAAACAATTCCCACATAAGAGTTTCCGACACTTTGTCGTCCAGTCCTCCAACATAGATTGTTGCATCTGAAAAGAGCAAATTGCTTGAATAATAATGGGCAAACCTATTCATGACTGCAGTTTTAATAGCTTTCTGTAAAGCGATAAAAATAGAGACAAAAACGTGTTCATGCGCTGAAAAGCACACAAGATTTTATTTCGCTGTATAATTCTTGCATTGCTTAGTTTAAATTTTGTTTGTATACCTTTTTTAAGTTATCAACTTCTTAACTTCTTAAGTTCAGTTCTTAACTTATTTAAGTTAACTGTTTTTTTAAGTAAGATGTATTTGGCCATCTGTGACATTGAAGTTTTTTCCATACCGGTAGGTCGAACTGAAACTGAATTTTTACTTATAAGTTAGGCAGCTATTCATTCTACTGAAAGGGTAGTGAAATATCAAATCCAAAAATACCAAGGACTAGACTAACTTAAGTTAGGCACTACCGCATAGACTTAGACAGGAGAAGAGTGAGAGTAAGAAAAACTGTCTACATTGTGGAGGTACTTGTTATAAATTAAATGCGGCAAAACATCAATTCATTTGTAATAAATTTCAAACGGAAAGTAAATAAAAGAAACGTCTTATAACACTTAAAACATATATTTACGCTTATACTGTTACTCACAAGATGGTAAATATACAAAATAGATGGTAAGTGGTGATCGATTTCGATTGGACACTCCAATCATCATCAGACCCAATAGGCGAATGACAAGAATCTTGAATGGCATCCCTACTTATACCCCTACAAATCTGTACACCAACATACCTGTATCTGAAACTGTAGATCTTGTTAAATGTAGGCTTTTACAGAATAGTTTAGACAACGAATATGTCAATCAGATTGTAAAATTGCTTGTGACTGTTTTGAAACAAAACTATTTCAGATTTAACAATATAGATTTTACGAACAAACAGATAGTTTAGCTATGGGAAGTCCACTTTCGGCAATTTTGTCAGAAATATTTTTACAGCATCAGGAAAATGAAATGTTACAGAATTTAAGAAAGAATCATGATGTAAAACTGTATGTTAGATATGTAGACGACATTCTTGTTATCTTCAGACAATCCCAGGAGCAAGAGCATGAAACGATGATGCAGACACTTAACAGCCACCATCCAAACCTCACCTTTACCAACGAGTTTGAAGATAACGAAAAGATCAACTTCCTGCACCTCACATTAGAGAGAAAAGACAGCAAGATCGAGTTTGACATCTACAGTAAACCTACGCAAATGGACACTACAATAAACAGCAAGTCTATCCATCCGACAATCCACAAGACCGCAGCCTTTAGATCCTCGATGTACCGAGCCTATAAGATCCCACTTAGCCAAGCCAATAGGAAGAAAGAACTGGACACCATTAAGAAGATCGCTCAAGTTAATGGATTTCGAACCAAGACAATAGAGGACATCGCAAGAAAGACGAGGAGAAAAATCAATAGACAGAATACACTACGCAGCAGAACAACATTAGAAGAGATAAAAGAGGAAAACACCAGATATGTCACATTTAGCTACACAGGGACTACAACACAAAGGACTGCTAACAGATGCAAGAAATACGGAGTTTCAATAGCCTACAGGACTCAGAACACCTTGAGTAAAATACTGCTTCCAAAAATAGAAGATTGTAACAAATTAGACGCTTCCGGCATCTATAAAATCAATTGTAACGATTGTGATAGCTTCTACATTGGACAGACTGTGAACTTCGTTAACCGCTTCAAGGACCACACATCTGCGTGGAGGAACAACAAGCTGGAGAGATGAAATGTCGCACAACACCTGTTACAAAATGGCCACTCAATAGGAAAAATGGAGGATAGTTTATGTAGCCTATTTTAAAGAATTGTAGGAAAGGATATGTGATGAATGCTTGGGAAGAATTGTATATTTATAAGGAAATACCCCCGCCGCAGCAAACCTGCCGACTAAGCGAATTTCCATTTGTCTGAATTGATTCTCAATAAAATTTATTTAAATAACATTTTAGGTTTAATGAATACCTAGGTTTGCTGCTACAAGGAAAATAATAAAGTGTGTATTTTAGTAAAATATTAATAGCTTAGTATAAAATAAATAAATTTGCCAAGTTTGATCAAAATATATCACCAAAACAAGCAAAATACGACAGTTTACAATATTCTCCATAAGAATAACATGGGAATTTTAAATTTACAATTTTTTGAATTTTCTCCGTTACCAATAACCGCACAAAAACACTTTGATATACTAAATTATTTGTTTTTTTAAACTCTTTAAAAAGGTCTAGAGAGAAATTGGGAAATTTTGTGTTTTGAGGGTCAAAAATGAGAAAAACCATTTTTTACCCCATAAAACCTCCCGTAAAACCCCGTTGCCATGGTCCGATCATGCTGGTTCGCGAACTCATTTAAGTTTATCCCGCCTTACACCGTTAAGCCAAATTTCATCAAAATCGGACAAAAATTACTCAAGTTATCGCGTTCACGGACGTATATATATATATAAATCTATATATATATATATATATATATATACAAATATATAAATTTGAACGAATGGTGTTTTTGGCCTCTGGGGACATCAAAATGAAAAAGTAAATCGGTCCCGGGCCTAAGTCTTACCATGCCACCTACGGTAATAGCTACTTCCCTATAGGGAAATTCGCTAAAATGTAAAAATAGAAATAAGTTGATTACTTTAATGAACAAGTAAATTTCGATTCCAGTTGTACATATAAAAATGTATTGGCCGGTGCTTCCGGTAGCCAATAGGGTATAAGTAGGGACGCAAATCAAGATTCTTGTCATTCGCCTATTGGGTCTGATGATGATTGGAGTGTCCAATCGAAATCGATCACCACTTACCATCTATTTTGTATATTTTACCGTCTTGTGAGTAACAGTATTAAGCGTAAATATATGTTTTAAGTGTTATAAGACGTTTCTTTTATTTACTTTCCGTAAATTTAATAACACGTACAATGCTGATCAAGAAGTTATTTAAATTTCAAAGGCAGCACTCATGCTCCAGTGCAACTTAATCAATTAAGTTAATTAAGAACAAAATTTTGTTTTAAATGTGAAAGAGAAAATGTGTAAGAGAGTCTGCCAATCTAGAACGTCGAAATAGTAGGCCTAGCTAAATTTAGCTAAGGGGGAAAGCAGACAAAAAATTCAAAATGAAAAAACATCAATTAAGTAGGCCTAGTTAGCCCTGAAATTATCGATTTTATTGAGACTATTTTATCAATAGGCTAGCATTGGCCTACATATATGGTTGATAGCTTACTAATGTTACATTGATGGTTAACAACAATGGGTTGACCTATCGGTGCTCATTTATTTATTAAAAATACGGAAATTATATAGATGAGGGTGACCAAGAGTTCTATAGTAGGCCTAATTTATAGGCTATATCATAAGAAACTAGATTTTTACCTGAAAATTGGTGCAAAGATTTTTCTGCTGCCACAAAAACTGAATTAACTACGATTTTTTTTGAATTTTATTACTTCAGTTCTTATTTAGACATGTGAGGTTGGTAGGTTGGGTGTTATGCGGATTTGTGACTGTTAAGTGTTTTTAAGTTAGGTTAGATTAGGAAGGTAAAGTTTAGGTTATTATGATTCGAGTTGTTGATGTATATTATATCCAGACTGTTTTTGCACTTAGTAAAAAGTACTACAAACACGATAAATAACAATTTCAAAAATGCGCCAGCATTTTTGAAATTGTTATTTATCGTGTTTTTAACCTAAACTAAACTAAACTAAACTAAATATAACCTAAACTTTACCTTCCCTAATCTAACCTACCTTCATAGGACTTAATATAGTCACGAATCCACATAACATCCAACCTACCAACCTCACATGTCTTTTTCAACTTATAAAACAAATTTTAAACTGTCCGACAAGTTTGGTTGGGTTAGAATAGTGTCAATTTGTTGTTTATTCATTTTATTATTCCTTCTTCAATTTTCATAACCCAGTCCCCAAATCCAGATTAAATATGTCCGACCTAGAGGTGTTTATTAATGTTAATTAATTTTAATCAAATAATACATAAGTTGTTGCCTGCTTAAATTAGCGTAATTATATTTCTAAGTGTGGGTTGTGAGTGTAATATTTACATTAAAATGGCATATAATCAATCAATAAATGTGAATTGTGCTATTAACTTCTGTTTTACAGTGTAAACATTGTAGTGCAGATTCAATGTACCTAATAAAACATTAAAATAAACTTCAAAAAATCGTAGTAAATTCAGTTTTTGTGGCAGAAGAAATGTTTTTGCACCATTATTTTCAGGTAAAAATCTAGTTTCTAATGATATATAAATTTCTATAGAACTCTTGGTCACCCTCATCTATATAATTACCAAAAATACTTAGGCCTAGGCCTAAGTTAGGCTATTAAGCTCGAAGCTTCTTGAAAACTCGACTTGACAACAAATTCACTAAACTTGCACACTCCCTAGCCATATTCCTTTTGTATGTAACTGTAAAATGGCAAAGGCCGTGAAGATAATAATAATTAAATAAATAGTAGGGCCTAAGCTTACTTTAATCTTGGTTTGTGAACTTAAATAAAAACATAACCTCTATTGATGCGATAAACAATCCAGTACCTAGCCTATGAAAAGAGATAATAATGGAAAACTTTTTTATGCACTAAACATGTAACGATTCGCTCGTTATTTTCTTAACGAATTATGGTTTATGATTGATTGTCTAACAATTACGATTAATATTTACCTTGATTTCGTTCAGCAATAGGACCGGCCGCCATTTTTGGCGTTTCGTTTATATTATATTATATTGGGAGAATCGAATACAGAATCGAATAGTATTCGAATACAGCCCGAGTATTCGTAGATTCGAATACTTCAGATTCGTACGAATACTTTTTTGTGAATACTCTTGACCACTGAGCTATAATTCTAACTGGAGGTAGCACTGAATGTCAAAGATGCGTGTCGCCAGCCGCCATGTTTGCGTGAGGTGTGAGTTATAAAGAAGCCATGTTATTGGATGAAAAAACTCACTGCATACAGACCTAGTTATAGAATCCATGTCATTGGTTAAAAAAACTCACTGCTATACCAACCTAACAAAATCAGCGACTCGCTCTTGACAGACTTCTGCCATGGCAGTGCTACCTCCAGTTATAATTTTAGCTCAGTGCTCTTGACCTCAGATTTTGCAGGATTTCTTGAATCTAGAAAGCGAATTCGGGGGATTCAAAAATGTATTCAACACTTTTTCAACTACTGAATTCCCTTTTGAATATCTTACGAATCCGTAGCATTCGTAAGAGTATTTAATGTTTTTACTGCAGCATTTGTTTTCATCTATTCGTTATAATTTTACCATTAGCCCTATAATTTACATAAGATTATTATTAATCGTTAACATTTAGAATATATTGGATATTTAAAATACAAGGTTACTACTGGTAGAGGGCAATTGAATAGAATTTATTATAACTACAACCGATTTATATAGTTACATGGCAAAATAACATGCATATCTGATGTAAATTATCCATACAAATGAATAAGACATATTATTAAAGATATTAATTAGTTCCTAATAGAAAATAATACATTAATAAGACTGTAACTGACCATGAAATAATTATCAAGTCAAAACAAATGTACCTTTTAAAAATCATATAATTTAAAATTACATTGAATAAATTATAATAATGAATTAATTACTGTAAAACGAAATAACAGTGGCCAAAAGAACGGTTGCATTATGAAAAAAGAATTACACACTCATTTTCCATGCTTTGCATACTCAAAGGTGTTCGAATACAAGTATTCGTAAAAGTATTCGAATACAGGGGAGGCTACGAATTCACTGTATTCGATTCTTTAAAGTATTCGATTCTCCCATCACTAAGTTCCAGTGTTCTAGTAAGTTGTGTTGTTTTTTTTTCCTCTAGTTTGCTTAGCAGGCTTCGGTTTAATAGACCAGGCAGCCTCGATGTACACTGAGTTGTGGTTGCTTCCAATTCATCCTGCAATTAAGGTTATTTGTTAGTTTACAGACATTTGTTATTGAACATAAATGTGCACAATCAATGTTACATGTAAATTTGTTCTAGTTTTGTTATTGTACCTAATTATGTATTAAAGATAGGATTATCTAAAGGTTCAAGGGATTCTTTAGGATGGTAGAGATAGGTGATCTTCTTTGCCAGGGGCCCATCAGGCATACCTAACTACCCAGAAAAGGGGAGGAGGGCCACGGATTAAGAAACCCAAGAATGGACAACATAAATGTGATTCTTTGGTGTTTGTGTTTCTTTGTTATTTTAGATTGCTTTTCCTATTTCCTTCAAATAATTGTTCATTTCCTTGTAAATATGATCATTTACAGATTTCAGGGCTTCCTGTAGGTTGTTTCTATATTTTCTATATGTTTCTTTAAGATGTTTATCTCTGAAATAATTATAATTTGGGCAGTCCCAGAATAGATGCTGTAATGATTCATCTTCTCCTTGAGTGCATTTCAAGCAAAGTGGGGTAAAGTACATGTTCTTAGAATGGAGATACTTATTCACTCTAGCATGGCCTAATCTAAGTTTGCATACATTAGTTATTTCCATCCTATTGAGTTTTGATTGTGTGAACCATGGTTTTGTAGGTAATCTTTCCTGTACATTTTTATGCCATAGCCCTTTAGGGGATTGTAAAATTACATCATTGTAGTATTCTCTATGGACTTTCTTTCTGAATTTCTTGAAGTCTGAGAAGGGAGTGTGTATGTCTACAACATCACCATCACTAATAGCTTCTCTTGCTAATCTGTCAGCTATTTCATTGTTAGCAATGTCTGAATGTCCTGGAACCCAATGAAGTGCATAGAACTTCTGGCTTTTGTCTAATTCAGATAGTATTTTGTTGACAACTTCATTTGAATGCTTAAGACCTTTGACAGAATTTATTGCAGATTGTGAATCTGAAAAAATAACAATGTTTTCTTCATTTTTGAGAAAGTTTTCACAAAATGTGATGCCTTTGTATATATAGCGTATAGTTCTGCGCTATGATTAGTCATATACTCTGGCAACTTATATTTTAGGCCCAGTTTTATTTTGGGAATATATAAAGCGGCTCCAGTTCCAAGGTTAGTTCTTGAGCCATCTGTAAAAATTTGGATGTAGTTCTTGTAAGTAGTATGTGCCATTGTTAAATGTTGCTGTTTCAACATACAAATATTGATGTTTTTCTTTTTCTCTCCAATTTCTCCATTTTCAATGTAACAGTTTATTTTGTCATCCAGCATAACTAATGGCTTGCTTAGGCTATAGATGTCTATGTTTTCAGAGATATAGAAGATGTTGGGTATCATGTTTATTATTAAGTCAGTAGCTTCAACATATAGTGGGTTTTTTTTTGCGAACCCCACATGGTAGATTAACAACCATAGTGTGCAAATACATTATGTGGTGAAACGCTGGATGGTCGTAACCAGTCAGTATTTTGTATGTTAATCTTTCTGTTAACATTTTCCTTCTAATGCTTAGAGGGATTGATGCAGTCTCAGAGTTGAGGGCTATGATTGGAGTAGTTTTGTATGCTTTAATTGCGATTCTCTGAGCCTGGTTTTGAATTAAGTCAAACTTATTTAATGTATTTGTAGCGACATGTCCAAATAGAAAGCTTGCATATTCAATCTTAGGCCTAATTAGACCTTCATAAATTTGTAAGATGAGGGATGGATGAGCTCCTTTATCCCCACAGGCCAATATTTTCAATATATTCAAGTCCTTGTAACACTGTGTCTGTACATGTGCTATATGATGTTTAAATGTAAGTTTTGTGTCAAGAATAATTCCCAGTAGTGTTATTTGATCTGCAACAGGGATAGGATAGCCTTGTAAAAAGAGGGTGATTTTCTCATAGAGTATTTTTCTACTATTCGAGAAACAGATGGTTTTGCACTTGTTGGGATTGAATTCCAAATTGAGTTTATTAGTGAATATTTCCAATTCTTTTAATGCTCCCTGGACCTTATTTGTTGCAGTCTCGATAGATTTGTCAGCACTGTACAGAACAATATCATCTGCATACTGTAAGGATTTAACCTCTTCGGGTAAGTTAAAGTTTATATCGGATATGTACAGTGCAAATAGGATGGGACTAAGGACGCTACCTTGCGGCAATCTTGTGCAGGTACTTCTCCTGTCTGAAAATCCATCTAGTTTGTGACAGACTGTTCTGTCCACTAGCCACTTATGGAGGTGGTTGATGAAGTGAGGTGGGGTTGAAGCTCTAGTTCAGTCAGTTCAGTTCCTATCCTATCCTCAGTCTCCTCCTGTTGACATATCAACTTAGTTTCACAGAGGGTGACATAAGTTTTATACCATGCAACTCTGAACACAGCTCTTTACTAGAGTTCCAATAGAGGTTTTCAATGGTTCCAAAGCAACAAGCTTCTTCTAAACAAACTGCAATAAAACAAAAATGCTCCAATTCCATATTAACAGCTCAAAAAAGCTTCCGCTGATTGTTTTGCTTGGTGACGAAGAGATCTCTTCTTGCAACAATGCTAAGTTTCTTGGTTGGCCTGGTAGAATTGGCAACGTCGCAAGTAGGGTTGTTTAGTGTCATACGTCCTATAAGATGACAGACAGGTGACATCAGCTCATTAATTCGCACTAAATTGATTTAAATTTATGAACATAAATTTATTAAAATATTGGAAATAAAATCAAATAAAAAAGGGTACTATAGTGTATTATTTATTAATATGGAAATAAAATATAAAGAATTGAAAACCAAAACAATATGAATTGAAAATCTATATCTGTACATTTAGAGCGGAGTCAATATTATAAAATATTGGAAATAAACACACATAATTGAAGACCAAAACAATATGAATTGAAAATCCATATCTGTACATTTGGAGCAGAGTCAATATTTTTATAGTCCAGTATCCAAGCTTTCGTAAATACACAAATAACTGATTAACTATACTGACGCAAGGAGGAAAGTGTAATCTTTTCTCAAGATTCTTCTCATCCGTATTCCACCTGAGCAACATACCGCAGCCAACATATGACTTTGGGTTGAATCAGTCAATAAACTGCTGTAACTTTTTCAGCCATATAAACGTGCAAAGTAAGTTGGAGGCACTTGATCCAAACGAGGGTGCTGGACCGGATGACATTCCACCTGCTGTACTCAAATACTGTGCTCCTGTTCTTGCCCCTCACCTTCATATTTACTTCACAAAACTACTCCAAGTGGGAGTTTTTGCTTCGTCTTTGAAGAAAAGTTATGTTGTCCCCATCATATTCATATCTGGCTGCAAAAACAACGTACAAAATTACAGACCTCTATTACCATTCAGCCTGCCTTATCCAAGATTTGCGAAAGTCTCATTCTTGATTCCTTAAGTTTTCAGCTCAGCAAACACATTGTTACCGAGCAGCATGGTTTCATGCAAAATCGCTCCTCCAGTACCAACCTCCTTATCTTTCAAAATGCCGTAATGACCGCGTTTACTGAACACTTTCAACAAGATTGCGTTTATCTGGACTTCAGTAAGGCCTTCGACAGAATTGACCATCTTGCTAAACTATTTTGACCATGTGACCATTTTGCTAATTGCAAAACTAGAAGGATATGGCATGTGGCTCACTACTATGCTGGATGAAAAGTTACCTTACAGGTCGCATCCTCATTGTTAAATGTGACGGATGCCTGTCTCCCCCTTTCTCAGTCACTTCGGGAGTGCCTCAAGGCTCTCACCTTGGCCCGCTGCTGTTCAACCTGTTCGTCAATGACATCTGCAATTCGATTACAACAAAGTTCCTTCTGTTTGCTGATGACATAAAAATTTTCAACAAAATCACTTTGACAGATAACATAGAAGAACTCCAACTCTCGCTCAACAACATTAGCAACTGGTGTAAATTGAATGCTGGAACTCAACGTCTCGAAATGTGTGGTCATGTTCTTCAGTCGAAGTAGCGTGTGGTGCATGAGTATGTTTATTGCATCGATGGCAGCAGTCTTGATGTGGTCCAGAGAATCAAGGATCTTGATGTGATAAACAACTCCATCCCTTTGCCCACTTGAACATTTGGTGGGATACTTCTAGAGTATCCTCTCTGCTGGGTTTTATCTACCGCTCTTTGAGACCCCTTAAATCCCCCTTGACATTAGTCACCCTGTACAAGTCACTAGCACGGCCAATTTTAGAATACTGCTCCGTCATTTGGTCTCCATATCAAGTAAGTTGGCCACATGGACATCCTAAACAGAATCCTCAGAAATCAGATATGCACGCCAAACTATTATATATAAACAAATACAGTACTTAATATACTTAAATACTTTCTTATAAATGGTGACCATACAAAGTAGGTATTTTAAGCCAAGTATGAATGGAGATGAGAGTAGGATGAGTGGCGCGATCTTGTAGTCTTGTTAGTGACTAAGGCCGACATTCCTTAGACACAGCTGTTAATTAATAGCCCATACAGCTAATGGCAACTACGGGACCTACAGTTTATGGTGGAATCCGAACCACATTTTTGCCTTGGTATGTACGAATTGGTCATCTAATTATCAGGATAGTACTGCCATAGATAAAACCATAGACTAACCAACACTAAGGGAGTATGTTTTATCTATGATAAAACATACTCCTGTATGTTTTATCTATGGTACTGCGGATAGTCGTAGTACTCACTAGTGCGGACGTTAATCCACACCAGGGAGTATCGCATCCACAGTGCATGACTATAAATATCCACAATTCTCTGTCAGTTTCAAGTAAAAAATGCGTAATAGATCTATGAGGGGTACACTTCCATATCAGTTGGCACAAACAACCAAATGAGTAATATTGATCATTCGATTGTTTAATTCGATATATCGTTTGGTTAGTTAGGTTGACCTTACCTTACTAACCAAACGATATTCTGTATAGTAAAAAAAATACTATACCTCAACCTCGCCATTAAACATTCAGGTTGGAAATTTTGTCCTGTCCTTACGGAACACTGAGTATGTATGCGCTACCAACTTATGAATAATTGTTTAGGCCTACGAACCCAAGAGATGGGCAATTGGTCTATTGACCGTATGGTCCAGCGAGCAGCACATAGCGTTGAGAAGACACATTGGAAAAGGGATTTGAGCATAAACCGTAAACCTCTGTTACAATCGCCCACTGCAGTTGTCACTTTACATTTTACACAACCACCATTGAAGTGCCGTCAATGAGTTGAAACCTTTTATGTAAGCTATTAGAAACGCTTATGTAAAAAAATGTAAGTTTCCCAGCCATATACAACACTGATTCAAGGTCTTTTTTTCCCGGTTATCAAAACTCGAGAAAAATTGTATACACAACGAATCTCTATTTACATTTACGGTTACCCTGCACATTATTTCGGACTGTTGCTCAGGAGGTCTCCAGTTCGAAACCAGCCGGGGTCACTATCTTTTTGCCAAAGATTTTGCTTTGAATGCGTCTACTTCTTAACTGTACATCTTTTGTTAGAATTTGATGCATTTATAATTTTATATAAGAACAGGACTTTTTTTTAATAGTAAACCTTTATTAGATGTTTATCTTAAATCTTTTTTTATTATCAGCAAGTTTGGTTGGTTAGGTTAGGTTATGACAGTTTAATTTTATAATACTAAATTTTAAAATTAATCTTATAATAAAAAAAGTAAACATTCATTTTATTTTTATCTTATATATTTGTTATATTATCAGCAAGTTTGGTTGGTTAGGTTAGGTTATGACCTAGTTTTATAATTAAAAATTTATTTTATAATTAAAAAGTTAATTTTATAACTAAAAATTATAAAATTAATTTCAATTTCTTCAACTTAGCGGTTCTAGCGGCGAACGCTGACACTACAAGATATGTTAGCCATTGTCCCTCCCGTGTGCCCCACCGCAGCTAGAGAAAAATAATCTTGATACGAACAGCTGTTCGCTATTTCAGAGATGATTACGTGATAAACATTTAGAGAAAAATTGACAGAAATCGCACAAAATTGGGTTTTTAACCCTTAATTTGACAGCGTGCCATTATTGGCACATGAGGATTCAAAAAAATGTCACGTTCGCCTGTTAACTTTTTAATTCCAACAAACGGCGTCCAAAGGTTCTTTGCCTATTGCTATTATGGTTTAGTGCACTATAGTGGATATTTTGGAAATTACTATCACTTTAGACCAACATATAGAAAAGGAAGTATGGAGGCTTAGTGTATAAGGTTAGTAAATTACTTCTTATTTCAATATTTTAGGCTGTTTACTTATATATCTAAGTGATTTGCACAGATTAAAGATGAGAAAACATATCCCAGGTCAGTAATTAGCTTAAATATGAATATTGATTTTTTTATAAACTAAGCAATTTGAGTGTGACAAAAATGGCACATCGCCAAAGAACCAGGGAACAATGAAAGTTTTTGGGTGTGCCAAAAATGGCACATTACCAAAGATGCAGTTATTTTTTTTTTAGTTTATTGAGCGCACCTAAAGTGGCACACTGTTTATAAAACAGTGAAAGGTATTTATATTTGTAAATGTATGTCTCTTATTTCCACAAATTGTAAAATAAAAATGTTTTTGTGAGGAAATATTTTTCACTAGGCTGTTTAGAAAAGACTTTGGCTTTACAAAAATTCCCAACCATCCATGGCAACAAATATCTACCAAAAAGAGTTTTATTTCCTGCTGAAAGTGAATCTTCTTATATGAAAGTTGATTGTGCATTCCGAAAAAGACTTTAGTACTTACAAATATTTGATCACCGTATCGACATTTCGTGGAATAACGCATTGCTGCCACGTTGAAAATAATAAAACTGAAAACCAGCGAGACAATATGTCACTAAAAAATTTTAGTTATGGGATTTTTGAATTGCTAACCAAAGAAAGGAGTAAAAGACAAGTTCTAAAAGACAAGGATTTACTTTTTCTCACACCAGCTGCTCTGATGTATGTTGAAGATGTACGCTTTGATGGTGTTGGACACTACCCTTTCTTTGTATACATCAAGAGGTCGATGCAGATTTTGCAAAAATAAGAAATCGTCAATAGAGTGTTCAAAGTGCAATGCGAGGCTGTAACTGAAAGAAAATAGCTATTGTTTTGTAGGGTTTCACCAAAAGTAGATGATGACGTTTCTTGATGGACATACTCTAATGAAATTTCAAACGATTTTCCTGATGGGCTAATCAATAATGAAATATATTGATTCCTAATGAAATATCAATAAATTATATAATAATGTATTTTCTATGGTAGGTTTTACATGTGTATACATTTTAGTTCATTTTTTATAATGAAGTTTATACCATTTCATATTGGTTTGATAACTTTTGAGGAGAAATTGATTTTTTTTATCTTACATATAATTGTAGTTATACAATTTTGATATTCAATATGTGATAATGTCGACTTATTCAAACCCTAAAGTTTATTTTTAAGTGCTATACAGATAAACTTGTTATATTTAATTCTACATAAGATTCCTAGAGAAATCTCCGCATCTTTGGCAAAGTGCCAAAAATGGCACACATGAAAAAATTGTGAAAAATTCTTATAAGAATTTTAAAATTATTTTTTTGAAGTTCCTTTGGACCCTTTTGATTGAAATATTGCAAGGAAAAAGTAGTTTTCAAAAAAATATTTGTTTGCCAAATTAAGGGTTAAATGTCCGTAATTTAATTTACAAAGTAGGGAGGCCATATTTAAAAGCCAAAGACACTCTCGCCAATCCAGTGAATACATTAAAATGATTCGGATCTTAATAGGTAGGCCTACCCTCGTTTTTCAGGAGAAGGCCGCGTAAAATGGCTCTTGGGCCGTGACAGACGGAAGACAGACAGAAATTGAGATGAGACTTGCTTCGGCTTCTTTAATGTATAAAACGTAAAAATAACCTAAACATTTATGATTTTGAGCAATGTACAGACAAAACTCAAATTTTATTTATATAGATTGTTACCTAAAGTTATAGTCTGTTATTCGGTGTTATTCGCTGAGCATGTTACATTACCTAGTCAATTCAACTTTCACTCTTCAATTGTTATTACAACTGTATGTCATTTCCATTGAACAAGTTTTTCATATTTTCATCTTTGCGTATCACTGATGTATCTGTAGCCTGCAACATTTATCAGCATGTAATAAGCATCTTGTCACATGTATCACTATGTAAAATGATTTTAAGAATGGTGTTTGCCGTAAAAATAAACTAGGGTTGCTTTCAGAGAGGTGAAAGCCAGTTGAGCGGAACAAACGTGATTTGATATTTGTATAAGTAACTAAATGTAAAAAGGTCAATAGATTTATTTACTAATGCTGGTTTTAAAGATTAAAATTATAATAACTCAAATTTACCTCTTCGAGAAGTGTATTATGGTAGTTTTGATCAGGAAAATATTACAGTAGTTGGAATCTGATATTAACATCCAAAAAGTAAAGTATAAAAATGAGAAAGGTAATTTAACATTCAAATGCAACTGTAGCCTACAACAAAAAAACATTGGGCTAAATTTTTCACCCTTACAATCGGTTAAAGTATTTAAGTATAAAAAAAACAGTAACTATAAAAAAACGAGTATTTAAGTATAACAACAGGAGGGGAAATTTGACATTTAAATTCAACCGTGCAACATAAAATGGCTGAAATGTAGGCCTAAACATAAGTAATAAGTAAACATCGCATTCAGCTGATTTAAGTGAAAACAGAATAATATAATAAGTAGGGAAGACATGCCTTAAATATACAATGCAGATAATATAATTAGAAATTAGTAGCCTACTTCTGAACAGGCCTAGACAATTATCCATACCGTGGTTAAAAGTGTACTTCTATAAGCCCAGGTTTACTTATCAACGGTTGTAACTGGACGTATGTATAGTCCGTGGCTTGGCAATCAAATAACAGTATTTGTATAGGATGGGCTACTGTTATCAACATTTGAAATAACTGAATTGTTACCAAATTACTGTTTCACAAAATGCAGATTCCATTTTCAGCCGAGCCATTAAAATGAGGATTTGCCGAACAATTATTAATATTACAGAATAGTATATAATGATATACAACTTTTCACATTCCATAATTATATGTTAGTTTTGCTATGGTCAAAGGTACAAATCCAAATGTTCTCTTTTCTTTTGGTCAGTATGTAATAATTTGCTAGAATCATTGACTTTATATAAAGTCAAAGCTAGAATACTGTAGATGGTTTGTTAAGGGATGGTCTTCAAAAGTTCCAAAATCGGAAGATCCAAAGAATATATTGCCGATCGGAAGTTCCAAAATCGAAAGATCCAACGTTTATATTGCCGATCGGATCTTCCAAAATCGGAATTTCCAAAGGTTATTTAGCGGGTCGGAAGATCCAAAATCAAAAGATCCAAAGAAAATATTGCCGATCGGAAGTTCCAAAATCGTAAGATCCAAAAGTACAGTCATAACTAGAAGTACAAATTTATTTCTTAAAGTAAACTTATGAAATAGGCTGTCCTTTTCACTTTGGATCTTGCGATCGTATGTCGGGTCGGAATTTCCAAAACGCTACTAGTCAGATCGGAACATCCAAAATGCTAGAACTGTTGCGTCTCTCAGATTGAAGGCGATGAACGCCGTAACCAGCCGCGTTGCTAATGTCAGGGGAAAAGTTTAGACACTCGAGTTTAGATCTGTATAGAAAAGTAACCAAACTACTTATTTGGTGTGTGTATTTTTTGTCCAAAAACCATTTCAACATCATATTTAAGACGTATATTCAGACAATGTTTAAAAACAAAATTTTAATTCGCTCTATGTTAGATAAATATTGTCACATAAAATAGCCATTAAGTATAACGGAGTTTTTAATTAATTTTAGTTTTGTTCTAATTTATATCACGTAAAGGCAATTACTAAAATGCTGTTTGTATTTTATCAATGGAGTATCAAAATGCCCTTTGAAGCACTCTTTGTATAGTTTTACAATTCTCTTAGCGTATGTATTGGCCTTAAATATATGCTATGATAATTTTTTTTACATCTCCTTTTTTAAATTTAACCATCATGACAACAATATTATCAAACATAGATGGAATGAAATACTCCTAATAGAAGAGTTAATCTTCTGAGAATACTCTCAGTAGGGTAACATTTAATTTTTTGCTATTAGAACATAGAATTAAGTATTATGGAACAAATAGGTAGTTTACTTTGTGGTTTATACTGTGTTTATCTGAAGTAACTTATCTTTTTATAAAGTAAAATATGTATCTAGATAACAGCGCAATTTGTTTAGGAAATCTTAATTTTCCTCATACAGTTTCTAACTCCCGTATTTGTCAAATACTGCTTGCCTCACTGTGGTATATATAGATTGCCTCTAACAAGGCACCATAATTGCAGACGGCGTATATCGGTTGATGCCATGTTGATGTATGTAACTAAATCATAATTCCTGAATTTAAAATCTGAGATCGAAAGACTTAATGCTAGACTTTAAAGACTTTATGATTGAAAGATACCAATTCAATACAAGTCTTGAATTAACTCAATAATTCACTAACTCTTGACTCTAACTCTTGTTTGTGTCTGATACTAAATACATTAAAAAGTAGTATGCAAATTATTTGATTTGCATTTTATATTTATATGAAATTTTTTATATACTCAACAAATTTTTACCCTTCGTTCATTTGGGGTCTGAGGCATATCCCTAATCATTTCATGGCTTTTGTTTGATCAATGTCAATGTAAGGGTTATTAATTACTTAGCAAGTACCTTCGGCTTCACCTGCGATGGTATAACCATAAATATCATATAGCATAAGAAATGCTTTATGATATTTTTTTTTTTACGTAATTAAGTAAATTTGTTTGTGTAATCTTTTTGGATTTAGTTAATTCTTTAATTATGTTACGGTAATAATAATAATTATCCGTAATGGTTGTGCCAATGATGATGAGTAAGATATCATTATTGTGTACTGCCTCCCGTAAAATTAAAATACTCCCGCGTCAGTGAACCTGCAGAGAAAACAATTTTCCATTTACCTTGCTTCAACAATTCTACTAAATTCTTCCCTAGTAATTGTAAGAAATATTTCCTATATGAATATTATTAATTTCAATGAGTACCTAGGTTTGCTGTTACAGGGGGGAGATAATTTGGTGTGTATGTTATTGATAGCTTGGTATGAAGTAAACCAATTTGCCCAATCTGTTTCTCTAAGGTGTAGTTATTTCATAGGCTGTATCGTATATTTCAAATTAGTAAATCCTGTGTTGAATTAAAATACAGATGTAGAAGAAACTTATGATATAAAGAAGAAGTGCTCAAATGTAATCATAGGTTGATGTAGACCTTAATTGTCTTTGTTTGTAAAATACAATGTTGCAAATCCAAACTCTAACGGACAATCGAGTCGGGCGGAGCACGAAATGAGTTTTGAGATAAAAATATGCCTATATTTTAATCGGGAAAGTGAGCTATCAGCATGCCAAATTTCAACCTAATCCGACCAGTGAGTGATTGAACCCCAATAAGAAAAACAAACACACAAACTTTCACAATGTATTATGTTGTTAGTATGGTAACACTTTCTTAATGTATTTTTGTCTATGTTTTGATAACTAGCTGTTGTACCCGTGCTTTTTAACGGCAATAGGACGGGAAATAAATACCTTTTGATCTATAAATGCATTTTATTAAATGTTAACACATCAGCCAATGTTTTGGCCTATTGATTCGTCGGAAAAGAACATACCATATTGCTGATGGATGTCAGGTGCTCAATAATATTACTCTTTGTTGAACAGACATTGGTCTTATAAATATCACCATTGACTACATATACCTACCTGTAGGTATATATATAGTCAATGATATCACGCATTTTAAGTTATTTACACATATAAAGACCAAAAACTATGTCGTATAAGTCAATTCTCATATCTTCAACGATGAAGCGATAGTTTGCAGAACAATAAGTATTTTCAAATAACATGACTTAAAATTGTTACAACAAAACCTTTTACTTAGGTACACAAATTGAATCTCCAACAAAACTTGATTAGACGCAAATGTTTGATATACAGTTGAACATTTTACATTTTTTGATAAAACACATTCTTTGTAAGGAAAAAATTAAATTTCACTTGAATTAGGTTACAGCAGACATTCGCTAGTTGTGGGGAAAACTAAATATAATTTAACGTTACAATTTCAATTTAATTTCAAATTAATTTGAAACTACCTGTTTGTTACAACAACCGGAAACAACTTCAAATATTTAGCGTTGGTTACTAGTACACTATTACAACTTAATAGTTCAGCTCAAATAAACCACGACAAATTCATTATCTTTTCATTTTTCAAATGATTTATTCTGGATTCTCTTACGGAGTAAACAAAAATTGTCATAAGCTATAAAAATAAGTTATTATTTGTTTAAGACGTTTGCCAGATAATTTAGTATTGTTATTGTCAAGGTTAATACTTAAACCATCTTTTAAAAATAATAATAAACACGTTATTTTACTTTTGAAAATAAATAGTAAACAATACCAACACTAGCCCTGCATGCCTTCAAAATCCCATATATACATGTATGTATGAATGCGTGTGTATTTAAGTGTGTGTACTTGAAAATACTAATACAAAAATATTAATTAAAATATCAATTAACAAAACAAATAACCATTAACGTTGCTGGTGACGACGTGTGTTTACGCCTTCAATCTGAGAGACGCAACAGTTCTAGCATTTTGGATGTTCCGATCTGACTAGTAGCGTTTTGGAAATTCCGACCCGGCATATGATCACAAGTTCCAAAGTGAAAAGGACAGTCTATTTCATAAGTTTACTTTAAGAAATAAATTTGTACTTCTAGTTATGACTGTACTTTTGGATCTTACGATTTTGGAACTTCCGATCGGCAATATTTTCTTAGGATCTTTTGATTTTGGATCTTCCGACCCGCTAAATAACCTTTGGAAATTCCGATTTTGGAAGATCCGATCGGCAATATAAACGTTGGATCTTACGATTTTGGAACTTCCGATCGGCAATATATTCTTTGGATCTTCCGATTTTGGAACTTTTGAAATACTCCCTTGTTAAGTTAAGACCATATGCAAGCAATTTTGAAATCGTTTCCCCGTTTAACCTTAACCAACTATTCCATTCCAAAAGTTATAAAATTATATGGTGCAACACAAATAAACAACCCGATCGCCTACCTATAACCTACACTATACCTTCCTAATCTAACCTTACTTCAAAACACTTAATGTAGTCACGAATACTCATAAACCCCGACCTACCTCCCCACATGCCTAAATCAGTGTTCAATCTGCGTTTTATCAATAAGTGTAATAACTTACTGTACCGTCGATGTAATTCAACATAATATAACCTATGAGGTATTATCGGATTAAATACCGATTTCGATGCGGTTCGATATATCGCTTATTAAATCCTGATTTCTAACATTGGCTGTTTCTAATCAGCTGGCAACACAAATAGGTTCCCAAGAAAGTAGTCACCGGTCCGTATCCCTCCGCTCCTTGTTTATGCTCCGCGCATTGAGAAAGTAGTTCAGTATATTTTCTCGATTTTCAGTGAATTCCGTGCCTTAAAAAAATGTTTTAACGGCATTTTCTTGTTTATTAAAATCATAGGAATGGTTTAAAATCGTTTAAAAGAAAAGTATAGAAAGTTCAGAAATACCTTATGATTCTCTTGTTTACATTTTTATTGTAAACAAAAAAAACTGTCATAGCTACTTTAGTCCCATAAGCCCAATGTTAAAAATTTTAAATTTTAAGTTCGTTTTAAATTGCATTAGCATTATCTAATTGAAATTTGTTTGTTTACAAACCATCTCATTATTAGTCTAAGTAGTCTTGTTAAGTTTGGCTGAAATGTGTTCAGCCGTTATTGAGTGATGGTGTTATATTGTTTGCATTGAAGTTGATCCCAACAATGGGAGTACAATAAATGTTATGGGCATAAAAGTAAAAAATTGAGTCATTAGAAACCAAAGATCCACATTAATTGTAGGTAACATTTGTAAGTTTATTTGTTGTGAAAAATTAACTACAGCTTTACTATACTTCCACAGTCTACCACTGTAGGCCTACCGTTACTGTAGTTTTGTGAAGGTTCACTTTAGTTATCGAACACAAATGATTCTACATACTGTACAGTCTTCAGCACCTTCCAGTACTAATTCCTGTGTAACACTTATTTTTCTGTTTACTGTTTGGATCCTTCACAGTTCAAAGAGACTTATAACGAAATATCACACTCTTTACAATATCAACAAATTACTGGGCTGCGTATTCTTCATTAAATTTACCTTTACACGAACCCTCTTCTACAATACTTTCATTTTTTTATTTTATACCTACATGGCAGGACAATAAGAGCAAGTAAATTTGCATTTAGACAATTAGACTTCTAATAAATGTTTTTAAATTGTAGAAAATAATATACCTTAAACAAAGATAAATGAATATTAAACTAAAAGATAGTAACGGGTGACTAATCCTTGCTGAGTTTGGTTAATTACATTTAATTTTTAAAGAAATATACTACACAGACATGTTTTATTACAATACAAATATAATTCTATTAAATACCATAGAAATTTCATCGCAGAACTAATAACAACTTGAATAAGGTATGCAATTAAAAAAGGAATATTTAAGATCCTACTCCAGTTTTTTTTAAACATTTATCATGCAAAATACGATTATTTTTATAGGTAAGGGGCATAATTTATCTCTCGGTACCGGTACCACACTAGACTTTTCGTTGATTAGTTGAAGCCGAAAACTGGTAAGTCCTATTGGAGCATAAATCTTTTACTGGAAAGATTATTATAATGAAATAATTAATTTAAATAATTATGTAACTAATTAGACCTGTCCATATTTTGTTTCAACTATAAAAAATAGTGTTTACAATTTGTACAATCTACCATTAAATACGGGTAAAACATTGAGTTGACGCCTGTGCACTCAAACGACACCAACTGGAAACACATTTATTGAAAATAATTGTTGTGCATTTGATAACAATATATCACTATTATTTAAACAAATTAAATGCTAAATTGATTCGTTTACGATAGCATACTTTTAATAAGCGGATTTAAAACAATTGCTTTATTTACACAATATTCGTCAATTAATAATCTGAGCCCTATCTATAATTACAGTGCCTTGTGATTCAGAACGCAACCCATATACATCACAGTTACGCAAACAGTATTTGAATAGTAAAGGGAGTTAATGTACAAATGTTGGTCAGTCGAACGCACGGGAATCGAGTAGTCAATTTTTTAAACAGTTTAATTCAGAACAGCTATTTACACATATAAAGACCAAAAACTATGTCGTATAAGTCAATTCTCATATCTTCAACGATGAAGCGATAGTTTGCAGAACAATAAGTATTTTCAAATAACATGACTTAAAATTGTTACAACAAAACCTTTTACTTAGGTACACAAATTGAATCTCCAACAAAACTTGATTAGACGCAAATGTTTGATATACAGTTGAACATTTTACATTTTTTGATAAAACACATTCTTTGTAAGGAAAAAATTAAATTTCACTTGAATTAGGTTACAGCAGACATTCGCTAGTTGTGGGGAAAACTAAATATAATTTAACGTTACAATTTCAATTTAATTTCAAATTAATTTGAAACTACCTGTTTGTTACAACAACCGGAAACAACTTCAAATATTTAGCGTTGGTTACTAGTACACTATTACAACTTAATAGTTCAGCTCAAATAAACCACGACAAATTCATTATCTTTTCATTTTTCAAATGATTTATTCTGGATTCTCTTACGGAGTAAACAAAAATTGTCATAAGCTATAAAAATAAGTTATTATTTGTTTAAGACGTTTGCCAGATAATTTAGTATTGTTATTGTCAAGGTTAATACTTAAACCATCTTTTAAAAATAATAATAAACACGTTATTTTACTTTTGAAAATAAATAGTAAACAATACCAACACTAGCCCTGCATGCCTTCAAAATCCCATATATACATGTATGTATGAATGCGTGTGTATTTAAGTGTGTGTACTTGAAAATACTAATACAAAAATATTAATTAAAATATCAATTAACAAAACAAATAACCATTAACGTTGCTGGTGACGACGTGTGTTTACGCCTTCAATCTGAGAGACGCAACAGTTCTAGCATTTTGGATGTTCCGATCTGACTAGTAGCGTTTTGGAAATTCCGACCCGGCATATGATCACAAGTTCCAAAGTGAAAAGGACAGTCTATTTCATAAGTTTACTTTAAGAAATAAATTTGTACTTCTAGTTATGACTGTACTTTTGGATCTTACGATTTTGGAACTTCCGATCGGCAATATTTTCTTAGGATCTTTTGATTTTGGATCTTCCGACCCGCTAAATAACCTTTGGAAATTCCGATTTTGGAAGATCCGATCGGCAATATAAACGTTGGATCTTACGATTTTGGAACTTCCGATCGGCAATATATTCTTTGGATCTTCCGATTTTGGAACTTTTGAAATACTCCCTTGTTAAGTTAAGACCATATGCAAGCAATTTTGAAATCGTTTCCCCGTTTAACCTTAACCAACTATTCCATTCCAAAAGTTATAAAATTATATGGTGCAACACAAATAAACAACCCGATCGCCTACCTATAACCTACACTATACCTTCCTAATCTAACCTTACTTCAAAACACTTAATGTAGTCACGAATACTCATAAACCCCGACCTACCTCCCCACATGCCTAAATCAGTGTTCAATCTGCGTTTTATCAATAAGTGTAATAACTTACTGTACCGTCGATGTAATTCAACATAATATAACCTATGAGGTATTATCGGATTAAATACCGATTTCGATGCGGTTCGATATATCGCTTATTAAATCCTGATTTCTAACATTGGCTGTTTCTAATCAGCTGGCAACACAAATAGGTTCCCAAGAAAGTAGTCACCGGTCCGTATCCCTCCGCTCCTTGTTTATGCTCCGCGCATTGAGAAAGTAGTTCAGTATATTTTCTCGATTTTCAGTGAATTCCGTGCCTTAAAAAAATGTTTTAACGGCATTTTCTTGTTTATTAAAATCATAGGAATGGTTTAAAATCGTTTAAAAGAAAAGTATAGAAAGTTCAGAAATACCTTATGATTCTCTTGTTTACATTTTTATTGTAAACAAAAAAAACTGTCATAGCTACTTTAGTCCCATAAGCCCAATGTTAAAAATTTTAAATTTTAAGTTCGTTTTAAATTGCATTAGCATTATCTAATTGAAATTTGTTTGTTTACAAACCATCTCATTATTAGTCTAAGTAGTCTTGTTAAGTTTGGCTGAAATGTGTTCAGCCGTTATTGAGTGATGGTGTTATATTGTTTGCATTGAAGTTGATCCCAACAATGGGAGTACAATAAATGTTATGGGCATAAAAGTAAAAAATTGAGTCATTAGAAACCAAAGATCCACATTAATTGTAGGTAACATTTGTAAGTTTATTTGTTGTGAAAAATTAACTACAGCTTTACTATACTTCCACAGTCTACCACTGTAGGCCTACCGTTACTGTAGTTTTGTGAAGGTTCACTTTAGTTATCGAACACAAATGATTCTACATACTGTACAGTCTTCAGCACCTTCCAGTACTAATTCCTGTGTAACACTTATTTTTCTGTTTACTGTTTGGATCCTTCACAGTTCAAAGAGACTTATAACGAAATATCACACTCTTTACAATATCAACAAATTACTGGGCTGCGTATTCTTCATTAAATTTACCTTTACACGAACCCTCTTCTACAATACTTTCATTTTTTTATTTTATACCTACATGGCAGGACAATAAGAGCAAGTAAATTTGCATTTAGACAATTAGACTTCTAATAAATGTTTTTAAATTGTAGAAAATAATATACCTTAAACAAAGATAAATGAATATTAAACTAAAAGATAGTAACGGGTGACTAATCCTTGCTGAGTTTGGTTAATTACATTTAATTTTTAAAGAAATATACTACACAGACATGTTTTATTACAATACAAATATAATTCTATTAAATACCATAGAAATTTCATCGCAGAACTAATAACAACTTGAATAAGGTATGCAATTAAAAAAGGAATATTTAAGATCCTACTCCAGTTTTTTTTAAACATTTATCATGCAAAATACGATTATTTTTATAGGTAAGGGGCATAATTTATCTCTCGGTACCGGTACCACACTAGACTTTTCGTTGATTAGTTGAAGCCGAAAACTGGTAAGTCCTATTGGAGCATAAATCTTTTACTGGAAAGATTATTATAATGAAATAATTAATTTAAATAATTATGTAACTAATTAGACCTGTCCATATTTTGTTTCAACTATAAAAAATAGTGTTTACAATTTGTACAATCTACCATTAAATACGGGTAAAACATTGAGTTGACGCCTGTGCACTCAAACGACACCAACTGGAAACACATTTATTGAAAATAATTGTTGTGCATTTGATAACAATATATCACTATTATTTAAACAAATTAAATGCTAAATTGATTCGTTTACGATAGCATACTTTTAATAAGCGGATTTAAAACAATTGCTTTATTTACACAATATTCGTCAATTAATAATCTGAGCCCTATCTATAATTACAGTGCCTTGTGATTCAGAACGCAACCCATATACATCACAGTTACGCAAACAGTATTTGAATAGTAAAGGGAGTTAATGTACAAATGTTGGTCAGTCGAACGCACGGGAATCGAGTAGTCAATTTTTTAAACAGTTTAATTCAGAACAGCTATTTACACATATAAAGACCAAAAACTATGTCGTATAAGTCAATTCTCATATCTTCAACGATGAAGCGATAGTTTGCAGAACAATAAGTATTTTCAAATAACATGACTTAAAATTGTTACAACAAAACCTTTTACTTAGGTACACAAATTGAATCTCCAACAACACTTGATTAGACGCAAATGTTTGATATACAGTTGAACATTTTACATTTTTTGATAAAACACATTCTTTGTAAGGAAAAAATTAAATTTCACTTGAATTAGGTTACAGCAGACATTCGCTAGTTGTGGGGAAAACTAAATATAATTTAACGTTACAATTTCAATTTAATTTCAAATTAATTTGAAACTACCTGTTTGTTACAACAACCGGAAACAACTTCAAATATTTAGCGTTGGTTACTAGTACACTATTACAACTTAATAGTTCAGCTCAAATAAACCACGACAAATTCATTATCTTTTCATTTTTCAAATGATTTATTCTGGATTCTCTTACGGAGTAAACAAAAATTGTCATAAGCTATAAAAATAAGTTATTATTTGTTTAAGACGTTTGCCAGATAATTTAGTATTGTTATTGTCAAGGTTAATACTTAAACCATCTTTTAAAAATAATAATAAACACGTTATTTTACTTTTGAAAATAAATAGTAAACAATACCAACACTAGCCCTGCATGCCTTCAAAATCCCATATATACATGTATGTATGAATGCGTGTGTATTTAAGTGTGTGTACTTGAAAATACTAATACAAAAATATTAATTAAAATATCAATTAACAAAACAAATAACCATTAACGTTGCTGGTGACGACGTGTGTTTACGCCTTCAATCTGAGAGACGCAACAGTTCTAGCATTTTGGATGTTCCGATCTGACTAGTAGCGTTTTGGAAATTCCGACCCGGCATATGATCACAAGTTCCAAAGTGAAAAGGACAGTCTATTTCATAAGTTTACTTTAAGAAATAAATTTGTACTTCTAGTTATGACTGTACTTTTGGATCTTACGATTTTGGAACTTCCGATCGGCAATATTTTCTTAGGATCTTTTGATTTTGGATCTTCCGACCCGCTAAATAACCTTTGGAAATTCCGATTTTGGAAGATCCGATCGGCAATATAAACGTTGGATCTTACGATTTTGGAACTTCCGATCGGCAATATATTCTTTGGATCTTCCGATTTTGGAACTTTTGAAATACTCCCTTGTTAAGTTAAGACCATATGCAAGCAATTTTGAAATCGTTTCCCCGTTTAACCTTAACCAACTATTCCATTCCAAAAGTTATAAAATTATATGGTGCAACACAAATAAACAACCCGATCGCCTACCTATAACCTACACTATACCTTCCTAATCTAACCTTACTTCAAAACACTTAATGTAGTCACGAATACTCATAAACCCCGACCTACCTCCCCACATGCCTAAATCAGTGTTCAATCTGCGTTTTATCAATAAGTGTAATAACTTACTGTACCGTCGATGTAATTCAACATAATATAACCTATGAGGTATTATCGGATTAAATACCGATTTCGATGCGGTTCGATATATCGCTTATTAAATCCTGATTTCTAACATTGGCTGTTTCTAATCAGCTGGCAACACAAATAGGTTCCCAAGAAAGTAGTCACCGGTCCGTATCCCTCCGCTCCTTGTTTATGCTCCGCGCATTGAGAAAGTAGTTCAGTATATTTTCTCGATTTTCAGTGAATTCCGTGCCTTAAAAAAATGTTTTAACGGCATTTTCTTGTTTATTAAAATCATAGGAATGGTTTAAAATCGTTTAAAAGAAAAGTATAGAAAGTTCAGAAATACCTTATGATTCTCTTGTTTACATTTTTATTGTAAACAAAAAAAACTGTCATAGCTACTTTAGTCCCATAAGCCCAATGTTAAAAATTTTAAATTTTAAGTTCGTTTTAAATTGCATTAGCATTATCTAATTGAAATTTGTTTGTTTACAAACCATCTCATTATTAGTCTAAGTAGTCTTGTTAAGTTTGGCTGAAATGTGTTCAGCCGTTATTGAGTGATGGTGTTATATTGTTTGCATTGAAGTTGATCCCAACAATGGGAGTACAATAAATGTTATGGGCATAAAAGTAAAAAATTGAGTCATTAGAAACCAAAGATCCACATTAATTGTAGGTAACATTTGTAAGTTTATTTGTTGTGAAAAATTAACTACAGCTTTACTATACTTCCACAGTCTACCACTGTAGGCCTACCGTTACTGTAGTTTTGTGAAGGTTCACTTTAGTTATCGAACACAAATGATTCTACATACTGTACAGTCTTCAGCACCTTCCAGTACTAATTCCTGTGTAACACTTATTTTTCTGTTTACTGTTTGGATCCTTCACAGTTCAAAGAGACTTATAACGAAATATCACACTCTTTACAATATCAACAAATTACTGGGCTGCGTATTCTTCATTAAATTTACCTTTACACGAACCCTCTTCTACAATACTTTCATTTTTTTATTTTATACCTACATGGCAGGACAATAAGAGCAAGTAAATTTGCATTTAGACAATTAGACTTCTAATAAATGTTTTTAAATTGTAGAAAATAATATACCTTAAACAAAGATAAATGAATATTAAACTAAAAGATAGTAACGGGTGACTAATCCTTGCTGAGTTTGGTTAATTACATTTAATTTTTAAAGAAATATACTACACAGACATGTTTTATTACAATACAAATATAATTCTATTAAATACCATAGAAATTTCATCGCAGAACTAATAACAACTTGAATAAGGTATGCAATTAAAAAAGGAATATTTAAGATCCTACTCCAGTTTTTTTTAAACATTTATCATGCAAAATACGATTATTTTTATAGGTAAGGGGCATAATTTATCTCTCGGTACCGGTACCACACTAGACTTTTCGTTGATTAGTTGAAGCCGAAAACTGGTAAGTCCTATTGGAGCATAAATCTTTTACTGGAAAGATTATTATAATGAAATAATTAATTTAAATAATTATGTAACTAATTAGACCTGTCCATATTTTGTTTCAACTATAAAAAATAGTGTTTACAATTTGTACAATCTACCATTAAATACGGGTAAAACATTGAGTTGACGCCTGTGCACTCAAACGACACCAACTGGAAACACATTTATTGAAAATAATTGTTGTGCATTTGATAACAATATATCACTATTATTTAAACAAATTAAATGCTAAATTGATTCGTTTACGATAGCATACTTTTAATAAGCGGATTTAAAACAATTGCTTTATTTACACAATATTCGTCAATTAATAATCTGAGCCCTATCTATAATTACAGTGCCTTGTGATTCAGAACGCAACCCATATACATCACAGTTACGCAAACAGTATTTGAATAGTAAAGGGAGTTAATGTACAAATGTTGGTCAGTCGAACGCACGGGAATCGAGTAGTCAATTTTTTAAACAGTTTAATTCAGAACAGCTATTTACACATATAAAGACCAAAAACTATGTCGTATAAGTCAATTCTCATATCTTCAACGATGAAGCGATAGTTTGCAGAACAATAAGTATTTTCAAATAACATGACTTAAAATTGTTACAACAAAACCTTTTACTTAGGTACACAAATTGAATCTCCAACAAAACTTGATTAGACGCAAATGTTTGATATACAGTTGAACATTTTACATTTTTTGATAAAACACATTCTTTGTAAGGAAAAAATTAAATTTCACTTGAATTAGGTTACAGCAGACATTCGCTAGTTGTGGGGAAAACTAAATATAATTTAACGTTACAATTTCAATTTAATTTCAAATTAATTTGAAACTACCTGTTTGTTACAACAACCGGAAACAACTTCAAATATTTAGCGTTGGTTACTAGTACACTATTACAACTTAATAGTTCAGCTCAAATAAACCACGACAAATTCATTATCTTTTCATTTTTCAAATGATTTATTCTGGATTCTCTTACGGAGTAAACAAAAATTGTCATAAGCTATAAAAATAAGTTATTATTTGTTTAAGACGTTTGCCAGATAATTTAGTATTGTTATTGTCAAGGTTAATACTTAAACCATCTTTTAAAAATAATAATAAACACGTTATTTTACTTTTGAAAATAAATAGTAAACAATACCAACACTAGCCCTGCATGCCTTCAAAATCCCATATATACATGTATGTATGAATGCGTGTGTATTTAAGTGTGTGTACTTGAAAATACTAATACAAAAATATTAATTAAAATATCAATTAACAAAACAAATAACCATTAACGTTGCTGGTGACGACGTGTGTTTACGCCTTCAATCTGAGAGACGCAACAGTTCTAGCATTTTGGATGTTCCGATCTGACTAGTAGCGTTTTGGAAATTCCGACCCGGCATATGATCACAAGTTCCAAAGTGAAAAGGACAGTCTATTTCATAAGTTTACTTTAAGAAATAAATTTGTACTTCTAGTTATGACTGTACTTTTGGATCTTACGATTTTGGAACTTCCGATCGGCAATATTTTCTTAGGATCTTTTGATTTTGGATCTTCCGACCCGCTAAATAACCTTTGGAAATTCCGATTTTGGAAGATCCGATCGGCAATATAAACGTTGGATCTTACGATTTTGGAACTTCCGATCGGCAATATATTCTTTGGATCTTCCGATTTTGGAACTTTTGAAATACTCCCTTGTTAAGTTAAGACCATATGCAAGCAATTTTGAAATCGTTTCCCCGTTTAACCTTAACCAACTATTCCATTCCAAAAGTTATAAAATTATATGGTGCAACACAAATAAACAACCCGATCGCCTACCTATAACCTACACTATACCTTCCTAATCTAACCTTACTTCAAAACACTTAATGTAGTCACGAATACTCATAAACCCCGACCTACCTCCCCACATGCCTAAATCAGTGTTCAATCTGCGTTTTATCAATAAGTGTAATAACTTACTGTACCGTCGATGTAATTCAACATAATATAACCTATGAGGTATTATCGGATTAAATACCGATTTCGATGCGGTTCGATATATCGCTTATTAAATCCTGATTTCTAACATTGGCTGTTTCTAATCAGCTGGCAACACAAATAGGTTCCCAAGAAAGTAGTCACCGGTCCGTATCCCTCCGCTCCTTGTTTATGCTCCGCGCATTGAGAAAGTAGTTCAGTATATTTTCTCGATTTTCAGTGAATTCCGTGCCTTAAAAAAATGTTTTAACGGCATTTTCTTGTTTATTAAAATCATAGGAATGGTTTAAAATCGTTTAAAAGAAAAGTATAGAAAGTTCAGAAATACCTTATGATTCTCTTGTTTACATTTTTATTGTAAACAAAAAAAACTGTCATAGCTACTTTAGTCCCATAAGCCCAATGTTAAAAATTTTAAATTTTAAGTTCGTTTTAAATTGCATTAGCATTATCTAATTGAAATTTGTTTGTTTACAAACCATCTCATTATTAGTCTAAGTAGTCTTGTTAAGTTTGGCTGAAATGTGTTCAGCCGTTATTGAGTGATGGTGTTATATTGTTTGCATTGAAGTTGATCCCAACAATGGGAGTACAATAAATGTTATGGGCATAAAAGTAAAAAATTGAGTCATTAGAAACCAAAGATCCACATTAATTGTAGGTAACATTTGTAAGTTTATTTGTTGTGAAAAATTAACTACAGCTTTACTATACTTCCACAGTCTACCACTGTAGGCCTACCGTTACTGTAGTTTTGTGAAGGTTCACTTTAGTTATCGAACACAAATGATTCTACATACTGTACAGTCTTCAGCACCTTCCAGTACTAATTCCTGTGTAACACTTATTTTTCTGTTTACTGTTTGGATCCTTCACAGTTCAAAGAGACTTATAACGAAATATCACACTCTTTACAATATCAACAAATTACTGGGCTGCGTATTCTTCATTAAATTTACCTTTACACGAACCCTCTTCTACAATACTTTCATTTTTTTATTTTATACCTACATGGCAGGACAATAAGAGCAAGTAAATTTGCATTTAGACAATTAGACTTCTAATAAATGTTTTTAAATTGTAGAAAATAATATACCTTAAACAAAGATAAATGAATATTAAACTAAAAGATAGTAACGGGTGACTAATCCTTGCTGAGTTTGGTTAATTACATTTAATTTTTAAAGAAATATACTACACAGACATGTTTTATTACAATACAAATATAATTCTATTAAATACCATAGAAATTTCATCGCAGAACTAATAACAACTTGAATAAGGTATGCAATTAAAAAAGGGAATATTTAAGATCCTACTCCAGTTTTTTTTAAACATTTATCATGCAAAATACGATTATTTTTATAGGTAAGGGGCATAATTTATCTCTCGGTACCGGTACCACACTAGACTTTTCGTTGATTAGTTGAAGCCGAAAAACTGGTAAGTCCTATTGGAGCATAAATCTTTTACTGGAAAGATTATTATAATGAAATAATTAATTTAAATAATTATGTAACTATTAGACCTGTCCATATTTTGTTTCAACTATAAAAAAATAGTGTTTACAATTTGTACAATCTACCATTAAATACGGGTAAAACATTGAGTTGACGCCTGTGCACTCAAACGACACCAACTGGAAACACATTTATTGAAAATAATTGTTGTGCATTTGATAACAATATATCACTATTATTTAAACAAATTAAATGCTAAATTGATTCGTTTACGATAGCATACTTTTAATAAGCGGATTTAAAACAATTGCTTTATTTACACAATATTCGTCAATTAATAATCTGAGCCCTATCTATAATTACAGTGCCTTGTGATTCAGAACGCAACCCATATACATCACAGTTACGCAAACAGTATTTGAATAGTAAAGGAGTTAATGTACAAATGTTGGTCAGTCGAACGCACGGGAATCGAGTAGTCATTTTTTAAACAGTTTAATCAGAACAGCTATTTACACATATAAAGACCAAAAACTATGTCGTATAAGTCAATTCTCATATCTTCAACGATGAAGCGATAGTTTGCAGAACAATAAGTATTTTCAAATAACATGACTTAAAATTGTTACAACAAAACCTTTTACTTAGGTACACAAATTGAATCTCCAACAAACTTGATTAGACGCAAATGTTTGATATACAGTTGAACATTTTACATTTTTTGATAAAACACATTCTTTGTAAGGAAAAAATTAAATTTCACTTGAATTAGGTTACAGCAGACTTCGCTAGTTGTGGGAAAACTAAATATAATTTAACGTTACAATTTCAATTTAATTTCAAATTAATTTGAAACTACCTGTTTGTTACAACAACCGGAAACAACTTCAAATATTTAGCGTTGGTTACTAGTACACTATTACAACTTAATAGTCAGCTCAAATAAACCACGACAAATTCATTATCTTTCATTTTTCAAATGATTTATTCTGGATTCTCTTAAGGAGTAAACAAAAATTGTCATAAGCTATAAAAATAAGTTATTTTTGTTTAAGACGTTTGCCAGATAATTTAGTATTGTTATTGTCAAGGTTAATACTTAATCCATCTTTTAAAAATATATAATAAACACGTTATTTTACTTTTGAAAATAAATAGTAAACAATACCAACACTAGCCTCGCATGCTCTCAAAATCCCATATATACATGTATGTATGAATGCGTGTGTATTTAAGTGTGTGTACTTGAAATACTAATACAAAATATTAATTAAAATATCAATTAACAAACAAATAACATTAACGTTGCTGGTGACGACGTGTGTTTACGCTTCAATCTGAGAGACGCAACAGGTCTCGATTATGATGTTCGAGTCTGACGATAGCGTTTTGGAAATTCCGTACCGGCATGATGATCACAAGTTCAAAGTGAAAAGGACAGTCTATTTACATAAGTTTACTTTAAGAAATAAATTTGTACTTCTAGTTATGACTGTACTTTTGGATAACGTACATTTTGGAACTTTCCGATCGGCAATATTTAGTAATCTTTGAGTGATCACCCTTTCGAGATATGATCTCCGACCCGCTAAATAACCTTTGGAAATTCCGATTTTGGAAGATCCGATCGGCAATATAAACGTTGGATCTTACGATTTTGGAACTTCCGATCGGCAATATATTCTTTGGATCTTCCGATTTGGAACTTTTGAAATACTCCCTTGTTAAGTTAAGACCATATGCAAGCAATTTTGAAATCGTTTCCCCGTTTAACCTTAACCAACTATTCCATTCCAAAAGTTATAAAATTATATGGTGCAACACAAATAAACAACCCGATCGCCTACCTATAACCTACACTATACCTTCCTAATCTAACCTTACTTCAAAACACTTAATGTAGTCACGAATACTCATAAACCCCGACCTACCTCCCCACATGCCTAAATCAGTGTTCAATCTGCGTTTTATCAATAAGTGTAATAACTTACTGTACCGTCGATGTAATTCAACATAATATAACCTATGAGGTATTATCGGATTAAATACCGATTTCGATGCGGTTCGATATATCGCTTATTAAATCCTGATTTCTAACATTGGCTGTTTCTAATCAGCTGGCAACACAAATAGGTTCCCAAGAAAGTAGTCACCGGTCCGTATCCCTCCGCTCCTTGTTTATGCTCCGCGCATTGAGAAAGTAGTTCAGTATATTTTCTCGATTTTCAGTGAATTCCGTGCCTTAAAAAAATGTTTTAACGGCATTTTCTTGTTTATTAAAATCATAGGAATGGTTTAAAATCGTTTAAAAGAAAAGTATAGAAAGTTCAGAAATACCTTATGATTCTCTTGTTTACATTTTTATTGTAAACAAAAAAAACTGTCATAGCTACTTTAGTCCCATAAGCCCAATGTTAAAAATTTTAAATTTTAAGTTCGTTTTAAATTGCATTAGCATTATCTAATTGAAATTTGTTTGTTTACAAACCATCTCATTATTAGTCTAAGTAGTCTTGTTAAGTTTGGCTGAAATGTGTTCAGCCGTTATTGAGTGATGGTGTTATATTGTTTGCATTGAAGTTGATCCCAACAATGGGAGTACAATAAATGTTATGGGCATAAAAGTAAAAAATTGAGTCATTAGAAACCAAAGATCCACATTAATTGTAGGTAACATTTGTAAGTTTATTTGTTGTGAAAAATTAACTACAGCTTTACTATACTTCCACAGTCTACCACTGTAGGCCTACCGTTACTGTAGTTTTGTGAAGGTTCACTTTAGTTATCGAACACAAATGATTCTACATACTGTACAGTCTTCAGCACCTTCCAGTACTAATTCCTGTGTAACACTTATTTTTCTGTTTACTGTTTGGATCCTTCACAGTTCAAAGAGACTTATAACGAAATATCACACTCTTTACAATATCAACAAATTACTGGGCTGCGTATTCTTCATTAAATTTACCTTTACACGAACCCTCTTCTACAATACTTTCATTTTTTTATTTTATACCTACATGGCAGGACAATAAGAGCAAGTAAATTTGCATTTAGACAATTAGACTTCTAATAAATGTTTTTAAATTGTAGAAAATAATATACCTTAAACAAAGATAAATGAATATTAAACTAAAAGATAGTAACGGGTGACTAATCCTTGCTGAGTTTGGTTAATTACATTTAATTTTTAAAGAAATATACTACACAGACATGTTTTATTACAATACAAATATAATTCTATTAAATACCATAGAAATTTCATCGCAGAACTAATAACAACTTGAATAAGGTATGCAATTAAAAAAGGAATATTTAAGATCCTACTCCAGTTTTTTTTAAACATTTATCATGCAAAATACGATTATTTTTATAGGTAAGGGGCATAATTTATCTCTCGGTACCGGTACCACACTAGACTTTTCGTTGATTAGTTGAAGCCGAAAACTGGTAAGTCCTATTGGAGCATAAATCTTTTACTGGAAAGATTATTATAATGAAATAATTAATTTAAATAATTATGTAACTAATTAGACCTGTCCATATTTTGTTTCAACTATAAAAAATAGTGTTTACAATTTGTACAATCTACCATTAAATACGGGTAAAACATTGAGTTGACGCCTGTGCACTCAAACGACACCAACTGGAAACACATTTATTGAAAATAATTGTTGTGCATTTGATAACAATATATCACTATTATTTAAACAAATTAAATGCTAAATTGATTCGTTTACGATAGCATACTTTTAATAAGCGGATTTAAAACAATTGCTTTATTTACACAATATTCGTCAATTAATAATCTGAGCCCTATCTATAATTACAGTGCCTTGTGATTCAGAACGCAACCCATATACATCACAGTTACGCAAACAGTATTTGAATAGTAAAGGGAGTTAATGTACAAATGTTGGTCAGTCGAACGCACGGGAATCGAGTAGTCAATTTTTTAAACAGTTTAATTCAGAACAGCTATTTACACATATAAAGACCAAAAACTATGTCGTATAAGTCAATTCTCATATCTTCAACGATGAAGCGATAGTTTGCAGAACAATAAGTATTTTCAAATAACATGACTTAAAATTGTTACAACAAAACCTTTTACTTAGGTACACAAATTGAATCTCCAACAAAACTTGATTAGACGCAAATGTTTGATATACAGTTGAACATTTTACATTTTTTGATAAAACACATTCTTTGTAAGGAAAAAATTAAATTTCACTTGAATTAGGTTACAGCAGACATTCGCTAGTTGTGGGGAAAACTAAATATAATTTAACGTTACAATTTCAATTTAATTTCAAATTAATTTGAAACTACCTGTTTGTTACAACAACCGGAAACAACTTCAAATATTTAGCGTTGGTTACTAGTACACTATTACAACTTAATAGTTCAGCTCAAATAAACCACGACAAATTCATTATCTTTTCATTTTTCAAATGATTTATTCTGGATTCTCTTACGGAGTAAACAAAAATTGTCATAAGCTATAAAAATAAGTTATTATTTGTTTAAGACGTTTGCCAGATAATTTAGTATTGTTATTGTCAAGGTTAATACTTAAACCATCTTTTAAAAATAATAATAAACACGTTATTTTACTTTTGAAAATAAATAGTAAACAATACCAACACTAGCCCTGCATGCCTTCAAAATCCCATATATACATGTATGTATGAATGCGTGTGTATTTAAGTGTGTGTACTTGAAAATACTAATACAAAAATATTAATTAAAATATCAATTAACAAAACAAATAACCATTAACGTTGCTGGTGACGACGTGTGTTTACGCCTTCAATCTGAGAGACGCAACAGTTCTAGCATTTTGGATGTTCCGATCTGACTAGTAGCGTTTTGGAAATTCCGACCCGGCATATGATCACAAGTTCCAAAGTGAAAAGGACAGTCTATTTCATAAGTTTACTTTAAGAAATAAATTTGTACTTCTAGTTATGACTGTACTTTTGGATCTTACGATTTTGGAACTTCCGATCGGCAATATTTTCTTAGGATCTTTTGATTTTGGATCTTCCGACCCGCTAAATAACCTTTGGAAATTCCGATTTTGGAAGATCCGATCGGCAATATAAACGTTGGATCTTACGATTTTGGAACTTCCGATCGGCAATATATTCTTTGGATCTTCCGATTTTGGAACTTTTGAAATACTCCCTTGTTAAGTTAAGACCATATGCAAGCAATTTTGAAATCGTTTCCCGTTTAACCTTAACCAACTATTCCATTCCAAAAGTTATAAAATTATATGGTGCAACACAAATAAACAACCCGATCGCCTACCTATAACCTACACTATACCTTCCTAATCTAACCTTACTTCAAAACACTTAATGTAGTCACGAATACTCATAAACCCCGACCTACCTCCCCACATGCCTAAATCAGTGTTCAATCTGCGTTTTATCAATAAGTGTAATAACTTACTGTACCGTCGATGTAATTCAACATAATATAACCTATGAGGTATTATCGGATTAAATACCGATTTCGATGCGGTTCGATATATCGCTTATTAAATCCTGATTTCTAACATTGGCTGTTTCTAATCAGCTGGCAACACAAATAGGTTCCCAAGAAAGTAGTCACCGGTCCGTATCCCTCCGCTCCTTGTTTATGCTCCGCGCATTGAGAAAGTAGTTCAGTATATTTTCTCGATTTTCAGTGAATTCCGTGCCTTAAAAAAATGTTTTAACGGCATTTTCTTGTTTATTAAAATCATAGGAATGGTTTAAAATCGTTTAAAAGAAAAGTATAGAAAGTTCAGAAATACCTTATGATTCTCTTGTTTACATTTTTATTGTAAACAAAAAAAACTGTCATAGCTACTTTAGTCCCATAAGCCCAATGTTAAAAATTTTAAATTTTAAGTTCGTTTTAAATTGCATTAGCATTATCTAATTGAAATTTGTTTGTTTACAAACCATCTCATTATTAGTCTAAGTAGTCTTGTTAAGTTTGGCTGAAATGTGTTCAGCCGTTATTGAGTGATGGTGTTATATTGTTTGCATTGAAGTTGATCCCAACAATGGGAGTACAATAAATGTTATGGGCATAAAAGTAAAAAATTGAGTCATTAGAAACCAAAGATCCACATTAATTGTAGGTAACATTTGTAAGTTTATTTGTTGTGAAAAATTAACTACAGCTTTACTATACTTCCACAGTCTACCACTGTAGGCCTACCGTTACTGTAGTTTTGTGAAGGTTCACTTTAGTTATCGAACACAAATGATTCTACATACTGTACAGTCTTCAGCACCTTCCAGTACTAATTCCTGTGTAACACTTATTTTTCTGTTTACTGTTTGGATCCTTCACAGTTCAAAGAGACTTATAACGAAATATCACACTCTTTACAATATCAACAAATTACTGGGCTGCGTATTCTTCATTAAATTTACCTTTACACGAACCCTCTTCTACAATACTTTCATTTTTTTATTTTATACCTACATGGCAGGACAATAAGAGCAAGTAAATTTGCATTTAGACAATTAGACTTCTAATAAATGTTTTTAA